>NC_066585.1:483524633-483836906 GCF_024323335.1 Lathyrus oleraceus | reverse complement strand
TCTAGCCATGGCATGTCCATTGGAATGAGTACCAAATGAACCCTCATGGACCTCACTCATTAACAGGTCTGCTTCGTGTCTATCCACGCATCTGAGCAGAACCATGTCAAAGTTTCTCTTATAAAGCACATCGCCATTGAGGTAGAAACTGCCTGACAATCTCCTCAAAGTCTTTCTATCTTTCACAGATGCCCCAGGCGGGTAAATTTGACTCTGAAGAAAGCACTAGATATCATAATACCATGGCTTATCATCTTGCACCTCCTCTACTGCAAATACATGAGCTGGTCTGTCCAGGCGCATCACAGTGATTTTGGGCACTTCATTCCACAGTCTTACCACAATCATCGAAGCAAGTCTAGCAAGCGCATCTGCCATTTGATTCTCATCTCGAGGAATATGATGGAAGTCAACCTCAGTAAAGAATGTTGAAATCCTCCTCGCATAATCCCTATATGGGATGAGGCCAGGCTGATTCGTTTCCCATTCACCCTTAATCTGATTAACAACAAGGGTTGAATCACCATAAACATCAAGATGCTTGATCCTAAGATCAATACATTCTTCCAATCCCATAATACAAGCCTTATACTCCGCCATATTATTCGTGCATTTGAAAGTTAGCCTTGCTGTAAAAGGAAAATGTATGCCCTGAGGAGTAATAATCACTTCCCCAATACCATTTCCATATTGATTTACAGCGCCATCAAACACGATGCTCCATCGGGAACCAGGCTCTGGCCCTTCATCGAGCGTAGGCTCATCACAATCTTTCATTTTCAAACACATAATCTCCTCATCTGGGAAGTCATACTGAACTGACTGATAATTCTCAATTGGTTGATGTGCCAAGTGGTCAGCCAAGATACTACCCTTTATCGCCTTCTGAGCTCGATACTCAATATCATACTCAGACAACAACATCTGCCAACAGGAAATCCTCCCGGTCAGAGCAGGCTTCTCAAAGATATACTTGATTGGATCCATTTAGGATATCAACCAAGTCGTATGATTTAACATATACTGGCGTAAGCGCTTAGCAGCCCAAGCCAAAGCACAACATGTCTTCTCAAGCATTGAGTATCGAGACTCACAATCGGTGAACTTCTTACTCAGGTAGTAGATAGCATACTCTTTCTTCCCCGACTCGTCTTGCTGACCCAGAACACAACCCATTGATTCTTCAAGAACTGTCAGATACATAATCAACGGTCTTCCTTCCACGGGCGGAGACAGAATCGGAGGCTCCGACAAATACTCTTTAATACTATCAAAGGCCTTTTGACAATCTCCGGTCCAATCATGAGACTGATCTTTCCGGAGGAGCTTGAATATCGGCGCACATGTGGCAGTCATGTGGGATATGAATCTGGAAATATAATTCAAGCGGCCAAGAAAACCTCGGACTTGCTTCTCAGTTTTGGGCGCAGGCATCTCTTGTATTGCTTTGACCTTTGCAGGATCAACCTCAATACCTCTTTCACTAACGATGATGCCCAATAACTTGCCGGAGCGGACTCCAAATGTACACTTGTTAGGATTCAGACGAAGCTTATACTTCCTCAAACGCTGAAAAAGCTTCAACAAGTGTTCTACATGTTCAACTTCCGTTCTCGACTTCGCAATCATATCATCAACATATACCTCGATCTTCTTGTGCATCATATCATGAAACAAGGTAGTCATAGCTCGTTGATACGTGGCTCCGGCGTTCTTCAAACCGAAGGGCATCACTCGATAACAGAATGTTCCCCAAGGTGTGATGAATGTTATCTTTTCCATATCCTCGGGTGCCATTTTAATCTGATTATATCCGAAAAATCCATCCATAAATGAGAAGACATTGAATTTAGTTGTATTATCTACCAACATATCAATATGTGGTAGAGGGAAATCATTTTTTGGACTAGCTTTATTCAAGTCTCTATAGTCCACACACATTCGGACTTTTCCATCTTTCTTAGGCACGGACACAATATTGGCCACCCATTGAGGATATGTAGAAGTCACCAGAAACCCCGCATCAATTTGCTTTTGAACTTCTTCTTTGATCTTCACTGTCATATCAGGATGAGTTCTTCTGAGCTTCTGCTTCACAGGCACGCACTCAGGCTTCAAAGGCAGGAAATGTTGCACAATATCAGTATCCAGACCAGACATGTCTTCATATGACCAGGAGAAGACGTCGACATACTCTCATAGCAACTCAATCAACCCCTTATTAACAAATTCTTCCAGGAGTGCCCCAATCTTTACTTTTCTAACACAATCCTCAGACCCCAAGTTGGGTGTTTCCAGATTCTCAAGATGTGGTTTAATGATCTTCTCTTCATGCTCAAGTAGACGGGTAATCTCGCCAGGAATCTCTTCAACATCATCTTCTTCTGCCTCAAATACAGGGAACTCAAAGTTGGGAGATGGTGTTGGATCATTATGTTCAATGGGTTTGATCAACCTACATAATGATTTTGGATATGAAATATTTTAGAATTCAAACAAGGCAAATCATTATGCAGATGAAAAGATTGATTTTATTCTTATTTTTAAGGTTTTATATGATCACCAATTTCATGCAAAAGCGAAAAGGGAAAATAATTGGAAAAACAAACATTTAACATGAATTTATTGAATGAAAATATCATTGTATTTATGCGCCAACAATGTCATCACCCCTCCTTTTGGCATGGGAGGAGGGTTTTTAAACACAATGAACATTACTTTGACTTATGGATAACTGTTGGAACATCAACAGCGACCCAATTATTGCAGACCCCTTCAGGGATGACGAAGTTGCCAGAATCCTTTGCGTCCTCTTCCAAAATGGCAACAACCTCTTCATCTCGACCGGTGTGGATGAATCCACCACTCTTGAACAACCCTTGTTTGTTGAAGACACCAGAAGAATACCCTATGCCAGCCCGGGATTTGTTGTCTTCCAGCTTAATCATTTGCCCCAATCCAGCAGTTTCACCATCCTCAATGGCCAACTTTGCATCTTTATAGCAAGCAAATGAAGAAGTTCCCTTCTTAATAGGCTCAGCAATAGATAAAGCTTGGAATGGAGTTCCAACTTCATCCTCAACATCTATATAAGAGAAGGAAGATAAATGGCTAACCAGGAGAGCCTTTTCTCCCCCTACCACCACCAGCTTCTTGTTCTTCACAAACTTCAGTTTCTGGTGTAGGGTGGATGTCACGGCGCCTGTCTCGTGAATCCATGGTCTGCCCAAGAGACAGTTATACGATGGGTGAATGTCCATAACCTGGAAGGTAATCTGGAAATCACTTGGTCCTATTTTGAATGGGAGATCAACCTCTCCAATCACAGTCTTACGCGACCCATCAAAAGCTTTCACCACTACCCCACTCTGCCTCATGGGAGGCCTCTGATATTACAATTTTGCAAGAGTGAACTTCGGCAACACATTCAATGATGACCCAGTGTCCACCAGCCCATTGGACATGGCACCATCTTTGCAACTCATGGAGATGTGTAATGCCAGGTTGTGGTCTCTTCCCTCCTCAGGGAGATCAGCATCACAAAAACTTAAATTGTTACAAGCGGTGATGTTTGCAACAATACTGTCGAATTCTTCAATCGTGACGTCGTGATCCACATACGTGACATCCAACACCTTCTGCAGAGCTTCTCGGTGTGGTTCTGAATTCATCAGCAATGATAATATGGAGATTTTGGATGGGGTCTATAGAAGCTTATCTACTACGTTGTACTCACTTCTTTTGATGAGCCTTAACATCTCATCACAGTTTTCTTTCGCATTGCCACTCGGGCCAACAGAGACAGAAGTTCTCAACGCAGAGGTAAGCTTAGCAACAAGTGCCGGATTCGGAGCATTCACAGCATTCCTAACCGGGCGTTTAGCATAATCAGCAGTATCATTCCTTCGAACATCAACTTGAGGTTTCGGTGGAGCCGAGAAGACACGACCGCTACGGGTCAGGCCGCTGACGTCGGCAATATTAACAACAGATGAAGAGGGCACGGGCACCTCTTTTCCATCCTCTAATGCTACAGCATTGTAGTGATAGGGAACCGCCTTCTCAGAAGAATATGGCACAGGGCCAGCTCGCTTAAGGGAGAAGCCTTTTGCTTGCTACCATCGTACTTGATGATAACAGGCTCAGGGATCCAAAATACTGGAGAAATTACGTTGACTTCATCAGCATCTTCGTCAACGTTTCTGTTTTGAAGTATCTCAATAACTCCTTCATCCAGCATTTCCTGAACATCTTTGCGCACTTGGCGACATCCTCTTTGATTGACAGAACAAACTCGGCATCTATCGTGGTCATGCTTATAATGACTATAATCACACAACAATCTATGCATCTCGACCATATATTGTCGAATATGGCTGACATATTTGACCTTGTATTTACTAGGGCAACCTTGGACCATGTTGGCAGATTTCCCATGCTCGGGCAATGGGTTCTACTTTACGTTAGGACCTACGTCCTCGAAACACGGAATACCACATCTCACAAGGTCTTGAACCTTAGTCTTCAATGGATAGCAGTTTTCCACGTCATGTCCAGGAGCACCGGAATAATAGACACAGTGTAATTCGGGCTTATACCACCATTGGGAATTGGTAGGGATAGCCGGTGGGTCTCGTGGAGTAATCAATTTCCTCTCTATCAAAGAGGGATATAACTCTGCATATGTCATCGGAATAGGATCGAAGGTGACCCTTTTCCTCTCGTAACTTTTGCTGGTTTGATTACTGTTTCGAGGCTGGTAGGCCTGCTGTTGAGGACGGTGCTGTTGTTGTTGATATTGCGGATGTTGTTGTTGCTAATTATTGTTATGATGCTGATACTACTGATTATCTCTGAAAACAGGTGCTATGTGAGCCACCTGGTGCTGGTTACCGGCAGGACGCACGGCCTTCCTCCTCACGGAGGGTCTTCTTGGTTTAACATGGGAGGTCACAGCATGTGCCTCGCCATCTTTCTTCTTTCCAAACGTCCCAAACCATTTGGCAGAAGAGCCTTCTTCTCTGGTCAGGCGCCCTTCCCTGACTCCTTCTTCCAGATGCATCCCCATATTCACCATCTCGGTGAAGTCAGAAGAAGCACTGGCAATCATCCGCTCGTGATAAAAAGAACTCAAGGTCTTCAGGAAGATCTTGGTCATTTCTTTCTCTTCCAGCGAGGGCATAATTTGTGCTGCTACCTCTCACCACCTCTGGGCGTACTCTTTGAAAGTTTCCTTGTCCTTCGGGGACATGGCCCGCAATTGATCCCTATCGGGAGCCATATCCACGTTATACTTGTATTGCTTGACGAAGGCCTCGCCAAGGTCGTTGAAGGATCAGATGTTCGCACTATCCAAGCCCATATACCAACGTAGGGCAGCACCAGACAAACTGTCTTGAAAGTAGTGGATGAGCAGTTGGTCGTTGTCGGTCTGAGTCAAGATCTTCCTGGCATACATGACCAGGTGGCTGAGAGGGCAAGTATTTCCCTTGTACTTTTCAAAGTCTGGGACCTTGAACTTCACAGGGATCTTCACATTAGGAACCAGGCAGAGTTCGGCAGCAGACTTGCCAAAAAGGTCTTTTCCTCGAAGAGTTTTCAATTCCTTACGGAGCTCAAGAAATTGATCATTCATAGCGTCCATCTTTTCGTAGACATCTGGGCCCTCAGACAGCTCAGAATGATAGATGGTGTCGTCTACTCTGGGCATAGTATGCACGACAGGAGGAGGAACAACAAGGATCGGGCTAGATGCCGGCAGAGAAGCAAAGGTGGGCGCAGGACCCCAGGCATGAAGTTAGGAGGCATCCCCCATGGAAACCCGGCTGGCATAGCCGTTGGTGCAAAGTGTGCGCTGGCCGCAGACACTGTTGAAGAGACAATCTCGGAGTAGCCATGAATGACTCCATCAGGGCAGTCAATCTGGCTACTTCCTCCTTAAGCTCACGGTTCTCTTGTTCCAAATGATCCATCAGTCTTGAATGTTGGCTCTGGTGTAGTACCGGTGAGTCAGCTTGCCTTCAAAATAAATGAAGAACACAGAGTTAGACCATAGAACAAGAAGCCTGGAGCAAAACCTGCTTATGCACATGATGCATGCGATGCATATGATTTAATTTTTTATATCAGAGGAACTTTAGTGTCCTATTTGCAAATATTGGAAATATTGAACATTTATCACATATGGAAATATCACATCAAATAATCTTTGGAAAATATTTTTACACCAAAGAAGTACAGTCTTGGTAACCAAATACAAGAGGAAAGGAAAATAAACATCCTATGGAACCCTATAAGGTGCATGAAGCGTCTTCACCTCCCTCTCATAGGCTGCCTCCATGTCTGCCTTCTCTTTGGCGAGTCGATCATACTTCCTCTTCCAAAACTTGGAAGATTGAGGAAGTAGAGAAGTCCATGCATCATCAGGATCATCAATAACCTGGTGCTCGAGGAACTCTATCAAGTCATCCTTCTCTCTGATCTGCTGAAGCAACTCCTCTCGTTCACGGATCCAAGCACGCGAACGGTCTTCGTCTCTCAACTCCTCTACTCCTTGGTCAGGGAGGTTTGAAAGCCCAGCCACAACCAATGGTGTAGGTCTTGGATACTCGTAAGGCATGAGGTACTCGGAAGCTCTCCTCCTAACCCAATAAGTATAAGGCTCCAACGCGATACAATTCTTCGGACCTAGATCCTTCCTTCCTTTCCTACGGATCTTGCGCCAAGCGCGGACCATCTTGCCCTTCAAGCCTTGGGGATCTTTACCCTCCTGAAAGAGCACACCCTCTAACAGAATGTTATTAGGTTTATCCTTTAGGGGGAAACCAGGCTGACGATGTGCCAAAATAGGGTTGTAGTTAATCCCACCACATGTACCAAGAAGAGGCACATTGCATAATTCACCACAAGAGTCAATAATCTGCACACCATCATACACACGGTTGTACCAAAAGATATCATCATTAGTGAGAGACATCAGTCTCGTGGACCACCGTAGACATCCTTTGTTCTCCTTGAAGGCGACCGTCTATGGCAAGTGCGAAATAAACCACTTGTACAACAGAGGCAAATAGCACACAATGGTACCTCCACCCTTTGTATTCCTCATATGCAAAGAAAAGTAAGTGTCACCCAACAGAGTCGAAACGGGATTAAGAGTAGAGAAAATCCTAATAACGTTCACATCCACAAACTTGTCGATGTTGGGGAATAACACTAGCACATAGATGAGAAGTACAAATATGGCCTCAAAGGCGTCCTCACTCATGGCCTTCCCATACATAGTAGCTTGAGCAATGAGGAACTCAGAAGGGAGACCTTGAATTCCACCTTTGATAGTCATATGAGCACCAACCAGAGACTCATCTATATGAAACATAGCAGCTATCTCTTGAAGAGTAGGAACACTCTCTAAGCCACTAAACGGCAACTGGTCTAGAATAGGTATACCCACAAGGTAGGCATACTCCTCAAGCGTGGGAAAAAGCTGAAAATCCGGAAATGTGAAGCAATGGTACAAGGGATCATAAAACTGCACCAATACACTCATCAATCCTTCGTCCACCTGAGTAGTCAGAACAGATAGAAGCTTCCCAAAACGAGCCTTGAAACCCAAGGGATCTAATACATAGGATGTCAAATTCCTTAGCTCTTTTAAATCGGGTTATCTGAAACTGTACTTCTTTGTATTCCTTCTTTGTCTTTCCATTTCTGAAAATTTACAAATAGACCTCTTAAGTTCCTTGAAAATTTTCTTATTATTGATGATATGGATGCAAATGTGTGCATGAATGCATGAATGCAAAAATCACACTCAAGGATCAAGCAAAGCACACCGCACAAAGGTTATGGGATGAATCATGCCATCCTTAATATCAATCATCCATTTTGGTGGATTATGGTTTACACCTTATCAACACCCAAGTTCCATTGATATTAAGGATACAAGAACGGATCAACCATGAATCTCGGTTAAGAACCACCCAAAGGGAGTGTACTAGGGTTTAAACCTGCCAAACATGTTCTACAAGAGGTTCCCATAGTCATTATCCCATCTTTCAGATATTATCGGATAAACGACTACTCGTATTCCAAAAATATTCTCAAGAGAGACTCTTATGAGTGTAGTATCGCGTAACAATCGTATCAAATCTTACATTTGAACAACTTTCGCACTACGTCCTAAGAATAGGCCAAGATGGGCTTGGTAAACTAAGGTCCTTAGCTTCTAAGGTCTATACACAACTACTTGTGTGACATTATTGATCCCAACATGACCTCCACCAAGTGAATGGGCTTGCAAGTCAACTTGCTAAGGAATAACTCCACACAAGTCAACAAGACTATGCCATTCTCCTATCCTAAGTGCACTCGAGTCCGGGTATAGAACTCATCTCACAAAGACACCAAGCATACAAGGAATTAATATCAAGCAAATCAATCATTACATACAATACAATAATCCCAAATTGCACAAAAATAAGTCACAAAACAAAACAATACAATACAACAAGTATGAAAAATAGGCAAAACCCACTGGGCAAAAGGTCTTCCCCAGCAGAGTCGCCACTTTTCTGTAGCGGGGTATTCGTTACAATTAGAGATATTGATTAAATCCAAGGTAAATCATACAAGTCGAGTCGCCACCGCACTTCTATTTATCCAAAGGAATGGTTAGAAAGCGAACAAAAACCTAAGAGTTTTATCGAATAAAAAACTAGTAAAAATGTCAGAGATCGGGGTAAGGGGGTTGGTTATGCAATGGGAAAGTTTTAAGCACCCAAAACATCCTAGGTACTCTTAGGGAGCCCTTTTCACATTTGTTGTAAGGTTGGTATTTTGTGAAAAATTGTTTGTTCAAACATGATTAAAGAGATAAGAAGAGAATATACAAGTTATTTACATTTTGTGTTTGGATGGATAAACCCATTGCCTACGTACCATCTTAAAAAAGATTAGGATCAAAACCTCGTAGTTCGGGGTAAAAATCTCAAAATGAGTTGGTGAATTGATTGGTCCAAAAGCCTTAAGGTCATTTGTTATCCAAGGGAGAAAACTCAACCTAAAACCACAAATCCACCATGTGAGGATAGCTTCAACATGCTAGTGAGGGGTTAACCCTATAATAAGCATGGAAGACTCATTGTCCATCACTAAGGATATAGGTAAGTATTATATCTACCTCAAGGATAACTCAAACCTAATAGCTAAAGGTTAGGAAAAAGTTTATTAAGAGAGTGGCCATTGAAACCACAAAAAAGGTATTTGAATGAGTGGTATTTACCAATGAAAAGTATTTACAAAAATATGGTCAATGTTGACTTAGGAGTTCAATTCAAAATAATTATTATGAAAAGAAAGTTTGAAAATCAAAAGCATAAGGCTTAGGTTTCTAATGTTTGAAAAGAAGTGTTAAATGTTTGCACAAAGAGTTTTGGCTTGGGTTAGAGTGGAGGGAAGAAGAAGAATGGCTAAAGTCTTAATCATACAAGAGATAAGGGATAAGAAACAAGACCACAAATGGAGTTCCTCTCTTGAGATCATATTGATGATACAAGTAGCTCCCATCCTCTGGAATATGCAAGCAAAATAAGTAAGCTCAAGAAATCAACATAATCAAACAAGCTCTTAGAAGATCTCCAATGTATCTTGTATCTTTCACTTTGGATGAACATGGCAATGGTTCTTCAATTTGAGCTCTCATAGGATCCCCTAGCACAAAAGCACACACACATCAAAGAGTTTTATGAAGCAAATCAAGAATGGACAAGAGTGAGTTTAGAGGTTTGGTCCTTCTAATCCATCTTCAATATTAAGGTCCTTTTACTCCAATTTGCATAGGGAAAGTCCTAGAAACTAAGTCCATTTGTCTATTTCTTTGCATTTGGTCCACAACAATCAAAACAAAACACAAGCACAATAATATATACACAATTATGTGCTCAAGTGAGCAAAAGGCAAATTGCATTAACATAAACATGTGCTCAAGTGAGCAAAGAGCAAAAGCAAATGAATAATATGTACAAGAATAGTAAATTGCATAAATGTAAAGAGCAAGAATTAAATGTTAATGGTTAATGGTTAGTGTTAGTAGTTAGTGTGCCATAAGGCAAATTTAGCGATATGTTAAGCAATCGTAATTGGACTTATGTAGAAGTCACAACTATTTGAGGCCGGTCAATAATAATGTAGGCAACAACACAAGTTAGAGGTCTTGATTAGTGAATCAAACTCCAACAACTTGCCATGCCAAAAAGAAGATGAGAAATGATCTTGTATTGATTTAGGTTCTTTGCATGATTTAGGAAGCAATCTATCAAGATGAATTAGATTTGAATCAAGGAAGATTGAACCTCTTTAATCAATGCTAACCACCAATCTTTAACTCATTGATCAAAAAAGAAAAAGAAGAAGGAGAAGAAGAAGATAAAGAATTAAAGTGCATTAAATGAAATGGTATGTATTAATTAACAAGCATTGACCAAAGATAGAGAAGATCAAGGTCAAATAATAGAAAACAGAAGCAAAATGAGAATTAGAAGTCAAGAAATAAACAAAATATTTTTGGCATTTTTAATATTTAAAATAAAACTTGAATTAAAATAATAAAGAAAGGTCAAACTTCAAATTCACTTCAAATCAACTTTGAAAAGTCCAAGTGAATTATCCCAAGTTCAACAAGGTCAAAAAAAGTTTGACAAAAAATTTCAGCATTTTTTGAAGTCAGAAACTATTTTTTATCAATTAAAAATGCATAAAAATAACCTAATTGAACTAAAATCTCAAATAAATCTCAAATCAATTAATAAATTGATGAGATTATTTTTCATATATCTATCATCATTCAAAGAGGTTGGAAAAATATTTTTGTATTTTTTGAATATCAAAAACTATTTAAAATGAATTAAAAATGACCAGAAAAGAGAAAATTACTAAAAAATAGCAAATGGTAAAATAAAAAATTATTAAAAATCATTTTTAGAAACTAGAAATTAAAAGAGAAAGAACGCAATTGGTCCCATAATTTTTGGACCAATAATGAAAGAGATATGAATTTTAGAAGTAAAATGGAATTAAAAGAAATAAAAGAAAATAGAAATCAGAAATTAAAAATAAGAAAAAAGGAGAAGCGTTGGATGATGACTCATTAATTGAGTTGGCACATCACACGGCTTCTGAGCACGCTTCCATCATAGACATGAGTCAATGCAAAACACGCTGCCAATTAAAAGGTCATAACATTGCGTGGATGAGATTAGATCTGGAAACTGAGATGGACGGCTCAGATGCAATCTGGAGACCAGACGGTGGCCAACGTCACCGTCTTCTCCGGCTAGCTCCGGCGAAGGCCAAAAATTACAGAGAAACAAAAGTGAACCAAAACGCGCGTTCCAGGTACCAAACGAAAGGTGTAGTGATGTACATCACTCCTGTACCAACAAAATTCACTCTAGATTCCTATTGAGAGAGAAATCAGAGGTTGAATTTTAATGGTGTTCAACTGAACTTGCTTGATTTCAAAAATTCAAAGCTCAATAATGATGCCTCTATGCAGAGGACTTCAGATCACACAAAATCAAGGCAAATAGAACAATATATGAGTTGTTTCGAAGCAAAATGCAGTTGAGTAAAACCTTTGAATTGTGAAGAATTGAGTCACGATCTTTGAGTTCTTTTGCAAACAGAAAACTCTATGGATCAAGGTGAAGAGGTCTAGGAACTTTAGATCTGAAATTTCAATCGAGGAAATCAAAATTCAGATTTGAAATTTGAGAGAAAATTGAGATTGTTCCTTTGGTGTGGGTGTGGGATTTCAGTTGCACAGCATATAGGGCGCCTTAAGGTTGAAGAAATGAGAGGCCAAGGACTCCTATTTATAGCTGAGCAAGGTTGAATGCATGAGCAAAATTGTGTGCATGGGAGAAAAAGGGCCTCCATGCATGGGCCTGTACAGGCGCATGGAGGGCCCAATTCTAATTGGAATTGCAAGCTATACATCACCAAATATGAATTCAACGTGCAGATTGTGTATTAATGGATCATGCATGGCAATTGGAATGATTTTCATAAAATGCACTATTTCATTGAAGCCTTCGAAAATGCCATGCACAAAATCAAAATGCAACCTTATGATTAATGGTTGGAAAGCTTATTGCATAAGGAATAAATGTCATGTTGGTTAAAACTTCATTTGGGCCTTGGAAATTAATGAAATTTGAACTTGAAGTGTAGGGTGCAAAACATGCATATGTGAAATTTCCAAATTTGGCCAATGTTCAAGCCCTTATGTCTCAATGATGCAAGCTCCAAATGACAAAATCGTAAACATGAACATTGTAGATCTTTTCAAGGAAATCAATTTGGACTTAAATTTTGCATCATTTGGAGTTTTGAAGAAGAAGTTATGGGCACTTGAAATTGGACTTTTTCACATTTTAATGCACTTGGCCCAAGGTGACCTATAATGTTTTGTATTATCACATGTGTTTATTTTGAGATTTTGCAATTTTTCTCAACATAACATTTGAAGTAGACACAATAATATTTCCAATGCATCAAGTCTCACCTCAAAATCTTGAAGAATAAATGAGTTATGTTATTGGTAAGTTGACCCAAAATTAGGGATTCAGTCAAAATGACCTATAATGTATTGGAATGGATGATGACCTTCCAAGCTTCAAATCAAATTTTGATGAACATGAACGTTGTTCATATTGTCCTTAAGAACATTTTTTCTCTTGGGGTCATCTCCATTTCACCAACACATAAAAAGTTAGGTCTCAGTGCATTTCAAAATAGTTAGATGAATTGACTGATCAACCTCTCAAGTACACACCTCATATCTTGATGCATTAATGATTGAGGACACTTAAATGAGTTCAAATATGCATGAAATGATGAATTAAAGAACTTCCCTTGATTGTATTTGATCATGGGTTGAGGTTGCTTCAAGAGCAAGGCACAGTTGATGAACAGATGAATTAGGGTTTCCTTGGGGAACAAACCTCAAACCCCTTGACATGCTTTGGTCAAAATGATGAATTGAGATACTTGGGAGGCATATTTGAGGGATAAGAGCTTTGGGAACCATTACCATGCTTGCTTTCATCTTCTCTTGACCATATCATTGCATAAAGGATCTCCTAGAAGCTTTAGACCTTGTGACTGCTAAAGCTACAAACAAAAGATATTAGTGACATATTTTTGTGCTTTTGAGTTAATAAAAATGAGAAAAGAAATGAAATACAATTCAAGTATGCTTGGTGATCTCAAACCACTCACAAGAGATCCCAACCCAAAGGCAAAGGGAACCAAGATGCTTATGATCCTTGAGGCTATGCAAATGCAATGTTATGATGCCATGAGGGATCTTAGGGTCAAAATTAGGGTCTTATAGGACCCTAGATGTAGAGTCGAGTGCCTTATTGTTGATCAAACATTGTCCGTAATTGGATGACCATAAAGACAGTTGATGGGTACTCCACAAAGCATGCTAAGGGACGTGAGTGACCTAGATGGAATTTGCCCATCCTGCGTAACAGGATAAATGTCTATGGGCCCAATATTGAACTAGACAAGGATAACACGGTCTATGCCTTGTGTTCAATATAGATATAAGGGCAAAAGGGTAATTATACACATAAGTATTATCACATAAGGATTTGTCAGATCACATGACATTTTCGTGTCTTGGGTAGCAGGGATGTGTTGCTAGATACCGCTCACTGTTTATTATGTTAAATACGTGATTTAATATAATTGGCAATGCTATGAAAACCTATAGGGTGACACACAAAAGGACAGATTGATGAGAGATAGAGTAACTAAGGAATACCGTAATGTACGGTGCCCTTAAGTGAATTGTAGAACATCGTAAGGTACGGTGTACTTAAGTAGAATACGAAATATGGTAACGTACCACGCACTTAAGTGATATTGGCATATTATAAGATATGGGCCACATACACTTGAGTGGGCTTTTTAGCTTGCAGCCCACACAAGTGGTTCTCTAAATAGAACCCTTGTGTAGAAGCATTTGACAGTTGCAATTCTGTTTCTCTCTGTCTCTCACTCAAAGCTTTCATTCGTAGCAGCTAGCACTGAGATTGAAGGAATCGGTTTGTGTGGACTGAGTAGAGGCGTTGTCATCGTTCAACGTTTGTGACCGCTCCGTAGATCTGCATCAAAGGTTACAATCGCCACAAGAGGTAACGATTCTATCACTGATCATGCCCATTCGTAAGGATCATTAAAGGAGAAATTTTAAATTCCACTGTATTTTGGATCGCACTTCTCCTTCAGTGGTATCAGAGCCACTTACGAAACCATGCATTTGATAGCTGTTTATTTTCTGTATTTTCTGTATTAATACGATTAAAAGACATAATGAATCAAAGAATAAATGAGTAATTAAATTGAGATCGATCAATTTATATATATGATATAAGTAATCCTATTGCAAAATACGATATATATGATATACTATTTCTGTTTCATTCATTCAAACACTTAATGGGTGTTTTCCTTTGAGCGATCAATGGTTGTTTGCTTCTTGATCTGACATTAGTATGGTGAAGCAATGACGTATTGATCAATCATACTGAATCAACAATCGAGATGTTTTTGACGGTCTGAAATTGGTGCATTAGGGTTAATGACGGCACAAGGGTTGTGTTGTCAAAGAGTTATGCATTAGGGTTAATGACGACACAAGGGTTGTGTTGTCAAAGAGTAATGCGATTAGGGTTGTGACTGCGCAAGAGTTGTGCTTTAAAGTATCAAGTATTTATACGAAAAACGACGTCGATTTCAAATGAATTGTTCATTAAAAATTCCGGCCTGGGGCGCTGCCCCTTCAACCCGTTCCCGCTGACCGGGCAGCGGACCCCTGGCTAACTCTGCGTAGTGTGATTGTTCTCCGAAATTTAATTTGGTTTTAATTAATTAAAAGAATTAAAATTAATAATAATAATGTGTTTATTATTATTGTCTTGTAGTGATCGGTTATGGCCTTAGTTTTCCTTTATTTTGTTTTGGGTTTTAAAATACGACCTGCGTGTCGTGCCTCTCTTTTAATCTCTTAATGTAACTTGTTTTCTCATCTCACTCCCTCGTATGTAAAATGAGTTTCTTTTATGTAATGTAATGTTATGAAGAAAGAGAAGAATTCAATATCAAAGGAGGATAACCTTGAAGAACTTGCTTGAAGAAGCTTAGATCGTTATTAGGTTAGCTTAGGTTCTCTCATTGGCTTGGGAGAACAATTGTGCTAGGGGCCATAACTGTTTCATTATGCATGTATGTTGATGCATGTGAATGTGTGTTGATGTATGTGAGAGACGATTTATATGATAAATAAGTCGGTGAGATCAGAATAATTGCAAATTCCCTTAAAATAAATATTAAGTTTATGCTTTCCAAGTTTTAGCACTCATCAAGACTAGTATCGGATAATGTAGGTTCTCCTACGCGAGGAGCATGTTCTATATTAGTAAGGTGCGATGGGATAATTGTAATATCCAATTGTTAAAACAATGGGTCAAACTTAACTAAACAAATTATAATAAGATTATATATGTTTAGAAGCAAGAGTTAGAAATGATCCATGTGATGGATTGGAATAAGGAGTTATTCACCCAACTAAAATATTTGAGAGTTGTATTAGATACAATTGGAAGGAGTTCCTACCTAAATAACCTAGTTTTGTGTAATCCGCCTACGCGGACTTAAAACAAAGTGATATATGGATCTCGACCCACTAGAAAATCTTCCAACGGGATTTTCTGAATCAAATGGTGAGGGTCATTTGTTTTGAGTAAAATAGTGGGAGCATATTTAATTAAAGGCCTAAATAAATATGTTATTGATACTTATATTTTCATTATTTTTATGTAGATTACCATGACAACAAACACCTCTAACAACATTTTGCGATCAATCCTTGACAAGGAAAAATTGTCTGGGACAAATTTTCTGGATTGGCACCGAAATCTGAGGATTATCCTCAAACATGACAGAAAGTTGTATGTCTTGGAGAAACTTGTTCCTGAAGAGGAACCTCCTAGTTCTGCACCTAAGGCAGAAAGAGATTCTTATAAGAAGTATGTCGATGATGCCAATGAAACTACTTGTCTCATGCTAGCTACCGTGAACTCAGAGTTGCAAAAGCAACATGAGAACGTGGCAGCGTTCGATATGATCGAACACCTGAAGATGCTCTATCAAGAGAAAGCAAGGCATGAAAGGTTTGAAGTTTCAAAAGCCCTTTTTCAAGGAAAGTTACCTGAGGGAGCCCTTGTAGGTCCCCATGTGCTTAAGATGATTGGGTATGTGGAGAACCTTGAGAGGTTGGGTTTTCCCCTCGGAAAGGAACTTGCGACTGATTTAATCTTGCAATCGTTTCCAGATAGATTCAGTCAATTTATCCTAAATTTCAATATGAATGATATGGACAAATCTCTTCCTGAACTACTAGCCATGTTAAGAACTGCTGAGTAGAATCTGAAGTCAAAAGGGAAGTCCATTCTGATGGTCGGAAATGGAAAGAGACAGAACAAAAGGCCCACCATGAAGGGTGATAAAGGGAAAGGCAAGGAAGTTGCCAAACCCAAACCCATTGTTGCTACTTTGAAGCCTAGTGGAGGCATGGCAAAAGAAGGCACTTGCTTCCATTGCGGTAAGACCGGACACTGGAAGAGAAACTGCCCAAAGTACCTGGAAGATAAGAAGAATGGAGTAGAGACTTCAACTTCAGGTATTTTTGTTATTGAAATTAATTTATCTACTTCTGCATCATGGGTATTAGATATTGGATGCGGTTCTCACATTTGTACCAATGTGCAGGGACTAAAAAGGAGTAGAGATTTGGAAAAAGGTGAAGTTAACCTACGAGTTGGCAATGGAGCAAAGGTTGATGCTTTAGCCGTAGAAACTTATGTATTGAATTTACCTAGTGGTTTAATAATTCAGTTAGATAACTGTTATTATGTACCTGCAATTAGCAGGAATATTATTTTCGTTTCTTGTTTGCACAAGTTTGGTTTTTCATTTATAATAAAGAACAATTATTGCTCAATTTATTTGAATGATATATTCTATGCTACTGCACAAATGAACAATGGACTATATGTCCTTGATCTTGAAATGCCTATTTATAACATTAATACTAAAAGGATGAAACCTGATGAGTTAAATCCAACTTACCTTTGGCATTGTCGATTAGGCCACATAAATGAGAAACGCATTTCCAAACTCCATAAAGATTGATTGTTGGACTCTTTTGATTATGAATCATATGAGATATGCAGATCTTGTTTAATTGGAAAGATGACAAAGTCTCCATTCACAGGAAAATGTGAAAGAGATAATGATCTTTTGGCCCTCATACATACTGATGTATGTGGACCACTGAACATACCAGCCAGAGGAGGTTTTCAGTACTTCATCACATTTACTGATGATTTTAGTAGATATGGTTATATGTATTTAATGAAACACAAATCAGAGTCCTTTGAAAAGTTCAAGGAATTAAAGAATGAAGTACAAAACCAACTAGGTAAGAATATTAAAACTCTTCGATCAGATCGAGGTGGTGAGTATTTAAGCCTAGAGTTTGATGACCATCTAAAAGAGTGTGGGATCCTATCCCAACTTACTCCTCCTGGAACACCCCAATGGAATGGTGTATCCGAGAGAAGAAATCGAACCCTGTTTGACATGGTCCGATCCATGATGAGTCACGCCGATCTTCCAAACTCCTCTTAGGGACATGCACTATTGACAAAAGCTTACACACTTAACCGTGTTCCATCCAAAAAGGTTGAGAAGACACCATATGAGATATGGAGTGGTAAGAAACCACATATGTCTTACATGAAGATTTGGGGTTGCGAAGTTTATGTGAAACGGCAAATTTCAACTAAGCTTGAGCCCAAATCTGACAAATGCTTATTTGTGGGGTATCCTAAAGAAACAATAGGGTATTGCTTCTACAATCCTTCTGAGGGCAAAGTGTTTGTCGCTCGAACTGGAGTTTTCCTAGAAAAGGATTTTATTTCCAAAGGAATCAGTAGGGGGAAAGTAAAGCTTGAAGAAATTCAAGAATCACAAAGCATTGATACACCTATGGAGGAATTAGAGCAGGAAACACAAGTATTTGTAGAAGAGCAACCTGCTCAAGTAGAACAAGACCAGCGTAGGTCAAGCAGGAGGAGTAAGTTGGGCTTGTGACCTACCAAGAGGCCATAACTGGTCCCGAGTCTGAGAAGTGGCTAGAAGCCATGAAATCTGAAATGGATTCCATGTACACAAACCAAGTTTGGACCTTGGTAGAGCCTCCTGTAGGAGTTAACCCTATAGGATGCAAGTGGGTCTTCAAAAAGAAGACTGACATGGATGGTAAGGTACATACCTATAAGGCAAGACTGGTTGCAAAAGGATATAAACAAATTCATGGGGTTGACTATGATGAAACCTTTTCACCAATTGCAATGCTTAAATCTGTTCAGATTTTACTTGCTATCGTTGTATATCATGATTATGAAATATGGCAGATGGATGTCAAAACTGCTTTCCTTAATGGGAATCTTCTTGAGGATGTGTACATGACACAGCCTGAAGGATTTGACATACCAAAAGAAGCCCAAAAGATATGTAAGTTACAAAGATCAATCTATGGATTAAAGCAAGCTTCCAGAAGATGGAATCTTTGTTTTGATGAAACAGTAAAACAATATGGATTGATCATGAATGAAGATGAGCCTTGTGTCTACAAGAAGGTTAGTGGGAGCATGATCGTTTTCCTGGTATTATATGTAGATGACATATTACTCATTGGAAACGATGTCCCTACCCTGCAACAAGTAAAGTCTTGGTTGGGGAAATGCTTTTCTATGAAGGACCTAGGTGAAGCAGCCTATATATTAGGAATCCGAATCTATAGAGATAGATTATAAAAACTGCTTGGCCTAAGTCAGAGTACGTACATAGACAAAGTGCTGAGACGCTTTAATATGCATGATTCCAAGAAAAGATTCATACCTATGCAACATGGCCTGTGTCTATCAAAAACACAATCCCCTTCAACTAAGAAAGAAAGGGATCGCATGAATAAGATTCCATATGCATCTGCAATAGGATCTATCATGTATGCCATGTTTTGTACTCGACCAGATGTCTCGTATGCTTTGAGTGCAACGAGTAGGCACCAATCTGATCCTGGTGATGCTCATTGGGTAGCTGTCAAGAATATCCTTAAGTATTTGAGAAGGACTAAGGACTCATTCTTGATATATGGAGGTCAGGAAGAGTTGGCTGTAATTGGATACACCGATGTTAGCTTCCAGACAGATAAGGATGACTTTAGATCGCAATCTGGTTATGTGTTTTGCTTAAATGGTGGCGCTGTGAGCTGGAAAAGTTCAAAGCAAGATACAGTTGTTGATTCTACAACCGAGGCCGAGTATATTGCTGCCTCAAGTGCAACAAAGGAAGCTGTTTGGATCAAAAAGTTCATTAGTGAACTTGGCATAGTTGCTAGCATTGTGGATCCCATTGTTCTCTATTGTGATAACAATGGTGCTATCACACAAGCTAAGACGCCTAGATCTCACCAACGATCCAAACACATACTTAGGCGTTATCACCTCATTCGAGAGATAATAGATAAAGGAGATGTGAAAATATAAAGAGTACTTACACTTGACAATATTGTTGACCCACTGACGAAGCCTCTTGCGCACCAGAAGCATGATGGCCATACTAGATCTATGGGCATTAGGGGTATGCCTGATTGGCTCTAGTGCTAGTGAGAGATTGTTGGTGTAAGCCCTAGAGGCCAATACTTTTGGTACTAGTATCGAATTATTTATTAACAATAAAAGGCTTTTTCTTTATTATGTTTGTGTAATAAAGTCCCTAGAATAGATAGTTCGTTTAATGTATCAGGTGTGACTTAATCATGAGATCACATTAAACATAAGGACACTATTCTTAAAGTATTTGTAGTCGAGCTTTATTGTGAAGTGGGATAACATTAAAGCATTAAGACTATTATGTCTATAAACTGAGGATCACATCTCATGGATCATGGATAAGGAGTTATCAAGTCTTAAACATAGGTATGAATATTAAGAGTAATATTTATACTGGATTGACCCACTATGAGAATACTATATAGAATGTTATGCAAAGTGTCATAAGTTATTATCATGGTGATAATGCTGTATACCACCCTTCGACCTGAAACCACTACGGACCCTAGATGTAGAGTCGAGTGCCTTATTGTTGATCAAACATTGTCTGTAATTGGATGGCCATAAAGACAGTTGATGGGTACTCCATGAAGCATGCTAAGGGACATGAGTGACCTAGATGGAATTTTCCCATCCTCCGTAATAGGATAAATGTCTATGGGCCCAATATTGAACTGGACAAGGATCACACGATCTATGCCTTGTGTTCAATATAGACATAAGGGAAAAAGGGTAATTGTACACATAAGTATTATCACAGAAGGATTTGTTAGATCACATGACATTTTCGTATCTTGGGTAGCAGTGATGTGTTGCTAGATACCGCTCACTGTTTATTATGTTAAATACGTGATTTAATATAATTGCCAATGCCGCGAAAACCTACAGGGTCACACACAAAAGGACGGATTGATGAGAGATAGAGTAACTAAGGAATATCGTAATGTACGGTGCCCTTAAGTGAATTGTAGAACATCGTAAGGTACGGTGTACTTAAGTAGAATACAAAATATGGTAAGGTACCACGCACTTTAGTGATATTGGCATATTATAAGATATGGGCCACACACACTTGAGTGGGCTTTTTAGCTTGCAGCCCACACAAGTGGGTCTATAAATAGAACCCTTGTGTAAAAGCATTTGACAGTTGAAATTTTGTTTTTTTTTTCTCTCTCTCTCTCACTCAAAGCCTTCATTCGTTACAGCTAGCACTGAGATTGAAGGAATCTGTTCGTGTGGACTGAGTAGAGGCGTTGTCATCGTTCAACGTTCGTAATCGCTCCGTAGATCTGCATCAAAGGTTACAATCGCCACAAGAGGTAACGATTCTATCACTGATCCTGCCCATTCGTAAGGATCATTAAAGGAGAAATTTTAAATTCCGCTGCATTTTGGATCGCACTTCTCCTTCGTTTTGATCATTCTATTCTACTCCTTCAAGCATCCTGAGCAAGATCAAGCACAAGCAAGAGCAAGAACCATCGAATTCGGGCCTTCATTGAAGGTATTTTCAAGATATTTTCATCTCTTCGATTCTCACTCAATTCTCCACAATTCTCTTGGATCTTTGGTTGTCTGAAGTTCTACCAATGTAGGCAACAAAAATGAGTTGCTTTGAGGTCAAATAGAAGCAACTCAGATCGTGCACCTCAAATTTCAACTCCTTGTATCTCTCAATATACTTGGAGTTAGGATAAATTGAGGCCATATTCGAGCTCAGTTCCATTTTTACTTTAAAATAATGTCCTTCTTTTTAATTTTGGTGATGGTTGTGACTGAACCAGTCCAGTAAGGCTCACCGGAGAAGGAGACCGGAGATTTGGCTCCGGTGGTGAGTTGGCTGTCTGTCGCAACCTGAAAAATACAGTGCGAAAAAAAAACAACCGGCGAAAGAAAATGACAGAAGAGTCGCCACCGTGCGTTATTCATCCCAAAGGAGGGAAAGGAAACGCTCGAAGTAAACCTGAAAAAGGAAAGGACAAGACGGGGTCTCGCAACCAAATCTTGGGTTCATGAGTCGATTATGCGAAGGAAAGGTATTATCACCCCTACGCATCCGTAGTACTCTACGGGATCCACTTTTGTAGTTCTTGTCTAAAGGGTGTGGGTTTATCTTGTGCTGTTTACCAAAAAAAAAGGGTTAAATGAAAATGACTCGCGCGGATGTCGCATCCACTACATACGTATCTCATCTGAATATGAGAATCAGAGTCTTCGTAGCTCGGCTACCTATGGGTTGGGGGATGTGTGCTCGCTAAGACATCGCGTCTTATGCCTACGTATCTCATCTGGCCTGAGAATCAGAGCAAAACGTAGTTCGGCTAACTACGGGGTTATGGATTGGGTTTTGGGCGAACAACGTTACTACGCAATCTACCGGATGCTCGACCGTTGGAGACTTACTCGCCTGTAGTAGAAGGAGTTAACGTGTTGCTTTGGGTTTTAGGGTTTGGGATGCTCAAGGGCAAAAAGGGCAGTCCTTTATGAAGGAACCGCGCTACCTGCAGGGATACGAACACAAAACACAAAACATGTATCTTGAGGTAAACACAAAACATTGCCTCCTATCGAGGTCTTCCAGCTAGGAAAGCAGTAAAATGCGGGAAAAGGTAAAAAGTACCACCCGGATAAAGATCTGAAGTAACAGCAACCAAGGGGACAAGAAACCCAGAGATCTCTCAAGCTGGTACCATCAAAGAAAAGTGAGTCAGTACAGGTAATCGAAATGAACCTCCAGGGGTTATCCCACAAATAAAGTGGGAAACCACGCAAGTTATCCCTGCAAAAGTCATGTGAGCCCTCACAAAAATTCAACAAAAGGGTTAGTGAAACATCATAAGCATTTTTTTCATGAATAACAATATGGTTTCAGAAACCTCAAACCCTGTGGCATACACTCAAAAATTAAACGGTTAAACATTCAAGGCATTGTTTATACATTCATATACATATTAAACCCATGGGCAAAGGTAATGGGAATAATGGCAAACCTGATTGGGGAGCTTGATTGAAATTGAGTTGCACCCGTGAGGTTTACAAAACAATCTTCAGGGTTTATGTGAGGCAGAGGTGATTCTGTGTAGTTGAGTTCCCTTCGAGGTTTGGAGGCTGCTCTGAACTCCGTTAGGTCTTCTCTCACTATCTTTTTCCTCAGGGTTTTGTTCCAAGGAAACCTCAAAGTATTTTGCTTCTCTTCAAAATCCCCCTTTGTTCTGTGTTCTCTCAAGTGAAGCCTTGGTATTTATAGACTGAATTTCATGGTTTTGTGGGCTCAAATGAGAGAGACCCAAGTCCAAAATTTTTTGTTATATTTTATTTATTTAATTATTTATTTAATTAATTAATTAATTAATTAAAAATTTTTATTATTATTTTTTTTTATTTTTTTGTAAAAAATTATATATATATTTTTTTTTTTTTTTTTTTTTTTTTTTTTTTTTTTTTTTTTTTGGATCTAATTCTGATTGACATGATGAAATGCAATATGAAATGCTAAATTAATGCATGAATGAGGAGGGCAAATTTTGGGGTGTTACAGCTGCCCTTATTCAATCATCAGCTAACCCGAGTAGGATGAAAGCGAACAGCTTATCAGACAAACGGGGTGAGTTGTGATTGAATACCAAAGATAGACCGAAAATTTGCGCTCCGAGAACACCACAAAAACGCGGAAATACACCGCGTTGTTTATCTTTCTTCCGATCCTCTGGCTTAATCTGGAGTTTCGATCCTCTGGCTGGATATTAATTTTGATCCTCGGGCTGGATACGATTTTGATCTTCTGGCTAGATCTTCTTCGTTTCGATTCTCTGGCTGAATCTATTTCCTTTGATTCTCTGGCTGAATCCATTTTCGGTCTTCGGGCTAGACCTGACTTTGATCTTCTGGCTAGATCTGGAGTGTCGATCCTCTGGCTGAATCTGAACTTAATTTGATTCTCTGGCTGAATCTACTTCGATCTTCTGGCTAGATCTGAATTGTTTCGATTCTCTGGCTGAATCTATTTCCGGTCTTCGGGCTAGACCTGATTTCGATCTTCTGGCTAGATCTTCTTCGATCTTCTGGCTAGATCTCCTTTGTTTCAATTCTCTGGCTGAATCTATTTCGATCTTCCGGCTAGATCTGGATTATTTTGATGATAAATTCCCATCATTAGGATCCCGCATCTGAGGCATGCGCTGGTTGACCCTCTTTTGAAATCTACACCCAACCTTCATACTAGATATGCAGCTTCGAGCATATTCCACTTTTGGGCTTCGTACATATTCTTCGGGCTAGAACATGTTGTAACGACTCCTCAATTAGACTTTCTGGGGAAATAAAGCTTGTAGGCGACTTCACTGGGGAATCTTCAAATTGAGCCTCAGGCTGACTCTTGGGAAAACGATTCTCAGGCTGAATCTTCAAAAATGACCCTCATGCTGGATCACGGGAAAACGATTCTCAGGCTGAATCTTCAAAAAGTGACCCTCATGCTGGATCACTGGAACACGATTCTCAGGCTGAATCTTTGAAATGACCCTCAGGCTGGATCACTGGAACACGATTCTCAGGCTGAATCTTCGAAATGGACCCTCAGGCTGGATCACGGGAAAACGATTCTCAGGCTGAATCTTCAAAATGACCCTCAGGCTGGATCACTCACGCTTGATCCTCTGGCTGGATCTCATGACTTTGGTTGTAAAGTAATTCTTCAGTCTGCTTGGAAGAACCTGTTTATCAGCTTATGTGTATGCTTGATATGATATGCATGCGAATGCAAATGTTATGCATGGTGTAAAAAGAAAAAAGAAATCTGCTAGGGGAAGCAAACTCCGGTAGGGAACAGATCGCTGTATCAATCCTTGAATGCTCTGTGGGGAATGATTCGTCTGTCGGGACCAATGAGCCACCAAAAATAAATTGGCTGCTTGAAAAGTCGACCTTGCGGGGGGAGTATCAACTATGGAAACTTTGTTCGGCGAGGCTCTGTGAGGAGAGTTTGTGGGGAAAACACTTCCTGGGGAAATGTCGTAGGAAACGACCTTTGCTGGGGATATGAACTTGCTAATCGTCCTCAAGCTGGGGATTAGAACAAATCTGCTAGAAATAATCTGCTGGGGATGAGATGAACACTGGGAACACCACCCTCTTGTCCGTTGGGTATGCAACCACTCCGCTGTTGCTAGGAAGATACAGTTTGACACCGTCAACTCCGCTGGGGATAGATAGTCTGGATACTGTCAACTCTACTGGGGATAGACAGTCTGGATACTGTCAACTCTGTTGGGGATAGACAGTCTGGATACTGTCAACTCTGTTGGGGATAGACAGTCTGGATACTGTCAACTCTATTGGGGAACATGCTCTGCTGAGGAGAGACTTTGTCAACCGCTTGGGGATGAGGATTCATGACTTGGCATCCGGTTCGTGTGACCTGCAACCAAAAATACACGTATGCCTCGGGGGAATTACTCGGTTTGAATTCACCGTCCGGGATTAAGCACATTCAAAGCAATTTTAAATGTTTTCCTGTGCAAATCATCTGCAAAAGCCACCATTATGTTCATATGCAATATGTTTTATCAAAAATTCGGACATTTTTGCAAACAAACTGATAAATGAAAAATAAAGAGGCTCTTTAACTGAATTATTCGACTCTTAATGGGGAGAAAATTTGTGCCAGGAATAGGAGAGGGCATCAGGAAGCTGATCCCTGAAAAGAGGTGATCGCTATAAAAAGAGAACTATCCTAATGGCAATGGGGAAACGGGGTCCCACTGAGTTTCGACTCTGCTATGGTTCGTATGTCCTCAAGACGCTCTGCTCATCTTGCTTTCTGAAGTGGATGATTAGTCGATCTTTAACCTTCGAAGATTGCCGGATTGAATGAAACGGTGATATAACATTGATGAACTCAGATCATAGTCATTCGCTTATTCCCTAACTTTTGCCTGGATCGCCCCCTTTTCGGGTTTTCAATCCACCGGGATACCCATTTTTGCCTGAGCCGCCCTTTTGGGTTTTCGACTCACCGGGTGTACTCTTTTTTTTTTATATATCCCTAATTTTTGCCCGAACCTCTTTATTCTTTTTTTTGGTTCGTCGGGATGCCCCTTTTTTGCCTGGACTATTCTTTTTACTGTCCAGCGGGTCTATTTTATGCGAAGTATTTTTTAACCGCGTCTGAGTTAATAGGGGACGGGAATCCTTCGCCCTCCATGGTTGTTAGCGTCAAAGCTCCGCCATAGAAAATCCTTTTAACCACGTACGGACCCTCATAGTTCGGTGTCCATTTGCCCCTGTGATCTGTGTTGGGAGGAAGAAATCTTTTGAGCACCAATTCACCGACTCGATACTCCCGAGAGCGCACTTTCTGACCAAATGCTTTCTTCATTCGTCTCTGACCGAGATACGTCAATTCTGGGTACGTAGTTCCAGCATAGCACCATTTCCCGTTGGTTTGATTGATGACCAAAGCTGAATCCCCGTATACATCCAGGGTTTCAATCTGTATATTGACGGCTTCCTCAAGTCTTAGGATACAAGCTTCGTATTCGGTTTCATTGTTGGTGCAGGGAAAAGTTATTCTGGCACCAAATGGCATATGAACCCCCTTCCGGTGTGATCAACACTATACCAACTCCGCGACCATTGACGTGGACCGCCCCATCAAACATCATAACCCATTTGGATTCAGGGTCAGGCCCCTCCTCCGGGAGTGGTTCCTCTCAATCTTTCGATTTGAGAAACATGATGTCCTCATCAGGAAACTCAAACCTCGTAGGTTGGTAATCATCAATCGGTTGCTCTGCAAGATAGTCTGACAAGACACTTCCCTTGATGGCTTTTTGTGAAGTGTATTGGATGTCATACTCTGTCAGTATCATTTGTCACCTAGTAACTTTTCCGGTAAGTGCTGGCTTTTCAAAAATATACTTGACTGAATCCATTTTTGATATCAATAGAGTTGTGTGAGTCAACATATACTGTCTTAGTCGGCGAGCAGCCCATGCCAAAGCGCGGCAAGTTTTCTCGAGCAATGAGTATCTTTGTTCACAGTCGGTAAACTTTTGCTAAGGTAGTATATTGCATGCTCTTTTCGACCTGACTCGTCATGCTGACCGAGCACACAACCCATTGACCTTTCTAACACAGTCAAGTACATGATCAACGGTCTTTCCTCTCGGCCTGTAGACTGGCCCCGATCTTGATCTCTTTCTTGTCGTCTTCGGTACCAACGTTGATGGTCTCAACCACCTCCTGATAAGGTGTAATAGCTCGGTCCTCCTGTTTCAACAATCTGGCTAACCCTTCAGGCAATTCACAATCTTCCTCAGCCCCTTCTTCGGCATGATAGATAGGATTGTCGAAGTCATACTTGGCCATAGCAGTGTCGTTAGCAGTGAGATCCGGGTGGTCGGCTCTGCATGATGGAGGATCATGCTTTACCTTAGAATGAGAGAATTTTTTTTGGAAAGAGAGAAAAAACGAAAAAAGAAACATTGCCATTTTTTTTTGTAAAAGTAAAAAAAACTGAAAGAAAGAGAAGAGAACACAAAATTGTTTGCAAAAGCCGTCCTTTATTGATGATAAAAATAATTGCG
Organism: Lathyrus oleraceus; assembly: GCF_024323335.1. Classification (NCBI taxonomy): domain Eukaryota; kingdom Viridiplantae; phylum Streptophyta; class Magnoliopsida; order Fabales; family Fabaceae; genus Lathyrus; species Lathyrus oleraceus. The sequence continues at coordinate 483,809,569 of NC_066585.1, read as the reverse complement.
AAACGTAACTAAATGGATGGCCCTACAAATGAGCCGTTACACCTTGGGCAAAGTGTAAGACTTTATTATGCATGTAATAAAGGAAAACAATAAAAATCACTCTTTCAGTAGAGTAACCCGGACGGTTTTTTCAGTTTTAAGGCACCCCCGTTTTGAAAGGGAATACCCTGCAAACGAATAAGCATGAGATGTTGGATGCAAATATGCAGATGATGTTATGCAATGCAAAGGCATGTCAATCAGAATTGATGGATCCGCTTGAACATCTGTCAGGTTGCACTGTCTGGAGAGAAATTAAGAGCACACCAAACAAAGGTCATGGGATGGATCATGTTATCCTTAATATCAACCACCCGTTTTGGTGGATTATGGTTTACATCTTATCAACACCCGAGTTCCATTGATATTAAGGATACCTGATCGGATTAACCATGAATCAAGGGTTTGTTGCAAGTCAGGAGCATGGAGTTTAGGTTAAGAACCACCCGAAAGGAGTGTACTAAGGTTTAAACCTGCCAAACATGTTCTACAAAAGGTTCCCATAGTCATAATCCCATCTTTCGAATATTATCAAAGGAACGACTACTCGTATTCCAACAATATTCTCAAGAGAGACTCTTATGCGTGTAGTATCGCGTAACAATCGTATCAAATCTTACATTTGAACGACTTTCGCACTACGTCCTACGAATAGGCCAAGATGGGTTTGGTAAACTAAGGTCCTCGGCTTCTTAGGTCTATATTGGAACAAGTAATGTCTAACCACAACTTACTTATGTGACATCATTGATCTCAACATGACCTCCACCAAGTGAATGGGCTTGCAAGTCAACTCGCTAAGGAATAACTCCACACAAGTCGAGAGGACTATGCCATTCTCCTATCCTAAGTGCACTCGAGTTCGGGTATCTCATCTGAATACGTATCTCATCTGAATATGAGAATCAGAGTCTTCGTAGCTCGGCTACCTATGGGTTGGGGGATGTGTGCTCGCTAAGACATCGCGTCTTATGCCTACGTATCTCATCTGGCCTGAGAATCAGAGCAAAACGTAGTTCGGCTAACTACGGGGTTATGGATTGGGTTTTGGGCGAACAACGTTACTACGCAATCTACCGGATGCTCGACCTTTGGAGACTTACTCGCCTGTAGTAGAAGGAGTTAACGTGTTGCTTTGGGTTTTAGGGTTTGGGATGCTCAGGGGCAAAAAGGGCAGTCCTTTATGAAGGAACCGCGCTACCTGCAGGGATACGAACACAAAACACAAAACATGTATCTTGAGGTAAACACAAAACATTGCCTCCTATCGAGGTCTTCCAGCTAGGAAAGCAGTAAAATGCGGGAAAAGGTAAAAAGTACCACACGGATAAAGATCTGAAGTAACAGCAACCAAGGGGACAAGAAACCCAGAGATCTCTCAAGCTGGTACCATCAAAGAAAAGTGAGTCAGTACAGGTAATCGGAATGAACCTCCAGGGGTTATCCCACAAATAAAGTGGGAAACCACGCAAGTTATCCCTGCAAAAGTCATGTGAGCCCTCACAAAAATTCAACAAAAGGGTTAGTGAAACATCATAAGCATTTTTTTCATGAATAACAGTATGGTTTCAGAAACCTCAAACCCTGTGGCATATACTCAAAAATTAAACGGTTAAACATTCAAGGCATTGTTTATACATTCATATACATATTAAACCCATGGGAAAAGGTAATGGGAATAATGGCAAACCTGATTGGGGAGCTTGATTGAAATTGAGTTGCACCCGTGAGGTTTACAAAACAATCTTCAGGGTTTATGTGAGGCAGAGGTGATTCTGTGTAGTTGAGTTCCCTTCGAGGTTTGGAGGCTGCTCTGAACTCCGTTAGGTCTTCTCTCACTATCTTTTTCCTCAGGGTTTTGTTCCAAGGAAACCTCAGAGTATTTTGCTTCTCTTCAAAATCCCCCTTTGTTCTGTGTTCTCTCAAGTGAAGCCTTGGTATTTATAGACTGAATTTCATGGTTTTGTGGGCTCAAATGAGAGAGACCCAAGTCCAAAATTTTTTATTATATTTTATTTATTTAATTAATTAATTAATTAATTAATTAAATTTTTTTATTATTATTATTTTTTTATTTTTTGTAAAAAATTATATTTTTTTTTCTTTTTTTTTTCGTTTTTTTTTTTTCGTTTTTTTTTTTTTGGATCTAATTCTGATTGACATGATGAAATGCAATATGAAATGCTAAATTAATGCATGAATGAGGAGGACAAATTTTGGGGTGTTACACTATCATTAGAACCACAGGATCCATTTGATTTAATCTAATCTCGGGCGTTGGTTTAGATTACCGTTTGTGTGGCGCGCTGACTCAAGACCAATGTGGGAAGCACGCTGAGAGCCACTTGATTTGTCACCTCAATTAATGAGGGAGATCAAGTGGTCCACGTTTTTTCTTATTTTTTAATTTTCATTTTACTTGGTTTATTTTCATTAATTCATATTAATTTTAATATCGATCCAAAAAATATGAGAGTTTCACCAAAAAAAATTAAATAAATTCCTCTTTCACTTTATAAATTAAAACTATTTTTTGGATTATTATTATTATTTTTCATGATTTAATCAATTTTGTGAATATTTTTAATTGTTTAAAAATAGTTTTAAGTTTCAAAAATTATGAATTTTTTTCTCCAAGGTCTTTTGACCTTGTTTGACCTATGATAAATCTCATGGCCATTTCTTTGTGAATATATCTCATGATTGATAAATCTCATGATTTAATCAATTTGTTTACTTTAATGCATTTTCCACTTTGCTCACTTGAGCCATACTTTGTGAATATATTGTGTTTCTATATACTTGTTTGTCTTTGTGGTCCTTTGACCTTAATATACATAATAACAACAAAAAACCCTAAAAGACATTTTGTGTGGACTGTTGGTTTGCTCTGAGACATTGGACTTAGAATTAGGAAACACTCCCTATGCAAAAGGACTTGGCCAATGCCAACTTTCAAAAACCCAAGTGCTTGTGATTTGAAACTTCATCTGAAGCAAGTATTGTGATTCCCTCTAAGTTCGTATGCTACATGGTCATATTGAAGCTGTTATTTTGAACCTGTACCTAATGCTTATCTTTGAAGTCACCTGATACATGGGGAATTATGAAGAAGATCATGGAGTTTCTAAGCTTGGAGGTGGCTATCTTTATTTGATGTCTTGCTCTTCATCTAGCTATTTGTGTATTGATATTGCTTGATTCTAAAGTCCAAGGGAAATTTGGGTTTCTATATGACATTCTCGTCTATTGGATTGCAGCCCATTGGTCAGATCTTTTCAACTCTCAACTTTTAAGTTTGTGCTTATGATTAGTCTCTTTATCTCCTCCTGATTTTCTTTAATTTCAAATCTCTCCCTCCTTTTAAAATCTTTTTTGTTTGTGATTTCTAAACTTTGACCATATTGCAAATTAGAAACTTTGGCCGTATGCCATTGCATTTACAAACTCACTTTCTTAATCAAACTTGTAAATTAATTTAACTATACTTGACTTAAAATTTCAAAAGCCATAAAGAACTAACACTCATTCAAACCTTTTTAGGCCTTTGTGCCTTTGTTAAATTCAAAATTTTGTTAAAAGCAACTCATTCACTTTGAAATTTTTACCACGAACTACAAGGTTTTGATCCCTCATTTTTATATTGGTACGTAGGCACAAGTCTGACGGTCTTGTCAAGAAAAAAAATATAATTAATGAATTCTTTCCTCATCCCTCCACTCTATTTATTTCAACCCCCTTTGGGTGCTAACACCTTCCCTCTGTGTAACCAACCCCCTTACCTGTAATCTCTGGTATTTTATTTATTTTGATTTGAAAACTTCTTATTTTTGGGTTTTGTTCATACTTTTCCCTTTTCCCTTGGAAACAATAAAAGTGCGGTGGTGACTCTGGTTTAATTGACGTCTAGCTTATCCATAGCTTGATAGTCATGAATTTACCGCTACAGAAATTAAGTGGTGACTCTGTTGGGAAGTAGTCTCCAGTGGGTTTAGCCTACTTTTTTGTGTGTATATAATTGCATATTTGATGTATGTATATTTGTTTATGTGATATAATCTGCTTGTTGTGCTTGGTGATCTCTGAGTGGTGAGATAAGTTCTAACCCGAACTTGAGTGAAATTAAGATAGGAAGATAGTATAGTCATGTTCGACTTGTGTGGAGTAGTCCTTAACAAGTTGGCTTGAGACCCATCTACTCAATGGAGACCCTTTTGGCGTTATGAATGTCACACAAGTTATTTGTGGTTAGGAATTACTCTCTCTGATTTGGGGTCCGAGAAGTTGAGAACCGTAGAAAATTTAACCCCTATTGGCCTATTTAGGACGTAGTGCGGAGGTTGTTCAAGTGTAGACTTGATAACAGTTGTTACGTGATACTACACTCACACGAGTTTCTCTTGAGAATATTATGGATTGATGAGTCAGTCATCCTAACCTGTAATATCCGATAGATGGAATTAAGACTCTGGGAACTTTTTAAACATGATCTACAGGTTTTTATCCCTATTTCACTCCTTTGAGATGGTTCTTACCCAGACTCTATGTTCGTGACTCGCAACAAACCATTGATTCTTGGTTGATGCAATTAAGTCTTGTCAATATCAATGGAACTTGGATGTTGATAAGGTGAAAACCATAATCCACCAAAACGGATGATTGATCTTGACAATGACTTGATTCATCCCTTGACCTTTGTTTGTTTGCCTTGTGTATGATCCCTTATTTGTGATTGTTGCATTCATGCATTCATGCGCATCACAACATTCATCACATGAAAATTTCAAGGAACTGAGGTCTTATTTGCAAATATTTTCAGACTATGGATTATGGACGAAGGAACACTAAGAAGTACAGTTTCAAATGTCCATATTTGAAAGAGTTAAGGAAGCTATCATCCTTTGTATTAGATCCTTTGGATTTCAAGCAACATCATGGGAAGCTTCTGTTTATCTTGTCTTCTGATGTGGTTGAAGGACTTTTGAGTGTGTTGGTTCAGTTTTATGATCCTTTCTACCATTGCTTCACTTTTCATGATTATCAGCTTGTGCCTACGTTAGAGGAGTATGCTCATCTCTTGGGAATACCTGTTTCTGACAAAATGCCCTTTAGTGGATTGGAAGAGATTCCCAAATCTCATATTATAGCTGAAGCCCTTCACTTGAAGAAGTTTGAGATAGAGGCTCATTGGGTGAAGAAAGGAGGATTGTTTGGATTGACTTAAGAGTTCCCTATCAAGGAATCTACTACCTTTTCTAAAGCCAGTAGTGTGGATGCTTTTGAAGCTATCTTTGTGTTGCTCGTCTATGGTTTAGCCTTGTTCCCTAACATTGACGGTTTTGTTAATGTTAACATCGTTGGAATTTTCTTGATTGGTAATCTTGTGCCTACTTTGTTGGGTGATATGTATTTCTCTTTGCATCTAAGGAATTCTAGGGGTGGTGGGACAATCGTCTGTTGCGTTCCTCTTCTGTACAAGTGGTTTATTTCGCACTTGCCTCAGACGCCTACTTTTGTGGAGAACAAACAATGTCTACGGTGGTCTCAGAGACTTATGTGTCTCATTAATGATGATATAGTTTGGTATGATTCTTTGTTGAGTAGCTTGGAGATTATTGATTGTTGTTGTGAATTCTCTAATGTGTCTCTCATTGGTACACAAGGAGTAATCAACTACAACCCTTCTTTGGCTCGTTGTCAACTTGGGTTCCCTTTGAAAGACAAACCTAATAACACTTTGTTAGAAGGTCTTTTCTATCAAGAGGGTAAAGATCCCCAACGTTTAACGCGGAAGATTGTGCGCGCTTGGCATAATGTGCATAGGAAAGGAAGATCTGAGCTTGGTCCATAGAATTGTGTTGCTTTGGAATCTTACACTCTTTGAGTGAAGAAGAGAGCTTTGGAATTGAAGATGCCTTATGCTTGTGAGAGACCTATGTCTATGGTTGTGGTTGAGCCATCAAATCTCCCTAACCAAGATGTAGAGGAGTTGGAAGACGCACTCGCCAAGATGAAGCAAGAAAAGGATATGTGGGAAGAGCGTTTCCATGCTTTGAGTAGAAAGCACGAGGAGTTGCAACTTGAGTCTAGGGACAAAGATGCACTTATCGAGCTTCTTGAAGACCGAGTAATAAAGAGACAGGGAGAATCGGAGATTTCATCTTCCTCTAGTATGCCTCAGGCTTCCATTGCTTGGAAGAAGATTGCTGATCAGCTTGTCCTTGAGAAGACTCAGATGAAGACTTCGTTTGAGTTCGAGATTCGACGCATCCAAAGGAAGTACGCACCTGCAACCAAATCTTCTGATGATGTTGCTAGGGATCCTTAGGAAGATTAGTCTCCTTTTCTCTTATATTTTGTATTTTGGTTTCTGAAATTGTACTCAGTGTAATTCTTCCAATTATATAAATAAAAGAGAATTTATGGTCATATCAAATTGTTGCAATTGTTGTTATAAATGTATATATTTGCAAATAAAATAGTAAGTTACTTGAAAATAAGAACAATCAAGCATTTCATTTCATGCATCACTTTCATAGCAGGTTTCTCTTTCGCCAGATGTCTTATTGGTATTTCTTCCGTGCTTCAGCCAAGCTGACTCATCGATACAATACCCGTGCCAATCACTCAAGAATCATGGAACCTCTAGAGCAAGAGAACAAAGACTTGAAGGACGAGATCGCTTGCCTGACTACTATGATGGAGTCAGTGTTAGCCGCTCAGAGCAAATCTTCTCCAACGCCTGCAACTCCTCCTCCTCAGAGGAATGTCATTTCAGAGGTTGCTACCTCTACCATTCCTGCTACTGCTGCTCACTTTGCGCCTGCCATGCCTGCCGGATTCCCGTGGGGAATGCCGCCCAACTTTGTGCCCGAGGTTTTTGCACCTACCTTTGCTTCCATGCTGACATCTAGCCCGATCATGTCTGTCCCACCACCAGTTGGTCATACTTTACCCCGTGTTAAAGACACCATCTATCATTCTGAGTCGTGTGAGGGTCCAAATGTTTATGAGAAGATGGATGAAATGAAAGACCAATTCCTCGAGCTGCGAAAGGAATTGAAGACCTTGAGGGGAAAGGATATCTTCGGTAAGTGTGATGCGGAACTTTGCTTGGCTCCTAATGTTAAGATCCCGATGAAATTCAAAGTCCCTGACTTTGAAAAGTATAAGGGGAATACCTGTCCGCTCAGTCATATCGTCATGTATGCTAGAAATATATCGACAAAAACTGATAATGATGAGTTACTGATTCATTATTTCCAAGACAGTCTGGCTGGTGCCGCTCTGAGGTGGTACATGGGTTTAGATGGTGCGAGTGTCCGCACGTTCAATGATTTGGGTGAAGCCTTTGTGAAACAGTACAAGTACAACGTTGATATGGCGCCAGATAGGGATTAGTTGAGATCATTGTCTTAGAAGGATAAGGAGACATTCAAAGAATATACTCAGCGATGGAAAGAGTTTGCCGCTCAGATTACCCCTCATTTGGAAGAAAAGGAGATGACCAAGATTTTCCTCAAGACCCTAAGCTCATTTTACTATGAGCGGATGATTGTCAGTGCCCCCGGTGATTTTACCGAAATGGTAAATATGGGGATGAGACTAGAAGAAGGCGTCCGAGAGGGACGGTTATCTAGGGAGGAAGTTTCATCCAGCAAGAAGTATGGCAGTGGGTTTTCCAAGAAGAAAGAAAACGAGACCAATGCAGTATCTGTTGGGAGGAAGAGGACGCCTCATGTAAGAAGAAGTCAACAACCCCGTCAACACAATCATCAAGTATCATCTGTAATTCCGGTATTTTCTAACAATCAATTAACACCAATTCAACAACAGCCTCAACAACAGCCACAACAACGAACAAACACCTACAACAATAACAATATCAATAATCATCAGCATCCACAAAATTTTGAGAGGAAGAAGGTCTCTTTCGACCCGATTCCTATGACTTATTTTGAACTGTATCCATCATTGGTTCTCAAGAACCTTTTGCAACCAAGAAATCTGCCTCAGATTCCTGAACCACTTCCATGCTGGTATAAATCGGAACTTCGTTGTGCCTTTCACCAAGGAGCTCCCGCTCACGATATTGAGAATTGTTACCCCCTGAAGTATGAAGTCCAAAAGCTAGTAAAGAGTGGGATGGTGTCCTTTGAGGACCGTGCGCCTAATGTCAAAGCTAATCCACTACCTGCTCATGGTAACCCTTCTGTCAATATGGTGGATGGTTGTCCTGGGAAATTCAAGGTATTTGATGTTCGCTTTATTATAAGGTCCTTGGTGACGATGCACAAGGATATCTGTTTGGTAAGCAATTGTGAGCATGACCATGATGGTTGTGCAATTTGTAGTGTCAATCCTAGAGGTTGTATGGTTGTGAAGAGAGACATCCAGAGGTTAATGGATGAAGGAGTGATTCAGATTCTCCGGTCGCGTCATGTGAAGGAAGATGTGAATGTAATAGTGCCAGTATTCAAGACTCCAGAGAGAGTGGTGATCCAGTTCGACAGCAGCAGTAGTAACAATGTTAGCAACAAATTGGTATCGTCGTTGGTTATACGATTAGAGGGCCCCGTCCCGTATGCATCCGATAAGGTTGTCCTGTATCAGTATAATACGACTATGTTAGAGAATGGTCATGAGGTTCCTTTACCTACAACTAGTTATGTCGTGAGCATTGCTGATGTTACGAAGGTGACCCGTAGCGGTCATGTTTTTGGGCCAGTGTTCCCAAAGAGTGTACAAGATATCTCCGCCAGTAAGAATGTTGAAGTGCATACAGTTGATCCAACTAGCGCTCCAAAGTGTCAGTCTGGTGAATCCAGCGGTTTGAAGCCTAGTGATGATGATGAGGTACTCCGGTTGATTAAGAGGAGTGAGTTTAATATGGTGAAGCAGTTGCTCCAGACTCCTTTCAAGATTTTAGTGTTGTCTCTGCTTATGAAATCTGAAGTACATAGAGAAGCATTGCAGAAGGTATTAGAACATGCTTACGTGGAGCATGATGTTACGATGGATCAGTTTGATCATATTGTGGCTAACATCACTTCCTGCAACAATTTGAGCTTCTGTGATGAGGAACTTCCTGAGGAGGGAAGAAATCACAATTTAGCATTGCACATTTCAATGAATTGTAAGGAGGATGCTTTGTCGAATATATTGGTCGACATTGGTTCTTCTTTGAATGTACTCCCGAAATCAACCTTGTCAAGTTTGTCGTATCAAGGAGCTCCGATGAGATATAGTGGCTTGATCGTCAAAGCATTTGACGGTTCTCGCAAAATTGTGATTGGTGAAGTGGACCTTCTGATGAAGATAGGTCAGAGTGATTTCCAAATTACTATCCAAATGATGGATATCCACCCGGCTTATAGTTTCTTGCTAGGAAGGCCATGGATACATGAGGCAGGAGCCGTTACATCCACATTGCATCATAAATTGAAGTTTTTCAAAAATGGAAAGCTGGTTATTGTCGGTGGAGAGAAGGCTTTGTTGGTAAGCCACTTGTCGTATTTCTCTTATGTAGAAGCTGAGGATGAGGTTGGAACTCCATTCCAAGCCTTACCTATTGCTAAAAAAAAGAGTTGGGGCATCTATGTCCTCCTTCAAAGATGCACAGAAGATTGTTGAAAATGGTATTACTGATCAATGGGGACAAATGGTAGAGGTCGCCGACAACAAGAGCAGATCCGGTTTGGGTTTCCAACAAGGTTCGTCTGTGATTAGAGCTTAAGATGTGCAACCCAGTTTCTGTAGCGGAGGGTTCATTCATGGTAATGAACAACACTTAATTGTTATGATTGAGGGTGATGAAGATGAAGACTGCACCAATTTTGTGACGCATGGAAAAGCTTGCAACAATTGGACTGTTGTTGATATTCCTATTACTATGCATCGATCTAAGTAATTGCTTTTATCTGTTTTTGAAAATCCTTCTCCTATCCCTAAGGGAGAAGTGAACATTGTTTGGGATTTTTCAAATTTGATTATCAATAAAATATAATTCTATTCATCCACATCTATGATGTTTTATTTTTACTTTTTATTTTATTCTGAAAAATGGTAATCACAAAAAAACATAAATCAATAAATAATAATTGTCCATCTGTATAATATTTGGTCACAATTTACTTCTCTAAAATAAAAATACTAAATCATTATGCAGGTTGGTTTCTAAACCCATTAAATACAATGATCCTACTCCTTCTCCAAATTTTGAATTCCCTGTGTTTGAGGCCGGGGATGAAAGTGATGAAGAAGTGTCTGATGAATTGTCTCATCTACTTGAGCACGAGGAAAAACCCATTCAACCATTCGAAGAGAAGATTGAGTTAGTCAAATTGGGTTCCGAGGATGATGTGAAGGAAGTCAAGGTTGGGTCTCGACTGTGTCCAGAAGGGAAGAAGGGGTTGATTGATCTTCTCCGAGAGTATTCAGATTTGTTTGCTTGGTCCTATCAAGACATGCCTGGTTTGGATTCTGAGAATGTGGAGCATAGATTGTCGTTGAAGCCAGAATACCCGCCAGTCAAGCAGAATTTGAGGAGAACTCATCCTGACATGGCAGTGAAGATCAAATAAGAAGTGCAAAAGCATATTGATGTTGGTTTCCTTGTTAATGCTGAATATCCGCAGTGGGTGGCCAATATTGTGCATGTTCTAAAGAAGGATGGAAAAGTCTGTATGAGCGTTGATTATTGAGATTTGAATAAAGCCAGTCTGAAAGATGATTTCCGTCTGCCACACATTGATATGTTGGTAGACAATACAGCTAAATTCAAAGTATTTTCGTTTATGGATGGATTTTCCGGATATAATCAAATCAAGATGGCACCCGAGGATATGGAGAAGACCATATTCATTACACCCTGGGGAACATTCTGTTATAGAGTAATGTCTTTCGGTCTAAAGAATGCTGGTGCAACTTACTAGGGAGTAATGACTACTCTTTTTCATGAGATGATGTATAAAGAGATCGAAGTCTATGTTGATGATATGATTGCTAAATCCATTGATGAAGAAGGATATGTCGAGCATTTGTTGAAGTTATTCTAGCGTTTGTGGAAGTATAAACTCCACTTGAATCCCAGTAAGTGTACATTTGGTGTTTGTTCTGGTAAGTTGTTGGGCTTTATTGTCAGTGAGAAGGGTATGGAAGTTCATCCTGCCAAGGTCAAAGCAGTACAAGAGATGCATGTGCCCAAAACTAAGAAGCAAGTCAGAGGTTTTCTTGGCCGCTTGAGTTATATCTCGAGATTCATTTCACACATGACTGCCACATGTGCGCCTATATCCAAGCTTCTTCGGAAAGATCAGTCTTGTGATTGGACCGAAGACTGCCAGAAAGCTTTTGATAGTATCAAAGAGGATTTTGCTTGAACCACCAATTCTGTCTCCGTCTGTTGAAGGAAGACCATTGATCATGTATTTGACAGTGCTTGATGAGAGTATGGGTTATGTTCTAGGTTAGAAAGATGAAACTGGAAAGAAAGAGTATGTTATTTACTACCTCAGTAAGAAATTCACCGACTCTGAGACTCGGTATTCTATGCTCGAGAAGACTTGTTGCGCATTGGCTTTGGCTACTAAGCATTTGCGTCAATATATGCTGAATCATACCACTGGGTTGATATCCAAGATGGATCCAATCAAGTATATTTTTGAGAAGCCTGCTTTAACAGGGAGGATTTCCCGTTGGCAGATGTTATTGTCCGAGTATGATATTGAATACCAATCTCAGAAAGCAATCAAAGGTAGTGTCTTGGTTGACAATTTGGCTCACCAACCAATTGAAGATTACCAGCCAGTACAGTATGATTTTCCTGACGAAGAGGTTTTGTAATTAAAAATGAAAGATTGCGATGAACCATTGCTTGAAGAAGGGCCAGAACTTGGTTCCCGTTGGGACATGGTATTTGATGGAGCTATTAATCAGTATGGTAATGTCATTGGGGCAGTGATTATTACTCCTCAAGGCACGCATTTTCCATTTACAGCTAGATTGACTTTCAAGTGTACAAATAATATGGCTGAGTATGAAGCTTGCATTATAGGGCTTGAAGAGGCCATTGATCTCAAAATCAAGTACTTAGACGTCTATGGAGATTTAACTTTGGTTGTGAATCAAATCAAAGGTGAATGGGACATGAATCAACCCAGTTTGATACCATATAGAGACTATGCAAGGAGGATTTCAACTTTCTTTACAAAGGTTGAGTTTCATCATATCCCTCGAGATGAAAACCGGATGGCAGATGCTCTTGCAACGTTGGCTTCAATGATTATGGTGAAGTATTGGAATGAAGTTCCCAACTTGACTGCGATGCATCTTGATAGGCCAGCTCATGTGTTTACTGTTGAAGAGGTCAAAGATGAAAAGTCGTGGTATTATGATATCAAGTGTTTTCTCCAAAGTCAAAATTACCCTCCTGGGGAATCTTTGAAAGATTAGAAGACTTTGAGAAGATTAACCGGCAATTTCTACCTGAATGGTGATGTATTGTACAAGAGAAACTTCGATATGGTTCTGCTCAGATGCGTGGATAGACACAAAGTAGACCTATTGATGACTGAAGTCCATAAAGGTTCCTTTGGTACTCATTCCAATGGACATGCAATGGAAAAGAAGATGTTGCGAGCAGGTTACTATTGGCTGACAATGGAATCTGATTGTTGCAAGTTTGTGAAGAAATGCCACAAGTGTCAAATTTATGCATATAATATTAATGTTCCTCCGACACTGTTGAACGTCATTTCATCCCCATGGCCATTCTCCATGTGGGGAATCGATATGATTGTATTGATTGAGCCCAAAGCGTCGAATGGACATCATTTCATTTTGGTGGCTATTGACTACTTCACAAAGTGGGTTGAAGCGGCATCGTATGCAAATGTAACCAAGCAAGTTATTGTAAGGTTTATCAAGAATCAGATTATATGCCGGTATGGTGTGCCAAGTAAGATCATTAATGATAATGGATCTAACTTGAATAACAATATGGTGGATGCTCTTTGCAAATACTTCAAGATTGCACATCATAATTCTTCTCCCTAAAAACCTAAGATGAATGGGGTTGTTGAAGCTACAAACAAGAACATCAAGAAGATCATTCAGAAAATGGTTGTGACGTACAAAGATTGGCATGAGATGCCCCCGTTTGCTTTGCACGGGTATCGAACCTCCATCCGCACTTCAACAGGGGCAACCCCTTTCTCACTTATTTATGCCATGGAAGTTGTGCTCCCGGTAGAGGTGGAGATCCCATCATTGCGTGTCTTGATGCAAGCCAAGTTTACCGAGGCTGAATGGTGTCAGACCAGATTTGATCAGCTGAATTTGATTGAAGAGAAGAGGTTGACTGCCATGTGTCATGGTTAGTTGTACCAGCAGAGAATAAAGAACGCATTTGATAAGAAGGTCATACATCGTGTGTTCAGAGAAGGTGACCTTGTGCTCAAGAAGATTTTATCTTTCAAACCAGATTCTAGGGGAAAATGGACTCCTAATTATGAAGGCCCGTATGTTATCAAGAAATCCTTTTCAGGCAGTGCTTTGATTCTTACAACTATGGATGGTGAAGAGTTCACTCGTCCTGTGAACGCAGATGCAGTCAAGAAATACTTCGCCTAAAAAGAAAATAACAGTTCGCTAAGTTGAAAACCTGAAAGGGCGGCTTAGGCAAAAATGAGCGTCTCGGTGGATTGAACCCGAAAGGGCGGTCCAAGCAAAAGTTAGAGACATAAAGCAGAAAGAGTTATCCCGATAAATTGAGTACCCGACCTTGGGGAAATTTATGCAAAAAATTAGGGATTATGGCAAGTAACTACATCCTGCTGATCTTCGGTTTTGAAGACTTATCTTGAGCACATTGTTAGATTTTGGTTCACTATCTCCAGCAGTCGCCAAAAGCACAGTGGATATCAAGAGTTGGTAGAAGGATTAGTGATCATTGTATTAAATGTAGCCCTTTTTCCATGTAAATTACCATTTTCAACTTTTGTATAGATCTACGGAGTCTTGTCATTTGCAGACTACCATTCTATTAAATAAAGTTGAGCTTTTATCCAATTGTTTCTATTTTTGTTTAATTCAGCCAAATAGATATAAATTTTATTATGATCATTTTTGAAATTAAAAATTTTAAAACAAAAATCATGTTTTATAAAAGCAGTTATTTTAAGCAATTGATTTCACTCAAGAGGAATATCAACATCGGTTTGAAAGCAGTAAGCCCTAAATGTGGAGCATTATTGGTTCTCCCCAAGCAGTTGGTGTGATCCCTGTTTCACGCCCAACATCTTTTTAGTATCTGATGTTTGTTGGTTTCCCCAACACTGTATGTTGTCCTCCCTCGGGTTGTAGGCATTTTATTGCAGCAATTTGGATGGTTTCGGCAGAATTTTGTTCCCCCCACAAGTCGCCATCAGATTCGTCCTCAGTTAGGGTTTCTGAGTGGCTATTTGTGTTCATCCCCTGCAGGGTTGTCTCCCATGCGATATGGTGTTGACCTAAAATTCCCCCTAAAGTTGACAGCAAATTCCTCAGCAGATCCTCTCCTTTCTTCCCCAGCCAGGGTCAAGCCTTTGAGGGGTTCAATCTCTTCTCCAGCAGTTTTTTCCCTCTTGTGTGGATTGGCTAAGAATTGTATTGATGATTCAAATCACATATACAAATACGCATGCATATACATATGCACCATATAACTTCATTATTGCATTATTACACCTTGTGATTCATTGTTATTTTGACTCTCTGCCATGGTGGTACTTTATCCCTATGCAGATTCCATGTGTTTGTCCTCCTTTAATTATAGAGTGTTAGCCCCTTAAGCAGAACGATTTTAACCTTTCTCCTATTCCCCACTGAGTTATTTCCTCGTGGATGATTATTATTTCAGTTTCCTCCCCAGTCGATTACCTAGATGAAACCACTCCCCTTGAGTTATATCCTCATTGGGTTGAGTCTTGATTGACCATTTCTTTCTAGATCTTCCCTGGATAGATGCCTTTGGTCCTCTAAGATTCTATTACCCAGTAACTGGTAATACTCTTCTTAGTTTGCAGGTTGTTACCTTTGTCCAATACTCGGCAAGAACAACCTTTGTTTCCCCAGCGGATTCGTCTCCCAGGAAGTCTATCCTTGATATGTTTATCCAAACTGATACAAATACTTTCTTCCCCTGCTTTGAGTATATCCTTGATATGTTCATCCTAACCAATAACGGATATTCTCCCCTTTTGGTATTCTATCCAGTAATAGGTAGTTATAATCCCTAATTTATTCCCCAAAGAGTTAATCCTTGATATGTTCATCCTAACCGATGACGAGTTTCCTTCTCTTTGTGGTCTTCTGCCCAATAACTGGTAGTTGTAAATCCTGTTTTTCTCCCCTTTGCAGAGTTTTTCCTTGATATGTTCATCCTACCCAGTGACGGATATTCTCTTTCCGGTATTCTATCTAGTAATTGATTGATGTAATTCCTATTCCTCCCTTCGGAGTCTATCCTTGATATGTTCATCCTAACTAGTGACGGATATTCTCTTTCCAGTATTCTATCCAGTAACTGATAGATGTAATTCCTATTTTCCCCTAAGAGTTTATCCTTGATATGTTCATTCTAACCGATGATGGATATTCTCTTTTCGGTATTCTATCCAGCATTCGATAGATGTAATTGTTACTTTTTCAAGCAGTTTATCCTTGATATGTTCATCTTAACTGATGACGGATATCCTCCCTAGAATCACCAGGCAAGTCTATCCTTGATATCTTCATCCTAATCGATGACGGATTTTTTTTCCTTTGAGTCTATCCTTGATATGTTCACCCTAACCGGTGACGGATATTCTCTCTCTTTGGTCTTTTGCCCCGTAAGTGGTAGTTGTAAATCCTATTTTTGGTTTTTCTCATCAGTTTATTCTTACCCAGTAACCGGTAATGAATACATCTCCTGTTTGCCCTCAGTGAGTCATCCTTGATATGTTTACCCTAACCGGTAACGGATGTCCTCCTTGTCAGATTTTTGTTATCCCTTTACCCAGTAACTGATAATGGATAATAGACTTCTACTCCTCCTGTGTTGAAGATCTTTTCTTCCCCAGTTAAGTTTAAGTGTGCATTTCCTTAGTGAAATTGTTGTTTCTTGTTTGGTTCGAGTATGTCAGCTTTGTCCTGATCTACCCGTTCCCCCTGTAGATGTCCTTTTTCTCCTCGACCGAGTCTTTCCATTGATTTATTTTCATGGAATTCCTCATGTCCCCGGCAGTTTTAAAGTCGTAGCCTGGCCTACGCATAATCTTTTTCCCCCTAGAGTCTCTGTCTCCCCAGTGAATTTTCCTTATGGAATGTATTATACTCCTGCGGACTTTCAGTCTCTCTGGATTCTTTTCCTTTGTGGCAACATTTCCCCACAGAGATTTATTTTAACATTCGTATCATATGCATCATGAGGTCTCTAGGGACCAAAATTTTTTCTATATGTTATTATTTAAGCCCATTCTACTGAGTCGATGCGAATATTCTAATCTTCATCTCCTCAGCTAGAATGTCCTTAAATAGGGGCAGTTGTAAGACCCCAATTTTGACCCTAAGATCCCTCATGTTATCTCATCATATGCATTAGCATTTGGATCACTCCTTGACATCCTCCTTATCCCTCATCCATTGGGTTTACATTGGGAGAGATTACCAAGCATCATGTGATTGTATCATGCTTTGTATGTTTATCATTTTACTAACCAAAATCCAAAAATATGTCTTTGTATAAACTAACTCTTTTATAGGTAGGGCATGTGTTCACCTTTGATCTATCAAGCTCACATCTAGGGTTTAAGACCCTCAGTGCGAAGAGCTCAATAAAAATTGGTTTACTATGGCTCTAAGCATCAATGATGAATCCCCATGGTCTTCACATGATATTTTGATCAAGAATTCATCAAGAGTTTGGAGTTGGTTTGCCTTGGAAACCCTAATTCATCTAGGTATCTTGT
The DNA here is from genome assembly GCF_024323335.1 of Lathyrus oleraceus. NCBI lineage: Eukaryota > Viridiplantae > Streptophyta > Magnoliopsida > Fabales > Fabaceae > Lathyrus > Lathyrus oleraceus. Next base: position 483,792,539 of record NC_066585.1, on the reverse strand, counting down.
ATAACTTCTTCAACAAGCTTCTTCACCAATTGATCAAATATTTCAAGGTATACTTCAAATTTCATAATCTTAGGAATATATGATCTCCCATGAGTCCCAAAAGTCAAGATAATTGCAAGTAAGCAAGTTGGTTGATGGTGGTTGACCAGAGGAATTCATCTTATCAAAACGGGGGTTCCCCAGACCCTACCTCCTACACTATTTATCATATGAAAATTATTCCAAGATAAAATTTACTCTAAGTTACATTCCAAACAACTTTCATGTTTAGGTCTAGAGCTAGTTTTTCTTGGAAAGTCATTTCCTATAATGAAAGATTATATGTTATTTTGTCTAAACCCTAATTTGAAGGTCAACTTCCCAAGGCCATAACTTGCTCAATTTTTATGAGATAAAATATTTCCAATTTTCAAAATCAAATTCAAGATGTCTAATTCAACTTTGATGTTTGGAGGAAGATCTAATTCAACTTTTATGAGCATGTGATATGAGGAGACATTATAGGTCATTTTGGACCAATGCCATTGAATAAGTGATTTTCCTCAAGTTCAAAAATGCATAACTCCTTCATATTAAATCCAAATGAGGTCACATTTATGACAATTTTGAAGGATTTTTAGAGAGCTACAACTTTTATGAAGGATCGTTTCTCATTTGAAGCTTACATAAAAAGTTAGCCAAGGTGGAATAAGTGAACATATGGCTTGACACTTAGAATTTTTTTTGACATGTTTGATTTTCCCTACTTCCACCTCAAAATTCATCATGATCCAAGCTTCAAATGAAAAAGTGTCCAACATGAAAGTTGTTCCTCTTGATCGAGACTTTTCAAAAAGTCCAATTTTATTCATTTTGGACAAGATTTGAATGGGTTGCGCATGGCTTGAACATTGCATCATCATTTGGCAAGATTGAACTTCAAACTCCCACACATCCATGCATGACATTCCAACATGATCTCAGACTTGTTTGTATTTAATTATGGACCAAATGACATGATTTCATGGGCCTGTACACGCCCATGCACCCATGCATCACTCATTTCTACTTTTGGATTCCATGTTCAAGTGTGCGAATATCAAATCAATTGGCTATAAATAGAGACCTCTAGGTTTAGAATTGAGCACCCTGCGTGCCACGTTTGATCCCAAGCATTCAAACCCTCCCATTCCAAAGGATAATCTTAATAATTTCCATTTGGAAATTGAATTTGAATCTCACTGTTTTGAGATTCAAATCTCCAAGGATCCAAAGCCTTTTGATCATTCTATTATACTCTTTCAAGCATCCTGAGCAAGATCAAGCACAAGCAAGAGCAAGAACCATCGAATTCAGACCTACATTGAAGGTATTTTCCAGAAATTTTCATCTCTTCGACTGTCACTCAATTTTTCATAATTCTCTTGGATCTTTGGTTGTCTGGAGTCCTACCAATATAGGCAACAAGATTGAGTTTCTTTGAGGTCATATCGAAGCAACTCATATCGTGCACCTCAAATTTCAACTCCTTGTATATCTCAATATACTTGGAGTTAGGATAAATTGAGGCCAGATTCGAGCTCAATGTCATTTTTACTTTAAAATCATGTCCTTCTTTTTAATTTTGGTGATGGTTGTGACTGAACCAGTCCGGTAAGGCTCACCGGAGAAGGACACCGGAGCTTTGGTTCTGGTGGTGAGTTGGTAGTCATCAGAACCATAGGATCCATTTGATCCAATCTAATCTCGCGTGTTGGTTTGGATTACCGTTTGTGCGGGGCGCTGACTCACGACCATGGTGGAAAGCACGCTGAGAGCCACTTGATCTGCCACCTCAATTAATGAGGGAGATAAAGTGGTACACATTTTTTCTTATTTTCTGATTTTTATTTTATTTGGTTTATTTTCATTAATTCATATTAATTTTAATATTGATACAAAAAATATGAGAGTTTCACCAAAAAAATTTAAACAAATTCCTCTTTCATTTTCTGAATTAAAATTATTTATGGGATCATTATTAATACTTTTCATGATTCAATTGATTTTGTGAATATTTTTAATTGTTCAAAAATAGTTTTAAGTTTCCAAAAATTATGAATTTTTTTCTCCAAGGTTCTTTGACCTTGTTTGACATATGATAAATCTCATGGTCATTTCTTTGGTGTTTTGATGAGATTTTAGGAATTTGACAAACCATAATTTAATTTAATGCATTATTTAATTGATTTTAATTGTTTAATTGTAAAATAAATTGTGTTGAGCATTTGATATTGACTTGTTGGGTTTGACTTATGTTGTTCGACCTTTGTCAAGGTTGATTTGACTTTGTTGAGTTAAAAACATTGGATTTAGTGGATTGATGAAATGTACATTTCATCTCCCAAAATGAATGAATGATTTTAATTTGATAAAAGTCCTCCTTTGACCAATTTGTGTTGATTCCATTTCCCCTCCCCCTTCATCTCAATCCCATTCTCTTCTCACTCATTTCATAGACATGTGATATCTCCATATCCTAAGGCTAGTTGATTGTAAAATCAAAATAAGTATGGATGAGATTAGGTCCACCCCTTTTGCATATTCTTTTCAAGTGTGGTATATTTTAGGAGCATGGTTCATAATACCATGTCTCTAACATGCATTAACACTAAAATTCTTATTGCCCGGTCTCAAATAGTTGTGACTTCTACATAAGTCCAATTACGATTGCTTAACATAGCGCTAAATTTGTGACATAAAAAGGAATAGCATTCTAGTAAGTGAGATTGTAAGTCTTCCCTCTTTCATGGTATTGTGTGGAAACTTGGCCTTTTTTCCTTCCTTTGGAAGATGTCTTGGTTCAAGAATCCATGCTTGTGATAAGTGGGTTGAGTGTTCTCCAAAGAATAACTTAAACAAAACAAAAACAAAAGTAATACTAACTTCTAATCAACTAACAACTAACATTTAATTACAAGCAATTTACTTTTATGCACTTGAATTTGAAGTCTTTATTCATTTGACATTTTTCATACCATTCAATTTGTTTACTTTAATGCATTTTTCACTTTGCTCACTTGAGCCATACTTTGTGAATATATTGTGTTTCTATATACTTGTTTGTGTTTGGGGTCCTTTGACCTTAATATACATAATAACAACAAAAAAACCCTAAAAGACATTTTGTGTGGACTGTTGGTTTGCTCTGAGACATTGGACTTAGAATTAGGCAACATTCCCTATGCAAAAGGACTTGGCCAATGTCAACTTTCAAAAAACCAAGTGCTTGTGATTTGAAACTTCATCTGAAGAAAGTATTGTGATCCCTTCTAAGTTCATCTTCTACATGGTCATATTGAAGTTGTTATTTGAACCTGTACCTAATGCATATCTTTGAAGTCATCTGATACATGGGGAATTATGAAGAAGATCATTGAGTTTCTAAGCTTGGATATGGCTATGTTTATTTGATGCCTTGCTCTTCATCAAGATATTTGTGTATTGATATTGCTTGATTATAAATACCAAGGGAAATTTGGGTTTCTATATGACATTCTTGTCTATTGGATTGCATCCCATTGGTCAGATCTTTTCAACTCTCAACTTTTAAATTTGTGCTTAGGATTAGTCTCTTCATCTCCTCCCCATTTTCTTTAATTTCAAATATCTCCCTCCTTTTAAAATCTTATTTGTTTGTGATTTCTAAACTTTGACCATATTGCAAATTAGAAACTTTGGCCTGATGCCATTGCATTTTCAAACTCACTTTCTTAATCAAACTTGTAAATGAATTTAACTATACTTGAATTAAAATTTCAAAAGCCCAAAAGAACTAACACTCATTCAAACCTTTTTAGGCCTTTTGTGGCTTTGTTAAATTCAAAATTTTGTTAAAAGCAACTCATTCACTTTGAAATTTTTACCACGAACTACGAGATTTTGATCCCTCATTTTTATGTTGGTACGTAGGACAAGTCCGAAGGTCTTGTCAAACACAAAAATATAATTAATGAATTCTTTCCTCATCCCTCCATTCTATTCATTGCAAACATCATTTTGTACAAAAACACATATGCACACAAAAAAGGGCTCCCTAGGAGTACCTATGACACTTTGGGTGTTAACACCTTCCCTTTGTGTAACCAACCCTCTTACCTGTAATCTCTGGCATTTTGTTAGTTTTGAATGGAAAACTTCTTATTTTTGGGTTTTGTTCAGACTTTTCCCTTTTCCCTTAGAAATAATAAAAGCACGGTGGCGACTCTAGTTTAATTGACGTCTAGTTTATCCATAGCTTGATGGTCATGAATTTACCGATACACCTACAGTGACTGATCTTAAGGTGTCCAAAAATTTGAACAGTATAGCTCTGGAAGAACTTGTAAGTTCTTTAAGAAGTTATGAGATAAAGCTGGAAGAGGATGAACCTCAAAGTAAAGGAAAATATGTGGCTCTTAAATTCAAAGGCAAGACAGAAAAGGCGAAGGAATTTCAAGCTAAAGAAGAAGAAGATTCTGATGAAGAAGATGAGTTTTCTCTTATTTACAAAAGAGTAAATCAACTATGGAGGAAGAGACAAAAAAAGCTCATAGGAGACATAAGAACAAGTGGAAGCTTTTAGTCAACATGTAGACAAAAGATGTCCGGTGATAACAAAGATATCATCTATTTCGGGTGCAAGGATCCAGACCAGTACAGGAATGAATGTCTCAAGAGAAAGAAAGAAAATCCTAAGAAAACGTTCTTCAAAAATAAGAAGAAGGATCCGATAGCTACATGGGACGAGTCTAAGTCTTCAGAAGGTGATTCTGAAGAAGAGCATGCCAATGTGGCTCTGATGGCAAACACATAAGCATTTGACTCTGGATCAAGATCATAATCTGAATCTGAATCAGACTCTAATGAGGTATTCTCTAACTTAACTCGTTCTGAAATAGAGTCATGTTGGACTAAAATTCTTGAAAAGTATCCGAGGCTTTAGAGTCATGTTGAAACAAATTCATGTAGTTGACTATGAAGCCCATAGTGAGCTAAAGAAAGAAAACTCCAATATGAAAGAAAAGATATGGAATCTTGAAAAAGATAACTTTACCCTCAAAAGCAAGAGTAAAGAAATTTAAAAAGAGATTCTTTCAGAATCTCCTATGGACTCTGAATATGTCATTAAGAAATATGATCTTTCTTTTCAAAAATTTCTTGCATGAAACATAAATAGAATAAAAATGGATTCTATGATCAATGTAGTAAGCAGAAATGGAAAAAGATGTATTGGTTATTGTCATACCCCAAAATTTTCCCTCCCTTTTTCCTACCTTTTGTTGAGTTTCATTTTCATACATGGAATTATATCATTCATCATTATAACTTTAGCATGACCTTTGCATTATGTCATTATCTCACAAGCATAGCCACATTCTTTGTTTAATCTTAACATTAGGGGTTTTTTAATTTTTGATTTACTTATCAACTAACCAAAGCGTCAATAAGAGACGGTACTTGTTTGTTCCATTGTTCATGTAGGTGATCATGCCTCAATTTAAGATGAAACAAAATGTCATTTTGGTAAAGAAAGATGCAAGTGTGGTTCATTGATTTAAGGGTGGTTCATGTGTTTATTTACATGTCATTTCATCAAATATTAAAGTCATCCTCAATATCATTTAAGCCTTAATCAAGTTTTCTTTAAGGGATGATCATTCCATCATCATTTTGGGTTGGGATGCAAGATAATTTTAAGTTTTCACAAGTTGGCACAAGTTTGATTGACCTAATTTGAAAGTGTGGCTTACGTTTGGTCTAAACCCCATAAGTTCTTCAAATTTTAACTAATTGACAAGCTTCTTTGAGACATATGTTCCTAATGAGTTTCTATACAACTTTTCTTCAAGGCTCAAGCATCAATTCAACCCTAAAGGATCTCAATTTTGCAAAGGGCTAAGTTGCCAAAATAGGCCAAAACCTTGTCATGACCCCCACTTGGAAGCCATGCCATTTTCATCTCAAGAATCCTTTTGGTCTCATTCCTTTTGCATTTTGTTATGCTTATATCAAAGTTCATTTGAACCAAATTTGGATAAAAATGCATGAGGGAATCAAACATTATGGTGTCATGAAATTGGAGTCTCAAGATGCCTAAAACATGCCAAGATTGTTTGACCAAATGCCTCACCTAGAAGGCATGTCATGACCTCAACTTTCAACACTTTCCATTTTCACCTCAAGCCTCTTTTTAAAGTGGTTCTTTTTGCATTGTATTCATGGAAATGAGATGAACAAAAGGCACAAAGAAAATCACAAAACACAGGAGTAAATTTCATTTGACCTAGCTTCAAACATGGTGTCATGGACTCTGTTTTGCATGATGGACTTTGCAATTATAGGTGATTTTGCATTTTAGGACCACTTGCACATGTGCAACTTGTTTCTGATGCTAAAACGTGTGCAACCCAACATAAAACAACCAAGTTCCATCATTAGTTCATGCTTTTCGCTCCTCATCTCACATAAGTTTCATTTTACAAATGTAAAGTCTAGCTCACATAAAATCCAGATATGTTTGTGTAGCGGTGTATTCGTTACCTTTAGATTTGTTGACTAAATCAAAAGCAAAGCATACAAAGATAGAGTCGCCACCGCACTTCTATTTATCCAAAGGAATGGCTAGAAAGCGAACAAAAGCCTAAGAAGTTTTACAAAGAAAACTAATAAAAGGGGTACAGAGATTTGGGTAAGGGGGTAATTATGCAAAGGGAAGGTGTTAGGCACCCAATGCATCCTAGGTACTCCATATCAAAACCTATTTCCATTGATGAAGCACTTATGGACACATACTAGATTCTAGAAATGCAAGATAAATTAAATCAATTCTCTAGAAAAGATGCATGGGATCTTGTGCCAAGACCCAATGCACTCATGTTATTGGAACTAAACGGGTTTTCAAAAATAAGTTGAATAAGCAAGGAGATATGGTAAGGAATAAAGCCAAACTAGTTGCACAAGGATATAATTAACGAGAAGGAATTGACTATAATGAAACCCTTGCACTAGTGGTCAGGTTAGAATTTATTAGTCTCCTAATTTATTTTGCAGTAAATCATAACATCATTTTATATCAAATGAATTTTAATAGTCCATTTTTGAATGGTTACATTACAAAGGAATTTTATGTATATCAACCTCCTAGTTTTGAAAATCAGAGAAACCCTGATTTTGAAGACAAACTTAAAAAATATTTGTAAGGTCTGAAACAAGCTCCCAGAGCATGTATGAAAGACTAAATAGTTTCCTTTTGAAAAATGATTTTACAAGAGGGAAGTTTGATACAAATTTGTTTTGTAAATCATTCAAAAATGATATTTTAATAGTGCAAATTTACGTTGATGACATTATTTATGGTTCTGCTAATGATACTCTTTACAAGGAATTTTTTAAGTCTATGCAAGCAGAAGTTGAGATGATTCTGATGGGAGAATTAAAGTTCTTTCTGGGTATTCAATTCAACCAAAGTTCAAAAGGAACGTACATTCATCGGAGTAAGTACACAAGGGAACTTCTAAAGAAGTTTAACTTGTCAGATTGCAAACAACAAAGACTTCAATGCATCCAATGTGAATTCTGGAGAAAGAAGAAAGCAAACAGGTAGAACAAAAGGTATATAGAGGTATGATTCATTCTCTGTTATACTTGACCGCTTATATGCCTGGAATTTTATTCAGTATATTCTTATGTTCTAGATTCCAATCAGATCCTAGATAATCCTACTTAACAGTTGTTAAGAGGATCTTTAGATATATAAAACGTACTACTAACCTTGGGTTGATTTATAAAAAATCTAAAGAGTACAAGTTAGTAGGTTACTATGATGTTTACTATGCTAGAGATAGACTAGAAAGAAATAGCACCAGTGGAATTTGTCAGTTTTGTGGTGATAATCTTACTCATGGTCCAACAAGAGACAATCAACAATAGTATTGTCAACAACTGAAGCAAAATATATTGTCGCAGTAGGTTGTAGCACACAAATCCTCTGGATGAGAAATGATCAGTCACCATTTATAGTAAGTTTCCATTACTGATCCGACGCAAAACAAAGACATTTGATACACTGTGCAAGCATTTAAGGTACAATTCGATTAGTTTTACTTTCGTTATTTTATTTAAGCATTTTTTCATCTTTGTTATGTTTTACTTTGTTTATCTTGATTTTATGCGTGGGATAACTGTGTTTTTGTCAGACAGATCCAGGTAGAAGAACCGGAGAACTCAGAACACGATAGTGCGAGAGTTCGGTACGCAAAAGAGCAGAAAATCCCGATACAGGAGGCCTGACACGGCCACCCATGTCACCTGACACGGGCCGTGTCAGGGCAAGGGAAGCAGAAGAAGAAAAACAGTAGCCTGACACGGCCACCCGTGTCAGGCAGAAATCCCAACCGTGTTAGGCGTGCCATGGGCGTCTCAGGAGAAGCAGTAGGATGACACGGCCACCCGTGTCAGCCCAAGCCCAATATTTCCAATTTTCTCGGGCTTTTCATTCTTCGGGCTTTGTGGAGACATCTTTGGACCTGTCCAACTACTGCTGGGAACTTTCACTTTAAAAAGAGGTCTTCTACCAAAGGAAAAATCATCTTGGAATACAGCAAACCACAATATTGTGAAGCAATCAAGTATTACAGAGATCAAGGAATTTGGAGAGCTGAAGAGATTCATGAGCGGGAGCGATTGAAGATCAAAGTCATCCAATTACTTGTAATGTGTAATTTTTATCTTGAATTTGTTTTAAACAATATGAGTAGCAAAACCCCCCAATGCTAGCGGGTGTCCCTGATTTAGAATTGTAATGAATTTGAGTTTACATTTGCATTTATAATATTTTGTTTACGGTAACCTTTTGATGTGTTCATTGCTTTCTCTTTCGGACCAATTGAGATTGATCTATGGTTATCACTTAGGTTGGACCGCCAATGATAAGGTTTTCATCAAGTTACTCTGCAGTAGATATCACCTAGGACTAGGGATACCCTGTATGAACCAGAGCATTCTTGATATTATACAGCTTAACTTCACCCTAATTGGCTATGGACATAGGAATTAGGTTAGATTGATTAAAGGTTTTCTCACCAAGGACTTGGGAGAAAATACCCTTGAGAACTGGTAGTAATTGATATTTGTTGATGCAACAATAACTCAGAGTTATTACAGGGATAAATCATACACCTTCCCTGACATTATTCCTTTTTCTCTATAAACCCTTTATCGCTCCCCGGATTTCCCGAATCCAAGTACAAACGCGAAAAGAGTGGCGGAAAAAGAGTAGAGTCGCCAGCTATGTACTTTTATCCCAAGAGGAGGGAAAGGTAGTACTGCATAACCAAGAGGGAACGGATAAAACAAAGTCTCGAACCAAAGAAAACTGAGTAAGGGGGCCGGTTACGTGAAGGGAATGTTATCGCACCCCTTCACGTCTATGGTACTCCACAGGATCTACGTTGTTATTTATGTCTAAAGTGTGTGTATAAAAAGTCCTATATGCGATGCGAAAGAGAGGAAATCAAAGTAGGGAAAAGAAAGAGTTATTGCTCGCACAGGCCCCACCCTGTTGCATACGTATCTCAAGAAGGATTGAGAATCAGAGCGCCGTAGCTCGGCTAACCTATTTTTGTTTTTTTTTTGTTTTTTAGATGAACGACGTTACTACGCAATCTACCGGATGCTCGACCTTTGGAGACTTACTCGCCTGTAGTAGAAGGAGTTAACGTGTTCTTAGGAGAAGAAAAATCAATGAGTTTGTTTGTGTTTTAGGATGCTCATGCAAAAAGGAAGTCCTAGACGAAGGAACTGTGCTACCTTAATTGACATGCAAACGAGAGACTATACGAAGCCTAACAATCATATGGGAAGACGATCACACCGCACAAAAAACATATAGCTTAAAGTAAACACACCAACAAGGGGGTTCAAACATACATGGGTAAGGCTTTAGTCAAGAGGGGTCATATCAACCTCGACAAACAAGCCATGGAAAGGTAATCAAATGGGCTCTTAACAACTGACATTGAACGTCAGGGTGAGCAGATCAAAAGGGTAATAAGGATAAGACCTCATTGATCTTAACCCTGGACAGGGTGAGCTCATGACAAAGCGTGGGGATTCTGAAAGATGGAACCCTCTCCACTGACTGACCGGACAAAAGATCTTGGGCTTTTGTTCTGAAGCATCGACACGTAGTGCGAGCATAAAGAACGACACACTGAATAACGGGGGATTGACTACTAATCTCTTTTATCCGTCAATTGCCTCTTCATGGAGGTCTTTAGCACTGGTGCCTCTTCTTGGAGGTCTTTGGGCACAAAAGTAAACACACAAAAACATTGCCTCCTATCGAGGTCTTCCAGCTAAGAAAGCGGTAAAATGCGGGAAAGATGTAAAAGGGATCAAGAGATCTACCACACGGATAAAGATCCGAAGTAAGAGCAACTAAAGAAATAAGAAACCCAGAGATCTTTCAGGCTAGCACCATCAAAGAGAACAAGTCAGCAAAGCAATCAGAATAAATCTCCAAATGGTATCCCACAAATAAAGTGGAATACCAAGCAAACTATCTCTTCAAGAGTCATGTGAGCCCTCACAAAAACTCAACAAACAAGTTAGAATAACAAGATGGGGTGCAATCAAGAGTTGCACCAAACAAAAGAATCATAATGTAACCCCATGAATCATGCCATTAAAGTTCACAAAAGTTCACAAAAACACCCAAGGATAGGAGGCCTAAACCTCTTGTCAAACAAATGCATTAGAAGGATATCAAAACTCAAAGTCAGGGGGCAAAGCTCCACACATCAAGACATGACATGCATACTAAAGCAGATTTAGAGAGCAAACAAAAAAGAAAAAAAAACAATTGTTGTCATGATCGCTACTGCTTCGCTTAGCGAAGACTTAGCGAAGCTTCGCTACAGATTCGCCTAGCGAGGTGCTAGCGAATGCTTGCGGGTTCTGGGTTCTTCTTTGATAACAGTACAATTTCCGAAACCCCTAAATCCTATGGTACCCATTTCAGAAACTGAGTGATCAAACATTCAAGGTATTGTTCTACACATTCATGCACATCAAAACCCACATGCAAAACCTAACGATACCCATTCTTCCAAATTCACCCATAATACCTCATACATTCAGAAATTTCAAATTGAAAACATAAAGTAGTGGAAATAGGGAAAACCTGATTGGAGAGATCGATTGAAATTGAATTGCATGATTGGGTTTGTAAAGCAATGTTAGGGTTTATGTGAGATGGAATTGATAGAGGTGATTCTGTGCAAGTGAGTTTTTTTTCCTCAGTGTCTGGGGGCTGTTGCAGATTAGTTAGTTAGGGTTTTGTTCCAATAAATTTTTAAGAATTTATACACTTATTTCTGGCTTGGTGGGCATTCGCTATGAAGGCAATTCAAGCCCATGATCTTTTCTGTTATATTTTTTATTTTCAAAACGCGTGGGCTTCGCCTAGCGAAGAATTTGCTCGCCTAGCGAGCAAGACAGCTCAGGAAGTTCTTCTGGGCGCAGGTGACTCTGGTGGCCTTTCTTGGGAGTCGCTAGGCGAACCATTCTGCTCGCCTAGCGAGCACGACAGCTCATGGACAAACTTTTGCTCCTTCAAGATTAACGTTTTGAATGATGAATAGACCCCATTTGAACATGTTGGAAGTGTCTCAAGTCATTCCCTAGCCATTTGACCCTCAGTTGACCAATAGTTGACTTTTGAACTATACTGAGCTCATTAAGCTTTATCCTTTAAAGAAAACCTCTGAAAATGAAGCCTTGTGACTTGGATGATATCCAAGCTTCTTGGAAGATAAACTTTTGGATCTAATTCTGATTGACACGATGAAATGCTATAGGAAATGTTAAATGACCTAAAATGAATGCATGAATGAGGAGGGCAAATTTGAGGTGCTACAGCTGCCCCTATTCAATCAACTGTGAACCTGAACGGATGAAAGCAGCGGCTATCAGACTTTCAAGGTACATAGGGATTGAATACCAAAAGAACCGGAGAATTTGCACTCTGTAAGTGATGAATCAAGGAAAGCAGGGCCATTTACCGATGGCGGCTTCAAAACAGATTTGATATTTACCGATATCAAGGAAAGCGACGCCATTTACCGATGGCGGCTTCAAAACAAATTTGATATTTACCGATATCAAGGAAAGAGAGGCCATTTACCTATGGCGGCTTCACTGGGGAGGAACTCGATGTTTACCGACATCGAACAAAGATATTTATAAGTGAAACGAGACCAGACATTTACCGATGACTGGGAAGGAACTCGATGTTTACCGACATCGAACAAAGATATTTATAAGTGAAACAGGACCAGACATTTATCGATGACTGGGAAGGAACTCGATGTTTACCGACATCGAACAATGATGTTTATAAGCGCTACACGACCAGACATTTACCGATGACTGGGAAGGAACTCGATGTTTACCGACATCGAACAAAGATGTTTATAAGTGAAATAAGACCAGACATTTACCGATGATTGGGAAGGAACTCGATGTTTACCGACATCAAACAACGATGTTTACAAACACCAAGGAAAGAATACATTTATGAAACGGAACTATTTACCGATGGCGAAAATGAAATACTCGATATTTACGGATAGCGAATCTGCTGGGGAATCTTAAACGACAAGACCGTTTACCGATGGTTAACAAGTGGCTGATGTTTACTGACATTGAACAATGATGTTTACCGACACCAAAAAGAGAAAGGACACACACGGGTGTTGACAGAACGATTTTTATAGACACCATGAGAGACGTGCCATTTATTGATGGCCAACGATTGGAATTCGACGTTTACCGACATCGAAAGATGATGTTCGCCGACATCAAAGAAAAGCACAGACATATACGGGGATCAACACGACACTTACCGGTATCGCAAGGATGATATTTACATATGTCAAAATAAGGCAGACACTTACTGGTGACTAACTCGGAAGGGAATCAAGCTTTCCTTTCACGGACTGGTGAGAAAATAAATCTCACTGGGATTATCGATTCTGAATATTGCCAAGAGCAACTGCTACAAATGTGCTACACTGATGTTGAAAAATGATCCGTTTCTTCCGGAGATATGATCCAATCTGGTTTAATAATTGTATGCATATGTTTGAGTTTTCCATGGCGTAATGCTCCATACTGAACGGAAATGTTACGCGATTTGAGAATGCGAATGCAAATGATGATTATCACATGCAAGATGCAAAGGGAGGAAAACTCCTGCTGGGAAAGCAAATGATCACTTTACTGAGCACACAATTTCTGATTCGATCTTCCAACTCTGTGGGGACATACAACAATTCTGCTGAGGATACTTACTGGTTTGACATTCTCGGAACGGTAGAGAAACCAACTCAATTGGGGAGTCACTTGTTGGGAAAACACCAACCTCTCGACCATGCTAGGGAAACAAATTTTGAACTCGACTTAGACGACCCGACTTCTTACACGACTGGACAATGTTGAAACAACGGGGTCTTCCTTCGAACAAACTTTGGCTCATCTGCTTTAGCCATCAATCAAAGATAGTAACCTGCAAAACGGCAAGACATACATGCCCCAGGGGATCGTATGGACAAAATATACTCAAGTGTACTCAACATTCAAAATGATTTCTAGATGTTTTATCTTTCCGCACGTCATTGTCTAGCCTTCATGTTTTTTAGATGCAATATTTATCAAAAATTCGGACATTTTTTGCAAACAAAACAGTAGAAATAAAAAACAAGAGAGCAATTTGACTGAATAACGACTTTTATTGATTGAAAATGGCCTATAAAGGCAAATACATCAGGAAGCAATTCCTAGGAAGAGGTAATTGCGCCAAAAGAGAAAATAAACTATCCTATTGGCAATGTGAACACGGCATTCCACTATTTTCCAATTCTGTTATGACTCAAAGATCTTCAATTTCCCCCAAATTCTTTGCTTTCTGAGAAGAGTGATTGGACCGATCATATCCTTCAAGATGGTAGACACTGAAACGGGATGAAGTACAGATAACTAAGATTGTAGTCTTCTCTTTAATCCCTCTTTTGCCTGGACCGCCTTTTCAGGTTTTCGATCCACCGGGATACCCATTTTTGCCTAAGCCACCTTTGCAGGTTTTCGACTTACCGGGTGTACATAGTATTTTTTATTCTTAATCCCTAACTTTTGCCTGAACCTTTTTCTTTTCTTTTTTTCTCGGGGTTCGCCTGGATGCCCTTTTTTGCCTGGACTTTCTTTCTTTGTCCAGCGGGTCAGTTTATGCGAAGTATTTTTTGACTACATCTGAATTCACAGGAGACAGGAAATCTTCACCATCCATAGTTGTAAGCATCAAGGCTCCACCAGAAAAGACTTTTTTAATAACATATGGACCTTCATAATTCGGAGTCCACTTGCCCCTGTTATCTGTACCGGGAGGAAGGATCCTCTTCAAAACTAAATCACCTATCTGATAGCTTCGAGGACGTACTTTCTTATCAAAGGCCTTCTTCATCCTTCTCTGATATAGTTGTCCATGGCACACAGCTGCTAATCACTTTTCCTCAATTAAATTTAACTCATCAAACCTGGCTTGAACCCACTCAGCCTCGTCAAGTTTTACATCCATCATCACCCTCAAAGAAGGGATTTCAACCTCTACTAGTAAGACTGCCTCCATGCGATACACAAGTGAAAACGGAGTTGCCCCGGTTGACGTACGTACTGAGGTATGATACCCATGCAAAGCGAAAGGCAACATCTCATGCCAATCCTTGTACGTCACAACGATCTTTTGCACAATCTTCTTAATGTTCTTGTTTGCCGCCTCTACAGCACCATTCATCTTTGGTCTGTAAGGAGAAGAATTGTGGTGTTCGATCTTAAAGTCTTTGCAAAGCTCTTTCATCATCTTGTTATTGAGATTCGAACCATTATCAGTGATGATTCTCTCAGGAACCCCATAACGACAAATAATTTCTTTCTTAATGAATCGAGCAACCACTTGTTTGGTAACATTGGCATAGGAAGTTGCTTCCACCCACTTGGTAAAGTAATCAATCGCGACTAGGATGAAGCGATGTCCATTAGAAGCAGTAGGTTCAATCTTTCCAATCATATCGATGCCCCACATCGCGAATGGCCAAGAGGAATTCATAATATTCAGAGGGTTTGGTGGTACATGCACTTTATCTACATAGATCTGACATTTGTGGCACTTCCGAGCGTATTTGAAACAATCAGATTCCATGGTTATCCAGTAATAACCGGCTTTTATCAACTTCTTGGCCATTGCATGACCACCAGCATGGGTACCGAAAGATCCCTCGTGTACTTCCTGCATTAACATGTCTGCTTCGTGTCTAACCACGCATCTGAGCAGAACCATGTCAAAGTTTCTCTTGTACAACACATCATCCTTATTCAAGTAAAAGCTTCCAGCTAGCCTTCTCAGTGTCTTCTTGTCATTCTTTGACGCTCCTTCAGGATACTCTTGGCTTTTGAGGAAATTCTTAATATCATAGAACCACGGCTTCTCATCAATAACGGACTCGGCTGCAAACACATACGTAGGACTCTCGAGTCGATTCACAGTGACGTGTGGCACATGATTCTGCCAATGAACTTTAATCATGGAAGACAATGTGGCTAAGGCATCAGCCATTTGGTTTTCATCTCGGGGTATATGATAAAACTTTACTGTCTTGAAGAAAGTCAGGATCCTTCTGGTGTAATCTCTATAAGGAATGAAATGCGGCTGATGAGTATTCCAGTCTCCATTGACTTGGTTAATCACTAAAGCAGAATCTCCATAAATGTCTATAGTTTTGATCCTTAGATCGATGGCTTCCTCAATCCCCATGATACAGGCCTCGTACTCAGCTTCGTTGTTGGTTACTTCAAAAGTCAATCTGGCGGAAAAAGGTATGTGTGCACCTTTAGGATTAATGAGTACTGCCCCAACACCATTTCCATTCACATTTACCGCCCCATCAAACATCAATGTCCACTTGTCATCGGGATCCGGTCCTTCCTCGATAAGAGGCTCTTCACAATCTTTCATCTTTAAGTACATGATATCTTCATCGGGGAATTCAAACATCATCGGTTGATAGTCATCAATTGGTTGCTCGGCAAGATAATCAGACAGAATACTACCCTTGATGGCCTTTTGCGACGTGTAATGGATATCATACTTTGTCAAAATCATCTGCCAACGAGCCACTCGTCCGGTAAGAGCCGGCTTTTCAAAGATATACTTTACTGGGTCCATCTTAGAAATCAACAAGGTAGTATGGTTCAACATATACTGTCTCAGTCGGCGAGCAGCCCATGCCAAAGCGCAACAAGTTTTCTCGAGCAGCGAATATCTTGTTTCACAGTCGGTAAACTTTTTGCTAAGGAAGTATATTGCATGCTCTTTTCGACCAGACTCGTCATGTTGTCCCAATACACACCCCATCGAATTCTCTGTTACTGAAAGGTACATTATCAGAGGCCTCCCAGGAACTGGAGGTATTAGAATTGGAGGTTTCTGCAAATATTCTTTTATCTTATCAAAAGCTTTTTGACAATCATCTTTCCACCTGATCACTTGATCTTTTCTTAGTAATTTAAATATCGGTTCGCACGTAGCTGTTAGGTGAGATATGAACTGTGCAATGTAGTTCAGCCTCCCTAAAAACCCACGAACCTGCTTTTCCGTTCTTGGTTCAGGCATTTCTTGAATAGCTTTTACTTTCGCTGGATCAACCTCAATCCCTTTCTCACTGACAATGAAACCTAACAGCTTTCCAGATCTCACTCCAAATGTACACTTGTTTGGATTCAGCCTCAGTTTGAACTTTCTCAATCTTTCAAACAACTTTTGCAAGTTTACCAAGTGCTCCTCTTCTGTATGAGACTTCGCAATCATATCATCCACGTACACTTCAATTTCTATGTGCATCATGTCATGAAAGAGAGTCGTCATAGCTCTTTGGTAGGTAGCACCGGTGTTATTCAACCCAAATGGCATTACCTTATAACAGAACATGCCCCAAGGTGTAATGAATGTCGTCTTCTCCATGTCTTCTGGCGCCATCTTGATCTGATTATAGCCAGAAAATCCATCCATGAAAGAGAAAACCGAGGACTGAGCAGTGTTATCGACCAATACATCAATGTGAGGTAATGGGAAGTCATCTTTCGGACTGCCTCTGTTTAAATCTCGGTAATCGACACACATCCTAACTTTACCATCCTTCTTCGGTACGGGTACGATGTTGGCCACCCAAGGGGGATAATTGGTAACTGCTAGAAAACCTGCATCCAACTGTTTCTGAACCTCCTCTTTGATCTTGACAGCCATATCAGGACTAGTTCTGTGAAGCTTCTGCTTTACCGAAGGACAATCTTCTCTGAGAGGTAGCCTGTGCACCACAATATTTGTATCCAAACCATGCATATCTTGATACGACCATGCGAATACGTCCATATATTCTTGCAGCATTTCAATCAGCCCTCTCTTGACCTTTTCCTCTAAAGCAGCCCCTATCTTGATCTCTTTCTTTGCGTCCTCATTACCAAGGTTAATGACTTCCAACTCTTCCTGATGAGGTTGAATGACCCTTTCCTCCTGTTACAAAAGTCTGGCCAATTCTTTGGCGAGTTCACAATCTTCTTCACTCTCCTCTTCAGCTTGGTAAATGGGATTATCGAAGTCATACTGAGCCATAACAGAATTGTTTTTAATGGAATCCGCAAGATCAATTCTGCACGAACGATGTTTCATGCTTTATTTTAGAAAAGAGTTCAAGGAAGTCACAAAAAAACATTGCCATTTTTATTGTAATGAAAATGAAAGTAATAAAACAGAAAGACAGTGAACACAAATTTGATTGCAAAACGTCCTTTATTGATGATAATCATTGAAAATTCAAAACATGATGTGGCCCTACAATGAACCACTACGCCTTGGGCAGAGCGTAGGGCTTTCATGCAAAATGAAAAACAGAAGAAAATTACTCTGTCTGAAGAGTAACTTGGACTATTTCTTCAGCAATCCAGTTGTTGATCTTCTCCCCTGGAGCACACGGGCGCACCCAATTATCCATATCAAATCACTGTCACAATCTTCATTGTCTGTTGCAAAGACATCTTCCACACCATTTACTCTGGGCCCTCCATGCTAAGGCATAGGATTATTCATCACATTTGGAGTAGGAGCAAAGTTAATCGTCTTGGCATCAATCAAATCTTGAACTTTATGGTGAAAAGCCCGACAATTCTCGATGTGGTGCCCTGGCGCACCAGAATGAAAATCACAACGGACATTAGCATCATAACCAGCGGGAATCCTTGTCAACGGAGCCATAGTGCGAAGTTCAACAAACCTTAACCTGAGCAGTTCAGGGATTAATTCAGCATAATTCATTGGCAACGGATCAAAATGGCGATCTGGCATTCTTTGTCTTGGTTGGAATTGGCGTTGTTGTTGTTGTTGTGGTTGTCCTCTTTGTTGTTGTTAAGGTTGGGTTGTTGGGATAATCACAGCAGCGACTTGACGGTATTGTTGTCCTCTGCTTCCATTTCTCTGATTATGTATAGCATTTGTCTCACCCTCTCTCTTTCTGGGTGCCCCTAAAAATGGTTTCTTAGCACTTGAAGAACTTGAAGAACCAGGGTCTTGGATTTTTCCCGCTTTGATAAGACTTTCAGTTCTTTCTCCGCAAATCACAACATCCGAAAAACTACCAAATGGGCAACTTCCCATACGATCCATGAACACACCTTGCAGGGTTCCAATGAACATATCAGTCAATTCTCTCTCCAACATCGGAGGTTGTACTCTCGCAGCTAGTTCACGCCACCTTTGGGCGTATTCCTTGAAACTCTCACCGGTCTTTTGAAACAAACTCTGCAACTGGGTTCTGCTCAGAGCCATGTCCATGTTATGCTTGTACTGCCTCAGAAAGGCTTCACCTAACTCTCTCCAACTTCTGACAGATTCTTTTCTCAAGTCCATGTACCAATCCAAAGATTCTCCAGACAAGCTGTCTTGGAAAAAGTACATCCACATTTTTTCATCATCAGTATAAGTGGATATCTTCCGGTAGTAAGCTTGCACATGAGTTCGGGGACAAGAAGTGTCATTGTACTTGTCGAAAGATGGCGCTTTGAACTTGTACGGGATCTTTAAACCATCAACTAAACCCATATTAGAAACATCAAAACCCAAAGAATTCTGGCATTCCATGGCGCGAATCTTTTCAGCGAGGGCGTCAACCTTTCTATCTCTCTCTCCCGCCTTTCCAAATTCATCATCATCACTAGGAATAGTGAACATATCTTCTTGCTTGTCAACCAAATGAGAAGGATGGTGAACTAGAGCACGTGCCGCTCGAGCATTAGCAGCCTCTGTAATGATGGATTGTCCATCGATTCTAATACCACGCAATTCGTCACCATTAGCATAGTTGTTGACAGGGTTGGTAACAGCAGCGTCATCGACAGGGGTCCCTTCTGGCGGATTCTGACCGATAGGGGGAATCACAGTTTCTTGTCTCTGGACCAAGGCTCGGAGTTCCTCTTGCCCTTGCACTACCCCTTGCATCATACTCATGAATTGGGTCATGTTGGTCCTCATTTCTGCTAGATCTGCTTGAAATTGATCCATGGTCTTCTGTTGATTCTGCCTTGTTGCGTAACGGTGCGGACGATACTTAATAATTTTGCCTGAAACGGGAACTAGAATGAGAAATCCTCTTCCAGAACACCTGTAATGATGCAAGAATGATATGTGTATGATGCGTATGCTATGTTTTATCATTTCTCAAGTATTCAAGAGTCTCGTCCACCTTTGAAAAATGGCAACCTGCACCCGTAGGCGGAACATAAACAACAAAGAAGCAACATACACTGGACGGCAAGCAAAAAGTGAAACATCAATAATCTCATCCATGGACATAAGAAATAAGGTTCATACAAACATAGTTCAAGCAAAGATTCAGTTCATCGGTGTAGAACAAGGAATCCCATCCAACAATCCTGGAGGTGATTCTCAAAATAAATAAAAAGACAAACTAGGGAAGTCGTCCTTCGGGAATGAGAGTCTTCAAATACTGGCACTGATCCATCAATCGGTCACACTCTGAACACTCAGGTAGAGGGGTGAGCTTCTCTTTCAGTTGCACCCTGAGTTCAACAACTTCCTCTCGGAAATGAGATGCACGGATGTCACTTCCTCTGAGCCGGCTCTCTGCTGCATGCCTCAGATCTACCTCTTTCTTCAACTGATTATCTTTGTCCTTAAGCTGTCTTTCCAAGTCTCGTATCTTCTTTTTGTAATTGGTTTCCGCTTTTTGTAATCTCAAGCGTTCATGGTGTTCTTCATCCAACATTGTTTCTATCTCATCATAGGACCTCTTTTTGTTTCTTGATCTACTAGAACTTTCACCTTGCACTCCTTTGAGTTTATGAGCCAAATTCAGCCTATCAGCTTTTGCTTTGTAAAGCTCCATTTAGATCTCCTGTTCATTTTCTTTCAACTGGCGATTCTCCATTAAGGCTTGTTTGTAATACTCAGCAGGCACACTCTCAGAAAGGATCAAAGGCGGTTGCTCCTGTATGGTTCCATCCGGTCATATGGTAGCAACAAAGTCCCAACTCTTTCCTTGACCCACTCAGTGTAAGCAGGCATAGCAATTGCAAACTTCCTCCCTAAAACAAATCTATCTTTTATACCAATATTCTCCCAAGCTTTTCCCACTTTCTCCAATCTTGCTGGATCGCTCCGTTTCTCAAAGTACACACTTTCAGCTATTTCGACATCTTGCGGCCTTTTATTCATGACAAAACCCAACTGACGGGGAGAAAGAACCGGGTTGTAGTTGATGCAACCCATAGTTCCTATGAGTGGAACATTGCAAAACTCTCTACAACCCATAATGACGTTGCACACATTAATCCTATAAGCCTGCCACTTGATATCATAAGATGTGAGCGACGTGATCCTCTGAGTCCATTTGTGAGTATTCTGAGTATCCACAAACGGTCCACTGGTTGGTAGAAAAGACAAAAATCACTTGAGTAGCAATGGGAGACAACACCTGATAGCTCCACACTTACCATGCCTGTTGTGTATCGCATAATAGGTGTCAGCTAACAAGGTAGGCACCGGGTTTCCTCCAATGAAAATAGTGATTGCTGCTAGGTCCACGAAACTAGGCATACTAGGGAACATAACAACTCCATAAATCATGACAGCCAACTGAGCGTTGAAAGCTACCCAATTTCCTTTCTTTGCTTCTTCCTTAGCCATCTTTACCAAGAACTTCAAGGATAAGCCCACAACATCACCGCTTGGTTTCCAATTATCGCTCACTTCCTTGATGCTCAAGTAAAGAGCCTTAGCGACAACTTTGAAATCCACCTCCTTTGGCACATCCAGGAAAGGTACTCGATTTTTGATTCGGGCATTCATAAGGATGGAATACTCTTCAAGAGTGGGCGCTAACTGGTAGTCCTAAAAAGTAAAGCAACGAAGCTCCGGATCATAGAACTGTAAGAGAGTCTGCAGAGGTACCGGATCAACCACCATCTTCAACAATCCCAAGATATCCCCATATTGATCATCAAAAACTTTCTGATTATGGTCGGTCACGAGATTACCCAATTCTTCCAAAGATGTCAACGGCTCACGGCAAAGGTTGTAGGTGCAAGTCTTCCTCTTCAACTCTGGAATGTCAGCTATCTCTCGGTGTGAATAGACTCCTGAATAACCCTAAAAAATGATATGCATATGCGGGTTAACTTTTTTTTTATGCATATTTTTTTTGAAAATAAACATGCTATGATGCAAAATGATGAAACAATGGCTGGTTGGTTGTGTATCCCAAGGCGCAGGATCAGAACTTCAGCATGAATTCGGAACCGGGAACCATAGAACACAGTCATCAACTTAGAACCCATACTTCAGAACCAAGGGTCACCAACAAGAACCAAACAAAAGTCACCAACAGGACACGGTCACCAACAGAACAAGTCACCATCAGTACCTATAAATGATTCATTCCCGCCCCACTCACGGGTGTAATCTAGGCCAGGGTAAGGTGAAGAGAAACACATGATAAACAATTCTTTCAAGAATATCATCATATGCACACCAGGGGTATGCAACGATAATACCCCATCAGAATCTGAATTGCTCGTGATACCATGTTCCGCTAAGTGGCGCCATACCACCCGCTTCCCATGAATCACTCTATTCCTAGGTGTCCTAAAGTTCACTCATAGCCTGTGTATTGGGCCTTTTACCTCTTGTGACTCCCACCCAACAACGAAACAGAAACACAGCCAGCACAGTATGCGTGAAACAGTAAAGCGCACATAGGATGCAATGCAAGCAGATAAGTATGCAAAGCAATAAATAAATAACACACAATAGACAATAAACAAACAAATGCTAGGAAAGGCCCACTAGGGAAAATAAATCCCCAGCAGAGTCGCCAGCTGTCGCTCCCCAGATTTCCCGAATCCAAGTACAAATGCAAAAAGAGTGGCGGAAAAAGAGTAGAGTCGCCAGCTATGTACTTTTATCCTAAGAGGAGGGAAAGGTAGTACTGCATAACCAAGAGGGAACGGATAAAACAAAGTCTCGAACCAAAGAAAACTGAGTAAGGGGGTCGGTTACGTGAAGGGAAGGTTATCGCACCCCTTCACGTCTGTGGTACTCCACAGGATCCACGTTGTTATTTATGTCTAAAGTGTGTGTATAAAAAGTCCTATATGCGATGCGAAAGATAGGAAATCAAAGTAGGGAAAAGAAAGAGTTATTGCTCGCACAGGCCCCACCCTGCTGCATACGTATCTCAAGAAGGATTGAGAATCAGAGCGCCGTAGCTCGGCTAACCTATTTTTGTCTGTTTTGTGTTTTTTAGATGAACGATGTTACTACGCAATCTACCGGATGCTCGACCTTTGGAGACTTACTCGCCTGTAGTAGAAGGAGTTAACGTGTTCTTAGGAGAAGAAAAATCAATGAGTTTGTTTGTGTTTTAGGATGCTCATGCAAAAAGGAAGTCATAGACGAAGGAACCGTGCTACCTTAATTGACATGCAAACGAGAGACTATACGAAGCCTAACAATCCTATGGGGAGACGATCACACCGCACAAAAAACATATAGCATGAAGTAAACACACCAACAAGGGGGTTCAAACATACACGGGTAGGGCTTTAGTCAAGAGGGGTCATATCAACCTCGACAAACAAGCCATGGAAAGGTAATCAAATGGGCTCTTAACCACTGACATTGAACGTCAGGGTGAGCAGATTAAAAGGGTAATGAGGATAAGACCTCATAGCTCTTAACCCTGGATAGGGTGAGCTCATGAAAAAGCGTGGGGATTCTGAAAGATGGAACCCTCTCCATTGACTGACCGGACAAAAGATCTTGGGCTTTTGTTCTGAAGCATCGACACGTAGTGCGAGCATAAAGAACGACACACTGAATAACGGGGGATTGACTACTAATCCCTTTTATCCGTCAATTGCCTCTTCATGGAGGTCTTTAGCACTGGTGCCTCTTCTTGGAGGTCTTTGGGCACAAAAGTAAACACACAAAAACATTGCCTCCTATCGAGGTCTTCCAGATAAGAAAGCGGTAAAATGCGGGAAAGATGTAAAAGGGATCAAGAGATCTACCACACGGATAAAGATCCGAAGTAACAGCAACTAAAGAAACAAGAAACCCAGAGATCTTTCAGGCTAGCACCATCAAAGAGAACAAGTCAGCAAAGCAATCAGAATAAATCTTTAAATGGTATCCCACAAATAAAGTGGAATACCAAGCAAGCTATCTCTTCAAGAGTCATGTGAGCCCTCACAAAAACTCAACAAACAAGTTAGAATAACAAGATGGGGTGCAATCAAGAGTTGCACCAAACAAAAGAATCATAATGTAACCCCATGAATCATGCCATTAAAGTTCACAAAAGTTCACAAAAACACCCAAGGATAGGAGGCCTAAACCTCTTGTCAAACAAATGCATCAGAAGGATATCAAAACTCAAAGTCAGGGGGAAAAGCTCCACATATCAAGACATGACATGCCTACTAAAGCAGATTTAGAGAGCAAACAGAAAAGAAAAAAAAACTGCTGTCATGATCGCTACTGCTTCGCTTAGTGAAGACTTAGCGAAGCTTCGCTACAGATTGGCCTAGCGAGGTGCTAGCGAATGCTTGCGGGTTCTGGGTTCTTCTTTGATAACAGTATGATTTAAGAAACCCCTAAATCCTATGGTACCCATTTCAGAAACTGAGTGATCAAACATTCAAGGTATTGTTCTACACATTCATGCACATCAAAACCCACATGCAAAACCTAACGATACCCACTCTTCCAAATTCACCCATAATACCTCATACATTCAGAAATTTCAAATTGAAAGCATAAAGTAGTGGAAATAGGGCAAACCTGATTGGAGAGATTGATTGAAATTGAATTGCATGGTTGGGTTTGTAAAGCAATGTTAGGGTTTATGTGTGATGGAATTGATAGAGGTGATTCTGTGCAAGTGAGTTATTTTTCCTCAGTGTCTGGGGGCTGCTGTAGATTAGTTAGTTAGGGTTTTGTTCCAATGAATTTTTTAGAATTTATACTCTGATTTTTGTGGCTTGGTGGGCTCAGAATGAAGGCAATTCAAGCCCATGATCTTTTCTGTTATATTTTTTATTTTCAAAACGCGTGGGCTTCGCCTAGCGAGCAAGACAACTCAGGAAGTTCTTCTGGGCGTAGGTGACTCTGATGGCCTTTCTCGGGACTCGCTAGGTGAACCATTATGCTCGCCTAGCGAGCATGACCGCTCATGAACAAACTTTTGCTCCTTCAAGATTAACGTTTTGAATGATGAATAGACCCCATTTGAACATGTTGGAAGTGTCTCAAGTCACTCCCTAGCCATTTGACCCTCAGTTGACCAACAATTGACTTTTGAACTGTACTAAGCCCATTAAGCTTGATCCTTTAAAGAAAACCTCTGAAAATGAAGCCTTGTGACTTGGATGATATCCAAGCTTCTTGGAAGATAAACTTTTGGAGCTAATTCTGATTGACACGATGAAATGCTATAGGAAATGTTAAATGACCTAAAATGAATGCATGAATGAGGAGGGCAAATTTGAGGTGCTACACCCTTATTTTCATATTTCTTTATTATTTTATTTTTACACTCAAAAAACCCAAATTAATACTTTTTTTTAATTGAATGATAATTTAAACTCAATACTAACGTGCAGTTTTTGAGATCGACATTCGGGGAATTTCCCCATTATTACTATAAAAGGCAAAATAGTACACTTGCTATTTTTCCGATCAAGAAATTATCTAGAAGACTATCATATTCTTGAGTAACATTTTTATCCTTTATGATAATACTTCTGTAATTTGTTTATCTAAGAATCCTATTTTGCACTCTAGAGTGAAACATATTGAAATTAAACACCATTTTACAAGATATTATGTTCATAAGGGTATTATTAATTTACAATTTATAGATACAGCCCATCAATGGGTTGATATCTTCACAAAACCTTTTTCTAAAGATAATTTCATTTTTATTCTGAAATATTTAAAAATGGAACTTTGTCTAAAATAAAATAACAAACTAAATGTGTGTAACCTCTAGAGATTCAAAATAAGACTCTAAGATAACTTAGCTCTGAACTAGATAGCCCTTTGAAGTTAGAAGGCTCTCTGGGTCAGAAGATCCTAAGTCGGAATCTTTATGGGTCTTTCTATCTTCTGGAATCTAGGTTTAATATTAGTGGTGGAAAATAAGAGTTGTTTTGTCTGGCTCTAAAGTAAGACATATGTCCTACATTAAGCCACCTAAATGTTTGAACTAACCCGTTGGGAAACACTATTTCTTGGGTAAAGATAAAACATTACTTTCGCCTCGTTTGTTAGTTTGTGTGTTTTCAAAATTTATTAATTATTACTCTTCTATTTAAAACTCACTCTCACTCATTTCTCACACATAACTCTTCTATCTTCAATACTCACACTTGAATCTTTTCAACCTTAAAATCCTTAAAACTTCTACGGTCGTTAAATAGAACCCGGTTGAAATGGTTGAAAACTTATCTGAAACCTCTTTATCAGCATCGGTGACTCATTTAGAGAATGTTAGAAACAAGAGAATCATAATCAAAAGAAATGAGAAAAGGATAAGTTATCGTTACTAAAAAATAATATAGGTCCATAAACATTACAAAAGCAAACAGAAGCATAACAATAGATTATAACTCTCAGACTATGTCTGCAGGCAACCCACCCATTTTAAGGAAGGTCATGTAGTCCTCATCGGTGTTTGACCCACTATCTTTAGTTGACCTCTTCTTCTCTTTGAGGTTTTTCATCTTTGAAACAAAACTCCCTCCTACCACAAAAGCTCCAGCAGATGAACCAACTTGTATTCTTTCACCTTCAGAGGCCTTGAGCCTATAATCTTTGAGCTTCCAAACAACTTTGTTGACTTCCTTGGAGGAACCCTTCTTAGAGTTCTCAGATGATTTTCTCATACTATTAGTATTGAGAATATATAGATGGAAAGGAGAGGATTGTGATCTTGCTTGCAACGAAGTCTCCTTTATATAGAGAGTTTTGGGATAAATAAAAATATGCTTTATTTAATGTGCTCCAATGGACAAGGGAGAGAGAAATTTTCTTATTCTTCATGCACATCTCCTTAGGTTTGACTTCTATTTATTCCCTCATATGCCAGAAACAAGATTGAACCATCTCGAGAATTGAAGAAATGTTATCAACCATTCTAGCCCAATTATCACCATTTCCATTTACTAAATTGATTATCATTATGCAGTGTCTCCTTCAAAAATATCTTTTAAGTTTTTTTTCTGACTCTGATTATCTGTTACTTTGTCTTTCAATTTATAAAATGTTTAATTTTGTTTTATCTTATTCTTTTTTATTGATGACAAAGGGGGAGAAACAAATATGATTTTGACATATCTTTATCCCATACTAAATCCCAAATATGCTATATTCTTATGCCTTACATTTTTGGGAAGATTTATTAACCAGGAAATCAGATCTGTGTTTTATGTTTTTCAACCAGGCCACTAGATTTTTATTTATAATAACCAAGCATTTCAACTCCTGCGATAACTAGGTGAACATTTATTATCATGTTGATTATTTTTTTTCTGAAATATCAAAAAATTTCTAGTCTCGATCTCAGGGGGAGCTTACAAACCTCATTCTGAAGAAGCTGAGCATAAATTTGATAGTGTCAAACTCATGGGGGTGGGGGGGGGGGGGGGGGGGGGGGGGCTTACAAACCTAACTTTTATGTTTTAAAGATTTCATTATCCAAGTAAAAATTATTCATCAAAATACGTGGATTTGTCATCATCAAAAAGGGGGAGATTGTTGGAACAAGTTTTGTTATGCAACTATCCTTGAGTTTTGATGATAACAAATCATAATATGTATAGAGAATAATTTTGTCCTCTAATTATTTTGTTAAGTGCTCAAATAAAAAGAACCAATTATGACTTTGAAAAGATCAATCTGGACAAACCAGACTCTGAATAATAGATGCACTTTGAACCAAAGGAAGAAACAAAGGCGTGTTTTAAATGAAAGTTAAGCAACTGGATTAGCAAGTCAACGCTTTTGCAAGAATCTATCCATATTGACTCTGATAAATAATTTGATAATTCAAGACTCTGAAGTCTAAAGACTCTGAACTCAATAGACTCTAAAGCCACATTTTCACGAGATTCTGAAGACAATCTCTGAACTCTATTCAAGCTTCATCAACTTAAATATGAAGCCTCTGGCTAGAATTTAATGACTAAAAGTAAATGACTGAAAGAAGAATACGTGGAAAGAGTACAACCAGTACAAAATCAAATATGCTTTCCACTACCCTGAAAAACAGGAAAAAGGAATGTATTATTATACCAATGTGGTTCCTTTTGTCACATCCTCTCACCCACTATATGTTGCAAGCGCCACTCTACTTTTGTAGAATTGAGCACCTTCATACAATTGTGATAGTGATGATATTCCAATTCCTTCGTCCAATAGATATATTCATCACCTATTTAAAAAGGTCTTCGAAGTTTCGAAAAGATTGACCATTGAACAATGAACATACGAGAAGAGAAAGAAATAAATAAGTGTTTTTCAGGCTAAGAATATCAAGTTCATTCTCTTAGAACACTTTCTTGGATATATCTTTTAAGTGTAAATCTTTGTTTTAAATTTGTGAATCTTCTTATTTTAGAAGCAACTTTGTAAACACAATCTTGTATTCTTAACCTTTGGTTAAATACCTTTAGATACTATGTTATAGGTAGGATTCTCAAGAAGTCCTAGACATGTTGTCTTTGAGTTTATAATCAAGTCTTTTATTAGCGGATTAACTCCTTATTGAGAAGGTAAAATCACCTTGGCGGGTGGACTGAATGTAGTTTAGTTAACAACGAACCATGATAAAAATGTATGTATCTTTTATCTTTGTTGAATCTTTGATGTTTTTGTTCTTGGGTTTGCTAAAACTTTTTAATCTAGAAACCTAATTCAAACCCCCTTTTTTGTGTTTATTGAACCTTCAGTTAGTTCATCCTACATAGATTGGTTCCAACAATGAAGATTCTAAGTTCAAGTTTTCCAATCTTTCTAAATCTCATTGAGCAATGGAGTAGTGATTGTATTGATTATGAATGTCGCATAAAGGATAACATATGACCAATAATTTTTAGGCATATTAGATTGATATAAGAGGACTCTACCAATATTAAGTACATGTTGATGTTTTCTTTCAACTATAACATTATGTTGTGGAGTCTTAGCATAATACTTTTGATGAGGGTATCTTTAGAGGCATAACAACTATTAACCATGAATTCAGGATCTGTGTTTGTCCTAAACGTTTTAGGGGTTATGTGATATTAGATTTCAATCATAGTTAAAAAGTTTTTGAACATGCATATAGGCTTTTGATTTAGACTTAAGTAATACACTCCAAACAAATCTAGTGTGATCATCTAAGATGGTAAGAAAATATTTGTGGTTATGCACAAAAGAAATAGATAAAAGGGCCCTAATATTAAAATGGCTAAGATCAAATTTGACAGAAGCATTAGGAGTATTGATATTAAAAGGCAATTTTGTTTGTATAACAAATTGAAAAATGTAACAAGTAACTTTATTATCAAATCTAAAAGAATGGTAGAAATGAGACATGTGAGCAAATTTTTTATTTGACAAATATGATAACCTAAAATGATAAAGTAATGTGAAAGGAATTACAATACTTTTAATAACTACATTATTTATGGACTTGGATAAAGGGGTGGAAGTTGATTGAGCATCAAGAATAAGCCCATGTATTTGAAATCTATATAAGTCTTTCACTTGATTACCTAAACCAATCATATTCTTTATTTTTAAATCATGTAACAAGAGTTGATGATCAAAAAATGAATGTAACAATGTAATGACTAACATAATTTTGAAATTGATATTGAGTTTAGATGAAAATCAGATGAGTGAATGGCATTGTTAAGGTATAGATAAGTTAAAAAGAAATAATTACCAACATATTGAACTAAGACAGAGTTACTATTAGGTAAACTCACATTGACAAGCTTAATTTTTTAACATGAAGTAAATAACTGAGTGGTGAACAAACGAGGTCATTATAACTAGAATCTAAAATATAAAAATCATGTTTATTATGCAGTGAATGGGATGTAGTACATACAATACCTGAGGAGGACTCGGTTGGTGGAAGATCATGAGTCATATAGGAAAAAAAATTGATTGGTGTTAGGGGAGGGATTTATGACTCGAGATGAGGGAAGTAAATTCACTTGGCGGAGAAAAAACACAATTTGGTCATATTTTATTTAAAAAATTGTGGAAATGTTACTTGAGGATGAGCCAACCTCAATTTAAGAAGAAGAAGGTTGAGCCTCAACACCATCATTATTATGGGCATTAATAGATATTTTCCCTTATTGAAGTTATGGTGGTGATGACAAAAGTCCACAATATGGCCACTCTAATGACAGAAATTGCACATCCTAGTAGAATTATTAGAATTTGATTCACTTCCAACATTATTTCCTTTATATCCTAATCTATGTTCATCAATAATCAATGTAAATGATTCATCCAAAGGAACCACATATTAGTATTACTTTTCTCTTGAATAACTAGAGGAATATACTTTGTTAATAGATGGAAAATGACCCATTGAAACAATTGGAGTTTTTACACCAGAGAATTGGTCATTTAAACATGTCAAGAATGGGATGACTTAATCCTCGAGGCAATAATTACAAACAAGTTCCAAAGCAGGGAAACAACGCTGGTGAATGCAAGTAAACATGGGTAAAAGGCAATGATAATTAAGATTTTTCCATATAGATTTAAATTTCAATTAAATAATCCAACATAGTATTTGATAATCTTTTCAAGTTTTTGAACGAAGATTGAAGATCAACGATTTTCAATACAAACTCAATCAACTTTGGAATACTTTCTTGCAAGTATTTCTACGCATCAATTGCATTTGAATGAAATACAATTGTAAGAATTTTTTTAAAAAATAGTTTCTATCGAAGTTTCAAAACTAAAGTATATTTTGCGTGGTGGAAGCAAATTTAGCTTAAAATAGATTATGCTTATCGATTGGAAGTTCATGAATGTACTTAACAGTTCACAACACAATCAACTTGGACTATTGAGTTACACCAAATGAACAAACAAATTGAATTGAATACTTGAACAATTACACGAGAAATGTTATTGCACAATTAACAACAGTAATACGATACTATAATCATAATTTTCAGCTTAATCGGTACTAAGACAAAGTTGAATTACCAATTCTAACAAAACCTACAAATTATGCAATAAAAATCTACCAATAGAAAATTCTATGAGCATACAATTATAGAAAGCAATTAAAATAACCTAATCATGCAATCAACTATGAAATTAAAGGAGATAGAGTGAGAGAGAGTACACTGAGATTTATAGTGGTTTGACAAGTTTGTCCTCGCTTTGTGCTTAATCCACTCTCCAATGGTTTCCCATTGAAAATTCGTTGATCTTCCACTATGATTTGTAACAATATGAGAAGAGTTCCTACAATCAATAGTCTAAAATAAATGTTTAAAATTAAATTTCTTCTTTTTGGATCTCGACTTGCAAACA
The DNA here is from genome assembly GCF_024323335.1 of Lathyrus oleraceus. Lineage (NCBI taxonomy): Eukaryota > Viridiplantae > Streptophyta > Magnoliopsida > Fabales > Fabaceae > Lathyrus > Lathyrus oleraceus. The sequence goes on along the minus strand of NC_066585.1, from coordinate 483,761,299 downwards.
AATCCGCGAACTGAGTTCTATGTGAATTCTTTACTCAAAATTACTTATTGAATCTTTCAGTCGCAACAACTTGTTCCTAAGTCTCCGTATATGGTAATCTTTACTCGAATCCACCAGTATCTTAAGCGTTGGTATGACTGAAGATTGAGAAGAACTTCTACCCTGTCTGTAGCCTTCCACACAACACTACCAAGGTCAGGTTAAAAAGAATAACCTACTTCTTTTTCACAGGAATTGTCAGAAATAGTTCACTGCATCACTCACTCTTGCAAACCTCTAAAATCTTGACAAAACTTCAAAGAAACGTTAAATCCAAAAGAATCTCCTCAATCAATCATGTATATTCAAAAATATGATTCAGATCCATGGAACAATGGAAAGATAATGATATAGAAGATGAAAGAAATTGTTTGCAAGTGTTTAAGAAAGATTCAGAATTCTTTTAAAAATGAAAGAACAATGGTTTGTGCGTATTAAAATGATAAGTGGAAGGATGTGTTTTCTAATAACGTGAATGGTTTTGAGGGAGAAAATTATTTATAGGTGTTGAAGGTGAAGCACAAAAATTAGTAAAAATCATGTTTGATTCGAGTCATGAACACTTGAGTGATTTTAGTCAAAAGGTAAAGTAATATGGAATAAGATCTACACTTAATGAGATCTCCATTTTGTTATGATTCGAATCAAGTGTATATTGTGATTCGACTCATGCAACTTGTGATTCGACTCATGAATAAGCCATGATTTGACTCAAAAGACAGTGGCTGACAGGAGTTTTATGATTCGACTCATGTGTAACTTGTGATTCGAGTCACAAAATTACATGACTCAAATTAGGTTCAATCTATGATTCAACTCACAAACTTATGCAACCTCTTGTTTCTCTTTGTTTAGTTTGATTCGATTCATAGGATTATGTGATTCGAATCACACACCCAAAATCTCAAAACTTGAAGTTCTTAAAGATATTTTGAGATTCTACATGATTTGAACCGATCTCATATATGATTCTTGTTCCCAAAATTTGACTAATTAACTTAAAATATATTGTTCATACTCAAACACAAATAATTTGAATTATGCATGATTAAAAATATACAAATATAAAAATTAATCCTTGAATATGTGCAATTAAAGTGAAGACTCAATGAAATAAGATTATAAAACAAAATAAAGCATAGGAGACAAGCAATAAAATCGTATAGAGATCTCCATTTTAATATAACAAAAATATAAAAATATGTCACTTCAATTATATTATTATTATTATTATTATTATTATTATTATTATTATTATTATTATTATTATTATTATTATTATTATTATTTTGGATTTTTGTAACGTTCTCCTTTTTCAGAATGCAACCATAATATTCCTTACCTATTCATCAACATTAAAAAATTAAAAACAAAAATTGGAAAATTAAAAACTATAACAAATTTGTCATATAGTTGGTTTTGAATGGAAAATATGAATTAAAAGAAGAAGGATCGAAGACAACTCTATCCAGTTTCAAATATAAATAAAATAATATTTATATTTTTTAGTTATAAACAAAAACGAATTTAATTACTTTTAAAATAATATACCAGTTATTTATTATTATTATAAGATTTATTTTTAAATAACTTTTCTAGTTTCTTGAAACTAGTTCTAATAGAATATATTTTTGAGAATGCACTTTTTGTTTTGTTGAATAGTAGATGTTTTTCAATTTAAACTGTGCAGTGTGCAATGGCCATATTCATTGAAATTTCCGCACGTAGAGGATATATTCCGTAGGAGAGACATGAGTAAGGAAAGTTGTCATGTAATGAAACCCACCAATGTGTGAGATGGCGATACGGATTCTCGTGCCGACAGTAAGCATCTAATGACAACAATGATAGTGATTGCATATTATTGTGCATTATGGTACATAACATGATAAGTAACATAGTAATCTTTAACCCCACCACTCCACTTCCATGGCAAGCAAAAATATAGCCTACCCTGGTGAATTTGCCTGCTAATTTCTAGAGGTGCCGATATTGGTCAAAACTAATAAGTTAAATGCTATTGGGCCTTTTTGACCCATTTAAAAAAAACAAATTGTAAGATCTGTTCCCTCTAAATGTACATTGCAAATGGTCCATTTCTCATTGTTTTTAGAGTTTTTAGAGTGTACTCGTCTAGAATGCCCCATTTTTTAATGTCTTGCTCCATTTTTGAAAATGTATTCTCAATCTATCCCTTTTTGAAAAATAATAATTCAGAATGTCCTGTTTTTAAAGTGTACTCGCTTAGAATGCCCCATTTATTACTGTCTTGCCCAATTTCTGAAAATTTATTCCCAATCTACCCCATTCTGAAGAAAAATCCAAGACTATCCTGTTTTTAGAGTGTACTCGCCCATTGAAGGGACGAGTTCATGAAGACTTTTTATGGAAGAAGGGACTCGACCAATGGTTGGACGAGGAAAAAATACATTTTTTTGTCGTGTGTGGACTCGGCCAATGGATGGTCGAGTTGCTGAAGTCCATTTTTTAAAACTTTTTTATTTATTTTAAGAGTTTTAATTAATTACTATTGCATTTAAATAATAATTTTATCACCCATGACATTTATTGACCGAGCGATGCCATTGATAGTAGAGTCTCGGCCAATGAATGACCGAGTATTCACGTCTTAATTTTCTATAAATAGCTTGAATTGCATAAATGTAATTCAAATCACATAACAAATTGTTTTGGTAAGAATGTTTGTCTGGGGTCTTGTGTATTATGAGCAATACAAAAAACCAGTGTCTACCTAGATCTGTAATGGAATTTCATAACACTGATTGCAGTCATCCACACTGGTTTTCGACAATTGGGTGGGCGTCGTATGAAGGTGAGAAAAGTAGTGTATCATTGTCCATACATAACGTTGACTGATGCAAGCTCTGAGGGTACATACATGTATTACCTGAATCGTATAGAAAATGATTTAGATGTTCAGTGTATGTTTTCAGTACATAATGGTGAAGTTAATAGAGGAGTTGAAGGTCCACTTGTGTTGGTTATTATTGTTGATTAGTTAGTTAATAAGCTCTATGAATTTACGTTGTTGTGATTGTACTTTGTAACTAGAAGCCTTTAATATCAAATGCATAATGTTTGTTTCCAAAAGACATTCGAAATACACAAGGGTTGATAACATAATACATGCTTAAAAGTTGATAATAAAAAAATAGCATAATCATCTAGAGGGTCCTGCAACATTTGGACATTTTCTACGCATGTGTCCTATTTCGCGGCAAATCCCACACCTTCTATTTTCCTGCAACATTTGATCTCTTTCGTTGTACCCTGGACTTGTCGTTACCTTTCCTAATCACAAAGGAAAGAGATAATTTAGTGAAAAAAATCTCCATTTCTTTAATAAAATGGTTAATATACATTATAATTGTTTTGATTATAAAAAAAGAACTCGAAATTAACATAACTAAGTTGCATAGTCACTGCTTATTGGTCGCTTATGGGCATTGTCCGAATTCAAACACTCTTGCTTGTTAGAGATGACTCACTTTACTCAAAGAAGGCTGTATAGCCATGTCTTTCAGCTTCCCAATCAAGGAGGCCATTTTTATTTCCATGTCTTTAGCTTCACCTTATTTTTGGTTCGGCTATAAGGCCTTGTAAATCTGGTTTGCTTTAGAAAGATCTGTGTTAATTTCTGGTTAGCTCGTCGTACACGTTGTAGAACTTCAATTTGAGATAGACGTGGGAAGCCATTACATCCATATTTTTTGCAAAGGGTCCTTCTATGATTCAGTTGTAAACACTCCTGCAAGGAACAAGCAAGAATTGGGAATCAATAGTCCCATTATCTCTCCCACCCCCCACGGTAACAATAAACTCTATATACCCCCACAAGAGGGTTACAATTTCGCCGAAGACCTGTACATTAGACCCTTCATAGGGACACAACTTTTCTTTCTTCAATTACATCTTCTAAAACTGATCTGAGTATAAAATATTGCAGGAGCTCCCTCCATAAATTAATATCCTAGAGACGTCGAAGTTGGAGATTGGGACCATTATGACTAAAGAAAAATATCATTAGGGGTCCCCTAACCTTTTCACTATCTCGGAATCCAAGGATAGGTATGTTAGTGTTCTTGGTAGAGGTGTCCCCCTCTTTATTTCTGATGGTCATCAACTCAAAAATTTCCCCTTGTGCCCTTCTTCGTCACCCTTACTTACCTCCTTTCCTTTGCCCCGACCACAACTTTAACAACTTTCTTGAGGGATAAATTCCTCTTTGGGAATCCTCTCGGCTCCTCTTTCCATCCTGGGCATACTCAAACATCTGCCTCATCTTGATTAGCCCCTCAATTGCATCCTTTAGTTAAATGCAATTGTTGGTGTTATGTTTGTGACTCTTGTGGAAACGATAGTATTTGAACTTGTCCATTCGTGCAAACTCGCTAATAGGATAAGGGTTCTTTATTTCGACCTATTTGAACTTCATGTTGCTTCACTCCTTCAAGATTTTCTCTCTCTCAAAGTATTCAATGGAATATACGCGTTAAATATCTAACGGGGTCTATGTTCATTCTTCTATTTAGATCCTCTGGAGTCTTTCTCTGAAGGCTGACTAAACATGATTTTTTCTGACCCCTTGTTGCCCCTGTAAACCAATAACTTTTCTTCTTAGTTGATGCAGGGTTGTTCCCTACTCAACAAATCTTTCAAATCATGTGTCTCCTTGCGTCATAACTTCTCTTAGAACATACAGTCTGGTCTAAGAAATTTCTCAAAAATTCAACACTTCAAGATCTCATATGAGCCTCCAATAACTATTGCATGGTGATATGGTCAATATAGCCTCGTAAGGTTTCCTTCTTACCTTGCGTGACCCTATTAAGAACTACCCTGGTGGTTGGTTATCTGTTCCTAGAAGTGAAATGGGCATGGAAAGCCTTGCACATGTTAGATAAAAAATCTATGTTTTTTCAAAAGGGACTTATACCATGCTAGTGTAGATTCAATTAAGGTTAGTGCAAAGAGCTTTCACTTCACGTTTCTATCGACATGGTAATAGTCTAGCCGATCAGCCACATGTTTGACGTTCTTATCAAGATCTTAAGACTTTTTATAACTCTAGAGCTTTCAAGACATCTCTAGTAAATTTGGGATCATGTTGTCCAAGATGTGAGTGGACAGGGGGCTCTTCCGTCGCGGTTGGGAAGGAACATATTTTTCATAACTTTCCCTCCTCTTAGGACGACAAACTTTCGAAGGAGTGTGGTTGCCTCCCCCTCCTTTGAGATCAGTAGAAGGATTATGTTTCATGTGTCATCAGTGGCTTGGTGATTTTAGGACCTCTTATAGATCCTTTCTGGGACCAAGTGCAACATTTTTGTACAAGGCTGCCTTCTGCACGACGTTGTTCCTCATATTGGTGTTGTGTAGACTTTACTCGATTTTAGTAAGTCTGTCTACCAAGGTATGCGAGTTATGTTGCTGAAGCATCTTATAAATGTTGTGTAATAATTCATTCTCTCCTTGTGGGACAAGATTAACATGTAATAGTTGGAATTCGTGGAACGCTTCTCGTCCGCATATTGTAGGCGATAACAGAGGTTGGAATAAAGATTCCACTAAGTGGATCTACAATGTAGACCTGAGGAATGAAGGAAGTGAAGATGTTCCTTGGTATGTCCTAGGTTGGACAAAATTATGCAGCAGAGGAACTGAATGAGTAATGGTTAATACATGACCGCCTGTCTCTTTAGGAAGAGTCTCTTCAGCAGTTGCGGTGGCTTGTCGTTTGACGGGGGAGAGAGTTGCTTTGGAAGTTTCCATCTTTTGAAGGATCTGATGGGAAAAAGTTTAACTTTGAATTCGATGTAATTGAATAAGAGATCAAGATATGTTCTTAGATCAAATGATATTTGTATTTCTATCACGAGCGATTAGGTTTAATCGAGAAATGCTAGACCATGGAGATCGCATAAATAATAAGTTAATTCCCACGTACAACGCCAATGTCCCGCTCTGGAACTAGATGATGACCGGAAAGGATGAATTTACTGTTTCTTATGGTGGTTTAAAGCTTCTGATGCGGTGGAGAGGAGATTGACCTGGAAGGTTAGTACTCAAATGCTAAAAAAAAAGAGTGAAAAATGAAATTTTAATGGAAAACAATTTGAATACTTGTGAAATGACACCCTTCCCTATTTAAATAAGAGAGGTGGTTGATAACCGCACACACATGGAACAATGTGAGATGATATATGGCATTGGATTAAGTTGGGATATTAGCATGACATCTCGTGAAGGGCATTCAGCGACACAGGAAAAAATGGGTGTATCAATTCCTTGCGTGATGATTCAATTCCTTTTAATTGAGCTTTCACCTCATGGGTCTTGCAGACGGTCCAAAAACTTAATCTCTTTAATTTGAAATACTTGAGTATGTCTAGATAAATAGAAATAATAATAGAAGAAAATCTAAACTCTAAAAATTGATCACTAAATGAATAAAGTTGGTCGCTAAAACATATAGTGACCAAATTTATAATTAAATTATGAAGTTTTTTTCATGAAGATATGTCTTCATCTTCTTCATCCACACAGAAAAAAATTAAAATCCGGAAAGATTAAAACTCATACATTCATCTGCGTTTTAAACAAGTTGGTGAATTACATACTTGAAAACTTGCACGTCAAAACACATCCAGTCATCTGTTGAGAATAACAAGTGTGATTAGTATGGGGAAGTCCCACATTGGTTTGAAATATGGAGACTTGAGCATTTATAAGTGGGAGAATCCACACACCTATCGTCTTAAAGTTTTGGGTGAGTATGTGATGTGTCTCTCACAAATGTGTGTTGCTCTTAAAGAAAATCTCCAAAGTTAAAAATGCTCCCTCGTGTCGACCCCCCAAATTTAGCCCTAAGAGTGGTATCATGAGCCTTTAGTTTGAGTGAAGGGACCGAGTCACTTGTATCAAAAGTATCCCCACATGATCGTGAGTAGAGTGTCCCGTTGAAAAGTGTCAACAACATTTACATTCCACTTGAGGGGGGGCATTGTGGATATACTCAAACTTGAGGGGGAGTGTATCTGAACCTCCTTAAAAAATTAATTTTCCCCAATAAAGATTGGAGCTCTTTCTTAGTCGAAGGAGGTTGACTTTCCACGGTGGCCTTAGTCTTATTCTGATTAATCTCGATTGCATTTTTATGGACCACAAAGCCAAGGAAGTCCCCATCCTGCAATTAAAATGCACATTTAAGAGGATTCATTTTTAGTCCGTACTTCCTCATTCTTTCGAATGATTATCGAAGATGGTCGAGGTGACCATTTCCCGATGTAGACGTGAAGACTATATCGTCAATATATATTTGCAAAAATATCTCGATATAATCATGAAAAATTGAATTTATCACCCTCTGGTACATTTCCCCAACGTTCTTCAAGACAAATGGCATCGCCACCCATTCCTAGGTGCCTAATTGTAGGTGTTTAATTGGCTGCATTGTATGGTAAAACACTAGCTGGATTCTAATATCTTGACTGATGTCATGACATGCTGTGAAGGTGTTTGTTTGAATGCATTGTATGTTAGAATATCTAGCTGTACTCTGATGTCTTGGCTGATGTCATGACATACTTGAGTAGTATACTGCAGGTTTAGCTAATACAGGATTTATTGAATGTTATGACATTCATCCCTGTCAGCAGATATTGAGGAATAGAACAGTTGGTGTTCTGTTAGAACTCAGTATTTATTTTCAGTCTGGTTATCAAGGAGATACCAGACCTGGCATAAGGCCTACTGTCTGAATGTCAAACTGGATGTTATGACATTCATCATTGACAGCATATACTGAACAATAGGCAGAGTGGTTTTCTGCTACACTTCAGTATGTATCTAAGTCTGTTCTTCAGGAGGATAACAGACCTGACATAAGGCTAATTGTGTAAATGTCAAATTGGATGTCTTGACATTTATTAATGTACGCTGATACTAAAGTATGGACAAATTGGTCCTGTACAGCTCAGCAAATTTGTACAGTCTGTTTTCAGGAAAAACAGACTTAGCATATGGTCCTTGATTTGGATGTCAAACTGAATGTTGTGACATTCATTCCTGACAGCATATGCTATATTGTAGGTTGTTTAGTTTTTCTGTTTCAGCATTTTTCTCAGGCTATTCTTCAGGGATTCAACAGCTGGGAGAAAATCCAGGAAACCAACAACCAAGCTACAATTAATGAACCTAACAAATAGCCTATTTGTTAGTAACCTAGATGTGGAATTTAAGGGAACACGCGTGACCTTAATTTCAGGAAAATACAAGTACAAGGCCCAAGTGCTGCAATATAAAAGGATGGCAATCCTTCATTCAGAACTGGGGATTTTAGGCGTGAAGATTTAGTGTGTCCATCATACTTCACTGCTGTATTTTTGTGAGTCTTGTATTAGACATATCTTGTAAGCCAAGCTATTTTTGTGAGTCTTGGTATATGGTGTTCATTGAGTTGTAAGTGTTGTGTCACTCTAAGCTTTTAAGCGTGAGTGTTGTGTATCTTGATTAAAGTTGTTAAGCATAATCAAGAGTTGTTTGAAGTGTGACTTCATAATTGTCTTTAATATTGATTAAAGGTAGTAATCACTGAGGTGATTGAGGGGGAGTGAGTAGTGTTAGGGACCAATTAGTACTACTTTTTATATCATTTTATTGGTCCCTTTTACCAAGTTTTGATGTAATTACACACTTTTTATTCTTATTAATTCGTATAAATGCAATTACGTTGAATTTATTTTGTTTTGAATAGTTATTTCACATTTCTATTAGTTTTGTAGAATTTTTGGATGAGAAAGCTTTGGATTGCTGAAGGTGAGAAAAACAAGAAGGGGGGGGGGGGGGTTTGAATTGTTTGGAAAAATAAGCGCTTTTTCAAAATGAAAACCACACAAGGATTTTATACTGGTTCGCTTATAACACAAAGCTACTCCAGTCCACCCGACCGAGGTGATTTCGCCTTCAACAAGGACTTAATCCACTAATCTTGAAAGATTGATTACAAACAACGTCTAAGAGAAAGATCTCTTAGTCCTCTCAAGTATACAGACTACACAGAGTCACTTGAGGAAATAAACAAATAATGAATAAAAGATTTATGTAATCTAGAGTGCTTCGAAGAAAGCAAATATTACAGTATTAAGAACAAGAGTTTTTCACGTTATAAGCAAAAGCTTCGTGAAGATCTTTAGAGAGCAAGAGTGTTTTTTCTTGAGCGTTGATGTTTCAGTATAATTTTGGCTTGTTGGCTTGCTTATTCTTCAAAGTTGATTGCAGCCCATTTTATATATCAGTTGAAGTAGTAGTTGAAACTGGTGGATATTAAAATGAATTTACGCCATCACTTAAATAGCTTCTGCAGGATAACTTTCTCTCCTTGAAATGACTACTTACCACAAGTAGTATCTTCTTTATTGAAATTGGAGATTAACGTCTCTTTCTTAATTAGGAAAACCATTTGCAAATCTTTACTTGACTTTAACGTTACTCTTTCATGATTAGCAATTCCATGCTCAGAGTATTTGTGTTTCTGGAGAATCTTGGAATCTTGCTTCTGATGTTAATCTCTTGTGAGTTCAGATAGTTTCTTCAGATAGCGCTGATAACTTCTGGAAGTTAGAGATAGCGTTGTTCAGAGTCAGAAAATCTAGAGCTTACTTCTTGTTCAGATGCTTCTGATACTTTGCTGTTTTGCTCAGAGTTAGACTTTCTTGAACGTGTTTCCACTTCAGATGCTTCTGATCATATGATAATATGCTTCTGATCTGGTTCTGTATCTGATGACATCATCAGATTTCTTCCTTCTTTCTTTAGAATTCTGCACACTTAGAAACTTTTCGTTAGGGTGCATTTTTGGTTCCATCCTTTGTTATCATCAAAATCAAGGAATCTGTTGTAGAACAATTTTTGTTCTTACAATTGCATCATCATAATATGGAAGATTTTGGATGAAGCTTGCAAAGTAAGGAAACTGAGGCAGCTTCAGTTCACCCTGCGAACCCTGCGAATCCAGCAAACTGATTTTTGGGTCAAAAGTGCTGTTTTGAAGGCCAACTTTTTTTTGCCATTTTGGTGTCTGCCTTGGAATAGCTTTTCTGCTTTGGATGAGAATGACCAATTAGGGAAATGTCAACCCTTTTTGTAAAGAAAAATACATTGTTCTAGGGCATTGAGACTATTATCATTCACACATTGATATTGAGAGCTTTTTGTAAGAGAGAAAAACAGAGTTTTTCTTCTTTAACTTTCTGCTTTGAACAATGATGATGAGGAGCTAAACTCCCCTTTGTCAAGATTGGAGGTAGTAGCTATTCTCATATGTTTATGTATTCTATTTGATTTATATATATGATAAAGATTGTTGATGTATTGAATACTGTTTTTGCCCTAAGTTGAAAACCAGATTTGAGTAGTTGTCGAGAGAGATTATTTGAGTCTTGACATAAAACAAATTTTCAAGTAGTGAATAAGTTGTAGAGATAGATTTATTCATTACTCTTATTTGGTATTAAGAATTAAAGATTGTTATATTGATAGTTAGGTGGAGAGATCGTCTAAGGATCAATATAGTGATTATCACAATATCATTTAGACATAAATGACTTTGAGAGGATACTTGAACATCATCAATAATCTTGAATCTAATTATTTATCATAAGGAATCATAAGCATTTGAAATAGTGAACTCCAATCTTGCCAAGCTTTTATAATTGATTAAAACCATTTTATTGTTTTTAATAACATTTACTCACAAGATAATTTTCCAAACAAAACAACCTTGTTACTTTCTAAACTTATAACAAATAGAATTATAGAACGGAGGTAATATCAACTAATCTCTGTGGATACGATATAAAATATTTGCCAAAGATATACTTTTCAACAAGTAGGAACTCTGATCTTAGTGTAAGATTGAAATTGCATTGGGTAGGTGTTGATTCCTTAGGATTGGCAGTAATTTTAGAAAACAAATAATGTAATCATCTCTGTTGTTTTAATATGTTGGGTTGAAGAAATTCAACATCTGGACCAACATGTCATGTACGATGTCACGACATCAGGTCTGTGACATCGCACATGTGTAGGAAACTGAATTAATTAATTCAGTATATGTCATGGGATCAGCAAGGATATCTGGTGAATATCCTAACTCCCATGTGGAGGTCTTGAAGACTAAATCAGAATATATATAGGCTCTAAACATGGAGATATATATGGAGAGAGTTTAGGAACTTGAAGACCTTGTTTGTAGCATACTTTTTCTGCTGAAGTTGCAACAGCAAAGAACAAGTCTGCTGCAATTTTCTGAAGGCCCAAATCCAGTTGGGTGATTAGGTTATAAATAGCTGATTGTAATCTAGTTTTTGTAAGCCTCCTAGAATGAAAATTTAGGGGTATGTGTGTGGTAAACCTCCCAATCTGTGGGAAGGTTACCATATGTTTCTCAGTGGTAAAAGCTGAGAATTTTGTAACTCGAAGCCTGTAGGCAAGAGTGATTTTGTTCTTGAATGAAGCTGTGAAGCAAGTTCAAGGTGTGGTAACATTACATTGTATTTGTAGTGATAGGAATGGAAACTGGAGGTTTCTATCTAGGAGTTCCTAGGTATAGATTGCATTGGGTAGGGATTAAGTGATGAGTTGTAAACGGGTGAGTTTAACTCTGAATTGATACTACTAATAGTGGATCTTCTTCCTGGCTTGGTAGACCCCAGATGTAGGTCATGTTGGACTGAACTGGGTTAACAATTTCCTGTGTTTGTTTTCCTTCTGTATGATATAATCATGTCTGCCATAACTAAGCATGTATTCCAGTCTGTTCATCAAGATAATAGCAGACCTGATACATAGCCTTCTGTTGGAATGTCAATCAGAATGTTTTGACATTCATCAACAACAGCACATACTGTTTAATAAGCTGATGATTTCAGTTCAGTATGTAGTGAAGTCTGGAGTTCAAAAGCACAACAGACCTGGCCAAAAGATCATTGTGAAACTGTCAAACTGGATGTCTTGACAGTTCTTCCAGTAAGCTGATACTGATGCAGAGACTGGTTGGTCGTTTACAGTACAGCAAATTTAGCACAGTCTGTTTTCAGGAACCAAGCAGACTTAGCATATGGTTCTGGACTTGGGTGTCAAACGGAATGTCGTGACATTCACTCCTGACTGCATATGCTAAATTGTTGGATGGTTAGTTTTCTGTTTCAGGATTTTTCTCAGGCTATTCTTCAGGAATCCACCAGCTGATCTAAAATCCAGGAAACTAACAACTAAGCTACAATTAATGAACCTGGCAAATAATCTATTTGTTAGCTTCTTAATAAGTGGAGATTAGTTTAACTTGTTACAACCTTTAATTTAGGAAATACAAGTACATGACCAACAAACTGGAACAATGTAACAGATAATGTCCAAAACAGGTTTGAGACATCTTGCTGATATCTGTGTAGGAAAACAACAGAAGTGAATGATAAGGTGCACATAACTAGGTGTTCCTCCATTCTAGGATGACATAGAAGGAGAGGTCGTGACACTGTGAAAAGGTGCACATTAGTACAGAGTGTAATAACTGTCTTGCTGTAATAGGTACAATGTTAGATCAGATGTCATGACTTGACGTAGAACATCTGAATACTGACTACACCAGAATTTCAATTGGTATCAGAGCAGGCATCCTGTTCTGTTTCTGGATGAGATCCATGGGTGATACTTTCTGGTATCTTGCAAGGAGTTATGTTAGTACTGAAGCTGGAACCTGTGTAAGGTTCTGTAATTCCCTGAATGGTCCCTTGAAGTAGGTGGATGGACTGTTCATGACAGGAATGGTGTGTACCTGTCTCTGGAGGTTGGCAATTGGCCTGTGTGTGAGACAGCTGTGCCAGTACTAAATCACATTCAAACCTGGTATGGTCTTGGAGGCCAATCTGGTGAAGTGTGTGTTCATAGGTTGAGTTGTATTATGATTTCCGCTGCATAATACATGGCAAAACTCAAACTCTGATGTAGTTTTCCCTCATGTGGATGAAAGGCTGCTGTGTTCAAGATCTCATCATAATCTACTGAAGATGTCAAAAATACTTGAGTCTCCTCAAGTCCACTCATCATGACGTTCTCACTTCAGGATGGTAAGAGTCACTTAATCACTGATTCTCTTACTCTCTTGAGTAGTGTATATGAAGACCTTGAAGACCTTCAAGGAAGGGTTGTTCCAAGGAGGTGGAACCAATGTTCTATGTGATGTTAGAACATGGTGTTCAACAAGTATGCAGCTACTGGTTGAAGAGCAGATGTTTTTAGGGTTCAAACAAAGGGATAATTCTGTTTGGAACCTACTCCTGACCTGGAAGAGGAGACATCTGTGTGTGCTAAGTTGACAAGAGCAGGGTCAACTGTGTGTGTGCTCAAGAAGGTCATCCCTAGAAGTTGAGCTGGTTGAGATGTGACATTGTGCAATCTTCTGCTGTTAGGAGTGGATAGTGGTTCCCTGAAGTACTATGGTATGTTGGAAGACAAGTCTCCTGGATGTTAGCAGTCAATAATGGGGTAACCTGATTGTGACATCATTTAAGGGGGTTGGAACCATGAATCTTGATATTCAAACACCACGTTCAGAAGTGGCAGTTCTTACTAGGAGTGAGAATATGAAGATTCAGAGGTTGGTTGAGGTAATATGCTCTGGCAATGCATATCTACTATCGACTGGTGTTGTGTGTCTCACTAGTACTTATGGTCAGCTGAAGTCTGATTGGTGTGATTGGAGGAGTTAGTTGCCACTGGTAAGGGATGGTGGATGTCATGTTGAGACATTTGTGTACAATGCATGGATATTGGTGTGGAGTTTCCATGATTGTTAATTTGAGGGGGAGTTTTGGTTAACCTCCTCACGTTTGGTCAGCCTAGGGTCTGGTTGGCTGTTGACCTGTGTCACATGGGTTCTGGTTGTTATGTGACACATTTGCAAGGAAGGATTCATCTCTCTCATTCCTAAGGGTGAATCTAATCTGGAAAGAGTCTCAAGACTATTAAGGTGCTTGCAAGCAGAAGATGTTGACACTAGAAGAGTATCCTCAAAGCACTCTTATGGTGGAAGTATCTGAAAGGATAATTGGGAAAGGATTTAAGATCAATGGCTACTTGTGTCAAGTACAAGTATTTAATTGATTATCCTTGGAGCTCAAGATAACTGATGTTCTTAAGGATGTTGGAACATCTCTTCTTCAAGACCCTGTGCAGAATCACATGAAGGATAGTACATTGGGGTATGATCTATCTCCTTGGTGGCAGCAAAAGCATATGATCTCTGAAAAGGTTTCCTGAAAAGAAACATGTTCAGCCTTGGTATGTACAAGAAGAAGAAGACATCATAGTCTTGATGGTGGTTACTTGGATCAGGTTATTTCTGATCTAGGTAAGGAAGTGCATTAGCTTATGCACACTGTGGAGTCAAGAACAAGTGGCAGCAGTCTTGACATCATGGAAACAGCCTTACCTCAGGATGTGGAATCCCTGGTAGAGCTGAAGGGTTAGTTTCTAACTGGTCCTTCTGAAGACTCATACATCAGAGTGTCTGATGTCTTTGGAGAAGAAGCAGGAATTCATCAAGGTGTGAGCTTGAATGACTTAACTGCAAACCTGCAGGATGGAGGTTGTTTACTCAAACTTGGTTCCACAATCAAGTCTATGAGAACATTGAACTCTAGTTCTGTGAAGGGAGGAAGCTCGTTCAAGTGGCAGAAGAAGGAGCTGAATTCAACAGCTAGATGTCAAAACACAATGTTGTGACATTTGGCTCAACATCAGACTCTTAGTTGGTGAAGTGGCACATCAACTTGAGATAGAAGGGTCTACAGGGTTGTAGATTGGATACTTCAAAAAGGTCGTCCTCGTAGCAGTACTTTGGAGTGGCTGGATGGTACATGTTCATGTCTTAGAAAAACTAAGTTTGTTCAACATGTAGCTTGGAGTTCAAGTCTCACTTGGAAGGTCAGAATATCTTTGGTAGAAGTCTGATAAACTTGGGGAGGTCAAAAAGCAGCATTTGATCTTTTCATATGAGAATCCATGAAGGAGGTAATCAACCAGTGGCAGTTGGTCTGTCTCAGAAGTGAGTTCGAAGAATCAAGATAATCAACATAAGGCAGCTGGTTATTCTTGAGGAAAGTCTGAGACAAATTACTTTTGAGCAGAAAAGTAGCAAGTTGAAGACTAAAGGAGGTGCTTTCTATTCATCCCTTGGAGCTTGTGGTAGGAGTTCTGAGTCATCTATGGAAGATTATCTCATGTAATGGGATGAAAAGGTATATGTCCCAACTTATGTCTGGGTTCTTCTTGATCAAGCTGGTGACTCAGTGATATCTGAAGACTATCAGATGGTGTTCCCTGTTATGTGTGATGGATGTCCTAACGAATGTTAGAACATTTTGTGAAGTGGCCGTCTGTTCTGGTTAGAAGAGAGATTGACACTGGGTGTGGATGTGTTCAACCAAGAGGGTTGATCAGAGGGTGCGCTCTTGAAGACATGAAGATGAGTCTTATGTTTTCCATTCATCAAGTGGGTTGAGTTCTTTTTGAATCAGGAAGAAGGTGAAGGTCCAACCAAGTTGGATATGTGTGACCTCCAAGAGAGTAGGTGGTCCATGACAGGGGGAGTTGTGCCTTTGTGCTGCAAGCAATCACCAAGCTTGTGGTCTATGTGTTCTCAGATGACTAGGTAGTTATCAGGATGCTGTGATGTATGTCAAGGCTGAGTGAGTAGAAGAATGTCTGACCGGATGTCATGACATTGCCCTGGACATTGCTGTTAATTCCTTCTGAATCTTAAAGTCATTAGGAATTATGAGGGTGATGTGGCTAAGTCTGATAAACCAGAATAAGCCTGATGGCTACAGCTGTGTGGTACAGGGGGAGTAACCATCAACTGAAGTGTGAAAAGTTGGCTGTAGCAGTGCTAGGTGTCAAGTATCTACTGGAGGTATGACAGAGGTCTTGTTGAATACTGGCTGAATGCAGGAATGTTAAGACATCGCGTGCAACGTGTCTGACTGCATATATGGAATGGTCTCCATGCACTGGAACGGCTGTTTTGGAAAAGAAACAGTCAAGAGCTATAAAAGGTATTCAAAGATAGTCTGAGATTTTGTTGGTGATTCTCTGACTGTTTCTCAGCAAAAATAAATGCATCTTGACCAAGCATTTATTTCTACCGGAAATTCCTAGGCACAGGCTGGACTATTTAAAGGATGCAATAGCCCTCTTCCTCTCGCACGAAAAACACTCCATTCTCAGAATCATGGGGTATGTTAAGGTTTGGGCAAGCTGCGCCTGGATCTGGTTTTGTGAAGGGTGCCTTTACAAATGTTTAGCTAAAAAGGGGGAGAGAAATATAGTCCTGGGATTGAGGATGTACCAAAAGCAAGCCAACTGTGGTGGTGGAGCAAACAGAAGTTGGCATCAGGCACAAAATCCACCAACTGGGGTTTCCACTTGTGTCTTGTGATCTGAGTTAAGAAGACAGTTGTGCCTTGTGATCTGAGTTACAGTGTCTATGTACTCAGCATTACATACTCTTCAGGAAGCTCTCCGGTTGAGGGGAAGGGTTCTGGAACAACTGAGTCTTGTCCCTCTTCTTCCCCATGTACACGAACTTTGGTGTTTGTGGTGGTGGAGCCAATGACGGAGATGAAGAGCATTCCCAAATTGGGATGTGTTGTCCAGTGTATTGTTTATTTGTTTTAGCTAAAATTTGCCAAAGGGGGAGATTGTTGATTCCTTAGGATTGGCAGTAATTTTAGAAAACAAATAATGTAATCATCTCTGTTGTTTTAATATGTTGGGTTGAAGAAATTCAACATCTGGACCAACATGTCATGTACGATGTCACGACATCAGGTCTGTGACATCGCACATGTGTAGGAAACTGAATTAATTAATTCAGTATATGTCATGGGATCAGCAAGGATATCTGGTGAATATCCTAACTCCCATGTGGAGGTCTTGAAGACTAAATCAGAATATATATAGGCTTTAAACATGGAGATATATATGGAGAGAGTTTAGGAACTTGAAGACCTTGTTTGTAGCAGAATTTTTCTGCTGAAGTTGCAACAGCAAAGAACAAGTCTGCTACAATTTTCTGAAGGCCCAAATCCAGTTGGGTGATTAGGTTATAAATAGCTGATTGTAATCTAGTTTTTGTAAGCCTCCTAGAATGAAAATTTAGGGGTATGTGTGAGGTAAACCTCCCAATCTGTGGGAAGGTTACCATATGTTTCTTAGTGGTAAAAGCTGAGAATTTTGTAACTCGAAGCCTGTAGGCAAGAGTGATTTTGTTCTTGAATGAAGCTGTGAAGCAAGTTCAAGGTGTGGTAACATTACATTGTATTTGTAGTGATAGGAATGGAAACTGGAGGTTTCTATCTAGGAGTTCCTAGGTATAGATTGCATTGGGTAGGGATTAAGTGATGAGTTGTAAACAGGTGAGTTTAACTCTGAATTGATACTACTAATAGTGGATCTTCTTCCTGGCTTGGTAGCCCCCAGATGTAGGTCATGTTGGACTGAACTGGGTTAACAATTTCCTGTGTTTGTTTTCCTTCTGTATGATATAATCATGTCTGCCATAACTAAGCATGTATTCCAGTCTGTTCATCAAGATAATAGCAGACCTGATACATAGCCTTCTGTTGGAATGTCAATCAGAATGTTTTGACATTCATCAACAACAACACATACTGTTTAATAAGCTGATGATTTCAGTTCAGTATGTAGTGAAGTCTGGAGTTCAAAAGCACAACAGACCTGGCCAAAAGATCATTGTGAAACTGTCAAACTGGATGTCTTGACAGTTCTTCCAGTAAGCTGATACTGATGCAGAGACTGGTTGGTCGTTTACAGTATAGCAAATTTAGCATAGTCTGTTTTCAGGAACCAAGCAGACTTAGCATATGGTTCTGGACTTGGGTGTCAAACGGAATGTCGTGACATTCACTCCTGACTGCATATGCTAAATTGTTGGATGGTTAGTTTTCTGTTTCAGGATTTTTCTCAGGCTATTCTTCAGGAATCCACCAGCTGATCTAAAATCCAGGAAACTAACAACTAAGCTACAATTAATGAACCTGGAAAATAATCTATTTGTTAGCTTCTTAATAAGTGGAGATTAGTTTAACTTGTTACAACCTTTAATTTAGGAAATACAAGTACATGACCAACAAACTGGAACAATGTAACAGATAATGTCCAAAACAGGTTTGAGACATCTTGCTGATATCTGTGTAGGAAAACAACAGAAGTGAATGATAAGGTGCACATAACTAGGTGTTCCTCCATTCTAGGATGACATAGAAGGAGAGGTCGTGACACTGTGAAAAGGTGCACATTAGTACAGAGTGTAATAACTGTCTTGCTGTAATAGGTACAATGTTAGATCAGATGTCATGACTTGACGTAGAACATCTGAATACTGACTACACCAGAATTTCAATTGGTATCAGAGCAGGCATCCTGTTCTGTTTCTGGATGAGATCCATGGGTGATACTTTCTGGTATCTTGCAAGGAGTTATGTTAGTACTGAAGCTGGAACCTGTGTAAGGTTCTGTAATTCCCTGAATGGTCCCTTGAAGTAGGTGGATGGACTGTTCATGACAGGAATGGTGTGTACCTGTCTCTGGAGGTTGGCAATTGGCCTGTGTGTGAGACAGCTGTGCCAGTACTAAATCACATTCAAACCTGGTATGGTCTTGGAGGCCAATCTGGTGAAGTGTGTGTTCATAGGTTGAGTTGTATTATGATTTCCGCTGCATAATACATGGCAAAACTCAAACTCTGATGTAGTTTTCCCTCATGTGGATGAAAGGCTGCTGTGTTCAAGATCTCATCATAATCTACTGAAGATGTCAAAAATACTTGAGTCTCCTCAAGTCCACTCATCATGACGTTCTCACTTCAGGATGGTAAGAGTCACTTAATCACTGATTCTCTTACTCTCTTGAGTAGTGTATATGAAGACCTTGAAGACCTTCAAGGAAGGGTTGTTCCAAGGAGGTGGAACCAATGTTCTATGTGATGTTAGAACATGGTGTTCAACAAGTATGCAGCTACTGGTTGAAGAGCAGATGTTTTTAGGGTTCAAACAAAGGGATAATTCTGTTTGGAACCTACTCCTGACCTGGAAGAGGAGACATCTGTGTGTGCTAAGTTGACAAGAGCAGGGTCAACTGTGTGTGTGCTCAAGAAGGTCATCCCTAGAAGTTGAGCTGGTTGAGATGTGACATTGTGCAATCTCCTGCTGTTAGGAGTGGATAGTGGTTCCCTGAAGTACTATGGTGTGTTGGAAGACAAGTCTCCTGGATGTTAGCAGTCAATAATGGGGTAACCTGATTGTGACATCATTTAAGGGGGTTGGAACCATGAATCTTGATATTCAAACACCACGTTCAGAAGTGGCAGTTCTTACTAGGAGTGAGAATATGAAGATTCAGAGGTTGGTTGAGGTAATATGCTCTGGCAATGCATATCTACTATCGACTGGTGTTGTGTGTCTCACTAGTACTTATGGTCAGCTGAAGTCTGATTGGTGTGATTGGAGGAGTTAGTTGCCACTGGTAAGGGATGGTGGATGTCATGTTGAGACATTTGTGTACAATGCATGGATATTGGTGTGGAGTTTCCATGATTGTTAATTTGAGGGGGAGTTTTGGTTAACCTCCTCACGTTTGGTCAGCCTAGGGTCTGGTTGGCTGTTGACCTGTGTCACATGGGTTCTGGTTGTTATGTGACACATTTGCAAGGAAGGATTCATCTCTCTCATTCCTAAGGGTGAATCTAATCTGGAAAGAGTCTCAAGACTATTAAGGTGCTTGCAAGCAGAAGATGTTGACACTAGAAGAGTATCCTCAAAGCACTCTTATGGTGGAAGTATCTGAAAGGATAATTGGGAAAGGATTTAAGATCAATGGCTACTTGTGTCAAGTACAAGTATTTAATTGATTATCCTTGGAGCTCAAGATAACTGATGTTCTTAAGGATGTTGGAACATCTCTTCTTCAAGACCCTGTGCAGAATCACAGGAAGGATAGTACATTGGGGTATGATCTATCTCCTTGGTGGCAGCAAAAGCATATGATCTCTGAAAAGGTTTCCTGAAAAGAAACATGTTCAGCCTTGGTATGTACAAGAAGAAGAAGACATCATAGTCTTGATGGTGGTTACTTGGATCAGGTTATTTCTGATCTAGGTAAGGAAGTGCATTAGCTTATGCACACTGTGGAGTCAAGAACAAGTGGCAGCAGTCTTGACATCATGGAAACAGCCTTGCCTCAGGATGTGGAATCCCTGGTAGAGCTGAAGGGTTAGTTTCTAACTGGTCCTTCTGAAGACTCATACATCAGAGTGTCTGATGTCTTTGGAGAAGAAGCAGGAATTCATCAAGGTGTGAGCTTGAATGACTTAACTGCAAACCTGCAGGATGGAGGTTGTTTACTCAAACTTGGTTCCACAATCAAGTCTATGAGAACATTGAACTCTAGTTCTGTGAAGGGAGGAAGCTCGTTCAAGTGGCAGAAGAAGGAGCTGAATTCAACAGCTAGATGTCAAAACACAATGTTGCGACATTTGGCTCAACATCAGACTCTTAGTTGGTGGAGTGGCACATCAACTTGAGATAGAAGGGTCTACAGGGTTGTAGATTGGATACTTCAAAAAGGTCGTCCTCGTAGCAGTACTTTGGAGTGGCTGGATGGTACATGTTCATGTCTTAGAAAAACTAAGTTTGTTCAACATGTAGCTTGGAGTTCAAGTCTCACTTGGAAGGTCAGAATATCTTTGGTAGAAGTCTGATAAACTTGGGGAGGTCAAAAAGCAGCATTTGATCTTTTCATATGAGAATCCATGAAGGAGGTAATCAACCAGTGGCAGTTGGTCTGTCTCAGAAGTGAGTTCGAAGAATCAAGATAATCAACATAAGGCAGCTGGTTATTCTTGAGGAAAGTCTGAGACAAATTACTTTTGAGCAGAAAAGTAGCAAGTTGAAGACTAAAGGAGGTGCTTTCTATTCATCCCTTGGAGCTTGTGGTAGGAGTTCTGAGTCATCTATGGAAGATTATCTCATGTAATGGGATGAAAAGGTATATGTCCCAACTTATGTCTGGGTTCTTCTTGATCAAGCTGGTGACTCAGTGATATCTGAAGACTATCAGATGGTGTTCCCTGTTATGTGTGATGGATGTCCTAACGAATGTTAGAACATTTTGTGAAGTGGCCGTCTGTTCTGGTTAGAAGAGAGATTGACACTGGGTGTGGATGTGTTCAACCAAGAGGGTTGATCAGAGGGTGCGCTCTTGAAGACATGAAGATGAGTCTTATGTTTTCCATTCATCAAGTGGGTTGAGTTCTTTTTGAATCAGGAAGAAGGTGAAGGTCCAACCAAGTTGGATATGTGTGACCTCCAAGAGAGTAGGTGGTCCATGACAGGGGGAGTTGTGCCTTTGTGCTGCAAGCAATCACCAAGCTTGTGGTCTATGTGTTCTCAGATGACTAGGTAGTTATCAGGATGCTGTGATGTATGTCAAGGCTGAGTGAGCAGAAGAATGTCTGACCGGATGTCATGACATTGCCCTGGACATTGCTGTTAATTCCTTCTGAATCTTAAAGTCATTAGGAATTATGAGGGTGATGTGGCTAAGTCTGATAAACCAGAATAAGCCTGATGGCTACAGCTGTGTGGTACAGGGGGAGTAACCATCAACTGAAGTGTGAAAAGTTGGCTGTAGCAGTGCTAGGTGTCAAGTATCTACTGGAGGTATGACAGAGGTCTTGTTGAATACTGGCTGAATGCAGGAATGTTAAGACATCGCGTGCAACGTGTCTGACTGCATATATGGAATGGTCTCCATGCACTGGAACGGCTGTTTTGGAAAAGAAACAGTCAAGAGCTATAAAAGGTATTCAAAGATAGTCTGAGATTTTGTTGGTGATTCTCTGACTGTTTCTCAGCAAAAATAAATGCATCTTGACCAAGCATTTATTTCTACCGGAAATTCCTAGGCACAGGCTGGACTATTTAAAGGATGCAATAGCCCTCTTCCTCTCGCACGAAAAACACTCCATTCTCAGAATCATGGGGTATGTTAAGGTTTGGGCAAGCTGCGCCTGGATCTGGTTTTGTGAAGGGTGCCTTTACAAATGTTTAGCTAAAAAGGGGGAGAGAAATATAGTCCTGGGATTGAGGATGTACCAAAAGCAAGCCAACTGTGGTGGTGGAGCAAACAGAAGTTGGCATCAGGCACAAAATCCACCAACTGGGGTTTCCACTTGTGTCTTGTGATCTGAGTTAAGAAGACAGTTGTGCCTTGTGATCTGAGTTACAGTGTCTATGTACTCAGTATTACATACTCTTCAGGAAGCTCTCCGGTTGAGGGGAAGGGTTCTGGAACAACTGAGTCTTGTCCCTCTTCTTCCCCATGTACACCAACTTTGGTGTTTGTGGTGGTGGAGCCAATGACGGAGATGAAGAGCATTCCCAAATTGGGATGTGTTGTCCAGTGTATTGTTTATTTGTTTTAGCTAAAATTTGCCAAAGGGGGAGATTGTTGATTCCTTAGGATTGGCAGTAATTTTAGAAAACAAATAATGTAATCATCTCTGTTGTTTTAATATGTTGGGTTGAAGAAATTCAACATCTGGACCAACATGTCATGTACGATGTCACGACATCAGGTCTGTGACATCGCACATGTGTAGGAAACTGAATTAATTAATTCAGTATATGTCATGGGATCAGCAAGGATATCTGGTGAATATCCTAACTCCCATGTGGAGGTCTTGAAGACTAAATCAGAATATATATAGGCTTTAAACATGGAGATATATATGGAGAGAGTTTAGGAACTTGAAGACCTTGTTTGTAGCAGAATTTTTCTGCTGAAGTTGCAACAGCAAAGAACAAGTCTGCTACAATTTTCTGAAGGCCCAAATCCAGTTGGGTGATTAGGTTATAAATAGCTGATTGTAATCTAGTTTTTGTAAGCCTCCTAGAATGAAAATTTAGGGGTATGTGTGAGGTAAACCTCCCAATCTGTGGGAAGGTTACCATATGTTTCTCAGTGGTAAAAGCTGAGAATTTTGTAACTCGAAGCCTGTAGGCAAGAGTGATTTTGTTCTTGAATGAAGCTGTGAAGCAAGTTCAAGGTGTGGTAACATTATATTGTATTTGTAGTGATAGGAATGGAAACTGGAGGTTTCTATCTAGGAGTTCCTAGGTATAGATTGCATTGGGTAGGGATTAAGTGATGAGTTGTAAACGGGTGAGTTTAACTCTGAATTGATACTACTAATAGTGGATCTTCTTCCTGGCTTGGTAGCCCCCAGATGTAGGTCATGTTGGACTGAACTGGGTTAACAATTTCCTGTGTTTGTTTTCCTTCTGTATGATATAATCATGTCTGCCATAACTAAGCATGTATTCCAGTCTGTTCATCAAGATAATAGCAGACCTGATACATAGCCTTCTGTTGGAATGTCAATCAGAATGTTTTGACATTCATCAACAACAGCACATACTGTTTAATAAGCTGATGATTTCAGTTCAGTATGTAGTGAAGTCTGGAGTTCAAAAGCACAACAGACCTGGCCAAAAGATCATTGTGAAACTGTCAAACTGGATGTCTTGACAGTTCTTCCAGTAAGCTGATACTGATGCAGAGACTGGTTGGTCGTTTACAGTACAACAAATTTAGCACAGTCTGTTTTCAGGAACCAAGCAGACTTAGCATATGGTTCTGGACTTGGGTGTCAAACGGAATGTCGTGACATTCACTCCTGACTGCATATGCTAAATTGTTGGATGGTTAGTTTTCTGTTTCAGGATTTTTCTCAGGCTATTCTTCAGGAATCCACCAGCTGATCTAAAATCCAGGAAACTAACAACTAAGCTACAATTAATGAACCTGGAAAATAATCTATTTGTTAGCTTCTTAATAAGTGGAGATTAGTTTAACTTGTTACAACCTTTAATTTAGGAAATACAAGTACATGACCAACAAACTGGAACAATGTAACAGATAATGTCCAAAACAGGTTTGAGACATCTTGCTGATATCTGTGTAGGAAAACAACAGAAGTGAATGATAAGGTGCACATAACTAGGTGTTCCTCCATTCTAGGATGACATAGAAGGAGAGGTCGTGACACTGTGAAAAGGTGCACATTAGTACAGAGTGTAATAATTGTCTTGCTGTAATAGGTACAATGTTAGATCAGATGTCATGACTTGACGTAGAACATCTGAATACTGACTACACCAGAATTTCAGTAGGTATTAAGTGATAGGGTTAAACAGTTGGTTTAAGGTCTGAATTAATACTACTAATAGTGGATTTCCTCCCTGGCTTGGTAGCCCCCAGACGTAGGTCATGTTGGACTGAACTGGATAAACAATTACTTGTGTTATTTACTGCACTTACTTTTAAGTTCTGCATAATTCTTGATTGTGCAGAATTGGATGTCATAACAACCCGTGTGACATCGAAAGTCTGATAACTAGAATTTCACTAACGCTCTTGGACATCGAAACTCCGTCTTCAACACATCTTCATCTACAATAAAAACTCGAAATTAGCTGCTGAGTCGACCAATATTTCGACGACAGACATTGGATATTCATCTTTTGGGGTTGATACATTCAGATCTCTAAAGTCAATGCAAACCCTCAACGCTTTGTTTTCTTGATTACTAGAACAATATTTACAAGCCATTTGATGTACCTCGTCGTTCATATGAACCTTCTCTTCAGGAGAATTTTGATCTCTTCTTTTATTTTACACATCACCTCTAGTGCAAACCATCTAGGTATCTGTTTGACTGACTTTTTCCCAGGTTTTATTGGTAGTCTTTACTCTAACTAATTCCTGGTCAAACCTGACATTTCGTTATAATCCCAAGAAAAGCAATCTTTAAATTCATGAAGCAATTTAATTACCTCTAACCTTAGACTTGGGTTGATGTTGGCGCTGATATATGTTGGCCTCTTAACGATTCTATCACCCAAATTGATCTCCTTCAATGGATCTTGGGGCTGCATCTTTGTTGTTGATGCGAAAAGGTCATTTTCAAAGCCTAAAGGATCATCATCATAAATACAATCGAGCCTCGGGATTCTCAAGCCATCATCTTCTATGCTCACTGGTTGCAAAATTTTAGATGGATTTGGATTAACGTTGATTTGTGGCCCCATGTTGAACACTTATAATTCATTGGCTTTAACAACAATGTGTGGTATCTCGGCCTCTAAAGTCTCTTTTAGTCTATTTTTGGCTACATAAGCCAAAATTCGTTTTAATGCGTTGATGAATTCTTGGTAATTGTACAGATAGTGTCGCAGTAATAAAAAGATTGAACCCACAAGGCCCATGTTCGAACAATTCAACAATTATGCAATGTAAATGAAAAACAATAAATGGGGGGTCGGGTTTTTTGACGGAAAACAAATTACGAGTTTAAATAGAAGAAATAAAGAAGGCTAGGTTGTGTATTAGAATCCCCTTATCCTCTCTTGTTGACTTATGATGCCTTGTATAAATGGTCTTATCCTTATAATCTCACGGCGAATTAACAAAACTGTTATAGCCAGTATCCCATAAAATATCTCACTAACCATTACTCAGAGCTTTCTATCCCTAGTCCACCAGCGTAAGCAGGGTTAGCCGATGTATAGAATGTTAATTCCCTATGCCACTACTCGGGGTCTCCTATCCCTATTCAACCAACAAAAGTAGAACAGTTTCCCTAGGTCCAACACATAGGCTAAGGTTTTATAATCCCTATGTGTCCAATATCATATTAACTAAGTATCTCAAATAAAAAGTGTAACACCCCTTTTTCTACCCCAAATTATTTAGCATATAATCAGAGTAAATAAGCACGCATATAAAGAAAAGGGCGTCACATCGACGTTTTCGAAACTTAAAACTTTCAAAAACCAACAATACACCTGGCCATTTGAAGTAACACATTTTACTCATCATGAATATTCAAGCAATATGCGTTCGCAGCGGAAAATAAAGAATACTCAAGTATTTCATAAAATGATTCATGTCCCATACCATGATCATCCCTCAGTAATCACTTCCAATTAAAATAAACAAGTAATAACATAAAACATATCTAAATAAGACACGAGTTCAATACCACTAATCTACCCCGTGTTACATGACCAGAGCATTGACTCATCACCTAATTTCAAACTAAATACGGAAACTCTCCAGCTATTCTTGAGCGAGCTACCGTCCACCTACTCCAGCAATACTACTCTGTAGTATCTGCACGATACCCATGTAAAGGAAACATTCAAACAGAAAGGGTGAGAATTCAAATTATTATGAAATAGCATAATAAGGCACAATGAATTAAAACACAATTTAAGAAATCATCACACTTGGTATAATCACGTCAATAATATTAACCAACAATCATCTCACATATTTCAAACGTACATCGCATCCACATCAATACATGCATTCAATGATCACATAACTATAGACGACTCAATGCAAGACAATGTGACTCTATGCATGTGGTACCTCAATGTGAACTCAAAGTTTCACCGCTTTCCGATTCAATATCTAGAATCCAAGCCACGCTTCCGATCTGGACAAGACCAAAGCCCTACGTCTGTTTCCAATGAAGGATCACCGCTTAATACTACGCCTAATCCCAATTAAGGATTAACGTCTGCTACGTCTGTTTCCAATGAAGGATCACCTCTTAAATACTACGCCTAATCCCAATTAAGGATTAACGTTTGCTACGTCTGTTTTCAATGAAGGATCACCGCTTAAATACTACGCCTAATCCCAATTAAGGATTAACGTCTGCTACGTCTGTTTCCAATGAAGGATCACCGCTTAACCACTTCCACAATGAAGCCAACCATGCTATGAATGAATGCACACATACCAACACATATGCAATTAAGACCATCTATATACCGTCTTAACATCCCACATATCACCATGACTCACAATTGGTACATATACACATTCATCACAACACATCAATTACGATTACATATACACATTCATAACCATAAATCATTCACAAATCAGTACTGGTATACATACACATTCATACAATATATTATTCACCATTATAGGCCAACCATCAAATATGTACACATAAATTTCATTCCAAAACGCACACAACATTTAAATATCAATTTTTCACTTTTCAAACAGTGTTAACCGGTTAACGCCCTGGGTTAATCGGTTAACGCAAAACAGAATGCGCTTCTTGGTAATTTATAACAGTCTTAACCGGTTAACGCCCTGGGTTAACCGGTTAACGCAAGACAGAATTCAATTTTCTCACTATTATAACAGTGTTAACCGGTTAACGCCCTGGGTTAACCGGTTAACGCAAAACAGAAAGCTGTTCCTGCGCTAACACGAAACAGAATGCAGATTTCCCCGCATTTTTCATCGTTGGAGGACTTCCGGACCTCCGATTTCGATTCCGTAAAAAGCTACACATTCAGAAAATTATGACTCATCCAAATATATATTCATTCACAGTTTTAGCATAATTTAATTATCACAATTCAAGAGTATTTATCAAGACCTAATAATTCCAAAACCATGCCAATTAAGGATTTCAACCTAAAACATGTTCCTACCCATTGACCCAATCATACTAACCCATAATAATAAGTATTTCCCCCCTTACCTTGTCAATTTGATGGAAACCTTGACTCCTCTCGCTTTTCCTCTCCTCTTTCTCTATTGCCTTCAGTGCTCAAGTGAATTCTAATTCTCACTTCCTTCACTCTTACTATTTATAATAGTATTCTAGTTGGGCTTAAATCATCTAATTTAATCACTAGGCCCAATAATATCTAATATTTAAATACCTCTATTTAAACTTAAATAATTAACCACTCACTATGCAACGAAGTTAATTAATTAATTCAATTATTTAATTATTTCTCATATCCACTAGATAATGAATTAATACACCAATTAATTAATTAACACTCCACATAATTAATTAAAATTATAATAATAATAGTATAATAATTCAATACTAAAAAAAATGGGTTGTTACAACTCTCCCCCACTTAAAAGATTTTCGTCCTCGAAAATTTACCTCAAACGAACAACTCCGGATATGATTCCCTCATCTTATCCTCGAGTTCCCACGTAATATTTCCATTGGCGACTCCGCCCCATATCACTTTTACCAAAGCAATCTCCTTACCACGAAGCTTCTTCACTTCTCGATCTTCAATCCGCACAGGTGATGTATCAACCGTCAAATTATCCCGTACTTGCACATCATCTAATGGAACAACATGAGATGGATCCGCAATGTACTTCCTCAATTGAGACACATGGAATACATCATGAAGATTAGAAAGTGATGTTGGTAATGCAATCCGATATGCCACTTCACCTATCCTCTCGGAAATCTGATAAAGACCAATGAAACGCGGCGTCAACTTACGCGACTTCAAAGCTCTACCAACACCCGTTATTGGCGTAACTCGAAGAAACACATGCTCGTCTTTCTCAAACTCAAGAGCTTTCCTCCTCTTATCATGATAACTCTTTTGACGACTCTGAAAAGCCTTCATCTTCCCTTGAATCATCTTAATCTTATCTGTAGTCTCTTGAATCAACTCGGGTCCAACCACAACACTCTCTCCCGATTCGTACCAACATAAAGGAGTTCTACACCTTCTGCCATAAAGGGCCTCAAACGGTGCCATTCCAATACTCGAATGGAAACTGTTATTATATGTAAACTCGATTAAAGGCAAGAAACTATCCCAATTTCCTCCTTGTTCCAAAACACAGGACCTCAAAAGATCTTCAAGTGACTGAATAGTCCTCTCCGTTTGACCATCAGTTTGCGGATGATATGCTGAACTCAAACGCAACTTCGTACCAAAAGCACTTTGCAAACCTTCCCAAAATCTCGAAGTGAACCTCGGATCTCTATCCGAAACAATACTCGACGGTATACCATGCAAACACACAATTCTCTCGACGTACAACTTAGCAAGTCTCTCCATCGAATAATCCATCCTCATCGGAATAAAATGCGCACACTTCATCAGTCTGTCCACAACGACCCAAATCGCCTCACAATTACTCGATGTTCTTGGTAAGCCCGACACAAAATCCATAGAGATACTATCCCACTTCCACTCGGGGATAGATAACGATTGCATCAAACCAGACGGCTTTTGATGTTCAATCTTTGACTTTTGACAAGTCAAACATGAATACACAAATTCCGCTACATCCTTCTTCATACCTTGCCACCAAAATATCTTCCTCAAGTCTTGATACATCTTAGTAGCACCAGGATGAATACTCAGACCACTTCTGTGCCCTTTCTCAAGAATCCTCTTTCTCAAATCCATACCATTTGGAACACACACTCGGTCACGACACCTCATGATACCATTCTCATCAATCCGAAAGTCACCACCTTTACCTTGGTTAATCAATGTCATAACATTGACTAACTTCAAATCTGACCTCTGACCTTCTCTAATCTCGTCAAGAATGTCACACGTAAGATTCAACATCCCAAGCTTAACACACGAAGACGTCGCTTCACAAACCAAACCCAAATCCCTAAATTGCTCCAACAATTCAAACTCTCGAATCATCAACATAGACATATGCAATGACTTCCTACTCAATGCATCGGCTACAACATTCGCCTTCCCAGGATGATAATTCAAACCAAAATCATAATCCTTCAAGAATTCCAACCATCTCCTTTGCCTCATATTCAATTCTTTCTGATCGAACAAGTACTTCAAACTCTTGTGATCACTGAACACATCAAACCTCGATCCAAACAAGTAATGTCTCCAAAGCTTCAACACAAACACAACGGCGGCCAACTCTAAATCATGTGTCAGATAATTCTTCTCATGAACCTTGAGTTGCCTTGAAGCATAAGCTACCACTTGCCCCTTTTGCATCAGAACACCTCCCAAACCCAACAAGGAAGCATCGCAATACACCACGAAGGTTTCTAACGGATCTGGTAAAATCAAAATAGGAGCCGTAGTCAATCTTCTCTTAAGCTCTTGAAAATTCGCTTCACACTGCGAAGTCCAAATGAAAGCTTGACCCTTCCTAGTCAACTGCGTCAACGGTAACGACAACTTAGAAAATCCCTCAATGAACTTCCTATAATAACCAGCCAAACCAAGGAAACTTCGAATCTCAACAACAGACTTAGGAGCTTCCCACTGAGATACAGCTTCGATCTTCGTGGGATCCACAGAAATCCCATCGCTCGAAATCACATGTCCAAGAAAACTTACTTCACTCAACCAAAATTCACACTTAGAGAGTTTAGCAAACAACTTCCTCTCTTTCAACACCGATAACACAACCTTCAAATGCTCTGCATGATCCTCTTCGCCCTTGGAATAAATCAATATATCATCGATGAACACAACTACAAACTTATCCAGATAATCATGAAAGATTCTATTCATATACTCCATAAATACACCAGGTGCATTCGTCACCCCAAAAGGCATCAAAGAGTACTCGTAGTGACCGTACCTTGTCTTAAAAGCAGTCTTCTGAATATCCTCAGCCTTTACACGAATCTGATGATACCCAGACCTCAAATCAATTTTGCTAAACACACAAGCTCCAACCAGCTGATCCATCAGATCGTCAATCCTCGGAAGTGGATACTTGTTCTTAATCGTCACTTTATTCAGTTGTCTATAATTAACACATAATCTCATAGAACCTTCTTTCTTCTTGACCAATAGCACAGGTGCACCCCACGGCGACACACTAGGACGAATAAACTTCTTCTCGAGTAAGTCTTCAAGTTGACTCTTCAACTCTTTCAACTCAGAAACGGACATTCGATAGGGAGCCATCGATACAGGACTAGTTCCAGGAACTAAATCAATCAAAAACTCGACCTCTCGTTCCGACAGTAAATCACTTATATTTTCCGGAAATACCTCCGTAAATTCACAAACTATTGGCAGTTCTTCGATCGTCCTCTTCTCCCGAATATCCAAAGTTGCCAACAACATAAACAACTCGGCACCATCTTGCACCGATTCATCAACTTGCTTAGCAGACACACACCAATCTTCCTTAGCATCAACCTCAGGAAAAATAACCGTCTTCTCGAAACAGTTGATATACACCCGGTTAACTTTTAACCAATTCATACCCAAAATCACGTCGAGTTGGTCTAACGGAAGACAAACTAAATCAATTCGAAAATCCCTACCAAATATACTCAACGGACAATTCAAACACACATAGGAAGTAGAAACAGAACCCATAGCAGGTGTATCAATAATCATACTTCTACGCATATCAGATAATATGAGATTCAGCCTCTTAGCACAATCCAAAGAAATGAAAGAATGTGTTGCACCGGTATCAATAATGGCAATCAAAGGTGTACCATTAATAAAGCACGTACCTTGGATTAGTCTATCATCGGTAGTGGTCTCCACACCAGACAATGCAAACACCTTTCCCTTCACTTGCTCCTTCTTCGGCTTATCACATTGCGAACTAATGTGACCTTTCTCGCCACAGTTGAAACAAGTTACGTTCGAACCAACCCTACACTGGTTTGCTCTGTGACCCATCCTGCCACAATTGAAACACTTCCCAGAATCTCTAATACAATCCGTAGCACGATGGCCTTCCACACCACATTTGAAGCACTTAAGTGGAATAAAAGATACTCCCCCACTTGGCTTCTTGCCAACACTAGATTGTCTCCTCTTGTCATCATACGGTTTTCCCCGATCTTGGTTTTTCCCCTTCAGACTCTTGTAGACTGAAGCACTCTCCCTACTATCCTCGTCATAAATCCGGCTCTTGTTAACCAATTCTGTAAAACGAGTAATCTGTTGGTAACCAATGGCCTTCTTGATATCATGTCTCAAGCCATTCACAAACTTCAAACATTTAGATCTCTCAACATTAACAGTATTGTAATGAGGACAATACTTGATAAGCTCCTGAAATCTGGCGGCATAATCAGCAACGGTACCATTTCCTTGCTTCAATTCAAGGAACTCCACCTCTTTCTTCCCACGACAATCTTCTGGGAAATAGTTCTCCAAGAAGGTATCACGGAAAAGAGTCCAAGTAACTTCAATGTTGTCTTCTTCGAACCTCTGAAGAGTGTTATTCCACCAATCTTCAGCTTCCTTCTCAAGCATATGGGTACCAAACTGCACTTTCTGAGCATCAGTACAGTTCATGACTCTGAAGATCTTCTCAATTGCTTTCAGCCAAGCTTGAGCTTTCTCAGGTGCATTCTCACCCTCAAAGATAGGAGGATTGTTTCGCTGGAATCTCCCCAAAGCACGGAACTCATTATCATCTCCCTTTTGGTTACCGGCATTCGCATGATGGATCTGAGCCATGGATTCAGCCAGCATCCTCAGCGCCTCAACAATGGCATCGTCATTCCTGCCTGCAACCATTGTCCTGAACAACCCGAAACATCAAACAAACAGTATCGATCGTGTCAGATACACAAATCGAATGCCACGGAAAACCTACTACTATTGACCAACTGGTCGACCAGGCTCTGATACCACTGTTGTAACACCCCTTTTTCTACCCCAAATTATTTAGCATATAATCAGAGTAAATAAGCACGCATATAAAGAAAAGGGCGTCACATCGACGTTTTCGAAACTTAAAACTTTCAAAAACCAACAATACACCTGGCCATTTGAAGTAACACATTTTACTCATCATGAATCTTCAAGCAATATGCGTTCGCATCGGAAAATAAAGAATACTCATGTATTTCATAAAATGATTCATTTCCCATACCATGATCATCCCTCAGTAATCACTTCCAATTAAAATAAACAAGTAATAACATAAAACATATCTAAATAAGACACGAGTTCAATACCACTAATCTACCCCGTGTTACATGACCAGAGCATTGACTCATCACCTAATTTCAAACTAAATACGGAAACTCTCCAGCTATTCTTGAGCGAGCTACCGTCCACCTACTCCAACAATACTACTCTGTAGTATCTGCACGATACCCATGTAAAGGTAACATTCAAACAGAAAGGGTGAGAATTCAAATTATTATGAAATAGCATAATAAGGCACAATGAATTAAAACACAATTTAAGAATTCATCACACTTGGTATAATCACGTCAATAATATTACCAACAATCATCTCACATATTTCAAACGTACATCGCATTCACATCAATACATGCATTCAATGATCACATAACTATAGACGACTCAATGCAAGACAATGTGACTCTATGCATGTGGTACCTCAATGTGAACTCAAAGTTTCACCGCTTTCGGATTCAATATCTAGAATCCAAGCCACGCTTCCGATCCGGACAAGACCAAAGCCCTATGTCTGTTTCCAATGAAGGATCACCGCTTAATACTACGCCTAATCCCAATTAAGGATTAACGTCTGCTACGTCTGTTTCCAATGAAGGATCACCGCTTAAATACTACGCCTAATCCCAATTGAGGATTAACGTCTGCTACGTCTGTTTCCAATGAAGGATCACCGCTTAAATACTACGCCTAATCCCAATTAAGGATTAACGTCTGCTACGTCTGTTTCCAATGAAGGATCACCGCTTAACCACTTCCACAATGAAGCCAACCATGCTATGAATGAATGCACACATACCAACACATATGCAATTAAGACCATCTATATACCGTCTTAACATCCCACATATCACCATGACTCACAATTGGTACATATACACATTCATCACAACACATCAATTACGATTACATATACACATCCATAACCATAAATCATTCACAAATCAGTACTGGTATACATACACATTCATACAATATATTATTCACCAATATAGGCCAACCATCAAATATGTACACATAAATTTCATTCCAAAACGCACACAACATTTAAATATCAATTTTTCACTTTTCAAACAGTGTTAACCGGTTAACGCCCTAGGTTAATCGGTTAACGCAAAACAGAATGCGCTTCTTGGTAATTTATAACAGTGTTAACCGGTTAACGCCCTGGGTTAACTGGTTAACGTAAAACAGAATTCAATTTTCTCACCATTATAACAGTGTTAACCGGTTAACGCCCTGGGTTAACCGGTTAACGCAAAACAGAAAGCTGTTCCTGCGCTAACACGAAACAGAATCCAGATTTCCCCGTATTTTTCATCGTTGGAGGACTTCCGGACCTCCGATTTCGATTCCGTAAAAAGCTACACGTTCAGAAAATTATGACTCATCCAAATATATATTCATTCACAGTTTTAGCATAATTTAATTATCACAATTCAATAGTATTTATCAAGACCTAATAATTCCAAAACCATGCCAATTAAGGATTTCAACCTAAAACATGTTCCTACCCATTGACCCAATCATACTAACCCATAATAATAAGGATTTCCCCCCTTACCTTGTCAATTTGATGGAAACCTTGACTCCTCTCGCTTTTCCTCTCCTCTTTCTCTATTGCCTTCAGTGCTCAAGTGAATTCTAATTCTCACTTCCTTCACTCTTACTATTTATAATAGTATTCTAGTTGGGCTTAAATCATCTAATTTAATCACTAGGCCCAATAATACCTAATATTTAAATACCTCTATTTAAATTTAAATAATTAACCACTCACTATGCAACCAAGTTAATTAATTAATTCAATTATTTAATTATTTCTCATATCCACTAGATAATGAATTAATACACCAATTAATTAATTAACACTCCACATAATTAATTAAAATTATAATAATAATAGTATAATAATTCAATACTAAAAAAGTTGGTTGTTACAAAAAGCATTAAGAATAAGAAACAACTGAATAAAATTATAATTCAAAGGACTCATACAAAGTCAAACCAACATATAATATCAACAAAGTTTCATCATCACACAATCTAACCTAGAGGAGCTTTAGCTACTCATAATGAAAATTACAATACCAATTGAATAAAGAAGAATAACATATGAATTACCTTGAAGGATTTTCCTCCAATGGCTTCTAATGCTCTCAAAATCACCTTTTGATACCGTAAAATCGTGCTTCCAGTGCAAGAATTTGTAACCCTTGCCAAACTATTGAAAATCCCCTTACAAGGCACTCAGAACGGGTCATAACGTGTCAGAAAAAGCCCAGAAAAACACCCATCGTGCGTGTTATACAAACATCACGCACACAATGTAACTTTTCCAAATCTATCGCGCATCCAATGGCACACGATGGTGCGTGTGATTATTCCAATAGCTACGTCAAAATTCACCCTTTTCACCAGAGCTTTCACTAAGTCCCATTCTTCCACACTTGGTCACTTTTCACTCATTCTTGGGTCTTTCTTCTTCATTTTGACTTATCTTTCGCTCATTTTTCACCGATTGTTCGCCTAATTATATGCAATGATAAACTATCATCATAACCCCAAACATGAATCTTTGCTTGTCCTGAAGCAACTCACCTTTAACTGCACATTTCAATAGATAACGAGTCGTACAATAACAATTAAACATCACCATATTTTATCGTTACCTGAGCATTGTTCCAACGTCCAACTTCTATCCAGAAAATTTGAAAAACATACTCAACATTGACTTAAGTTCGGGTAGGATATTTTTAGAAAAGTAGGTTTAAACCTTTAGAGCTAGGTACCTAGTTCTCCTTCTATTTTTGTACAATTTTCGTTCCTTTTTATTGGTACTAGAGATTTGGTCATTCTTCTTATTTTTTCTCAAGTTTTTTTGAAGAAGTGACTTTTTCTACTTCTTATTTTCTCATTTTTTTTGAAATTTTGACCACTTAACTCTAATACTCCAACCCCAAACTTAGAACTTTGCTCACTTCCAAGAGCAACCCCAAACTTAATCTTTTTCGTTCAAATTTAAGAACCAAAATTCTACCTAACTCTAAAGAAAGGATGGAAAGAAAGAATTTTCAAGTCAAATGGTTAAGAGTTGTAGGCTACGTTGCCGAAAGAAAGGCTTAGGCTCAAAGTGGCTAGCAAAGGATGTTCCTAATACTACAAGGGGGCTACAAAGGCTTAAAGTTATAAACAAAAAAAAATTCCTCAATGCGTGTCAATCAAACTAGAAAACTTAATCGGAAATAGATCAAACCATAGAAAATAAAATTGCATGGATACACTCTAACAAATAAAAAGTGAACATTGGAAATATTTTGGCTCAAACCTTACCAGATGAGGTATCTGAAGTTTGAGTACAAGTCCGTTGATTATTTTCTCTTCCTTTTCCTTCAAGTTTTCAGTTGCTTTCACTATGATCAAGTCCCCCATTCTTTTTTCTTGGATCATTTGTTCAATCCTAAAGTTAGAACTTGCAATCTTAAAAGAACATAAGTAGCTACAATCAAATTTATTTAGGATATAGAGATCTTCATGGAAAAATTTATGTTTGAGTAGCTACTTCCTCTTAGGATGGCCTTGACTTGAAATCAAAGAATTTATGTAAAACAAAAACTAATTTAAAAATTAATGGGTTACCTCCCAACCAGCGCTTCTTTTATGTCAATAGCTTGGCGCTCAATGCTCAAAACACATCAGGTGCAAGTGATACCCTTACGCCGGTAAAAACTCCTTTTTCCATCCTCTTGAGAACTTCACTACCTTTCTCTTTCAATTGATAACATGTCTCAAGATCCTCCACATATTATGCCATTTGATAGGCATGAAATACCATTTTCTCCTAATTAAACTTCAAAATCAACTCATCGGTCTTCACAGCTATTTTTGCCTTCCTGGTTTCCAAGAATGGGATCCCAAGAATCACTGACCCTTCCGAATAATTTTTCATGCCGATTACCATAAAGTGTGTAGGGAAGGTCAATCCATCGACATGAACTATCACATCATGTGCAATACCAAGCGGACGAGTCACATATGTGTCGGCCAGAGTTAGTGTCATGTTGCTTGGTACAATATCCCCTATCTCCAATTCCTTAAATTTTCTCAGTGACATGGCATTGATTCTTGATCCTAAGTCACATAAAGCATGTGTTATTTTCATCCCATCAATGGTGAAAGTAATGTTGAACTCTTCGAGATCATTCATCTT
Source organism: Lathyrus oleraceus (assembly GCF_024323335.1). NCBI lineage: Eukaryota > Viridiplantae > Streptophyta > Magnoliopsida > Fabales > Fabaceae > Lathyrus > Lathyrus oleraceus. Next base: position 483,724,114 of record NC_066585.1, on the reverse strand, counting down.
TGGTAGAACTTCCTCTCGTTCTTCCATTGCATTTAGTCATGGATTCACAAGCCTGGCGACATTCTTGGTTTTGATCTTCACATTAGGGTTTTCACTTTGTTTCACTTTTCAACTAACCAATGAATCTTAAGAGATGGTAATTGTTTATTCCCTTTGTCCATGTATGTAATCATGCCTCAAGAAAGATACAAGGATGGTTCATTGATTCAAGGGTGGTTCATATGTTTATTTCCGTGCCATTTCATCCAATATTCAAGAAATTCACAAGATCATTCAAGCCTTAATCAAGTTTTCTCTAAATGATGCTCATCCCATCATCATTTTAGATTTGTATGCAAGGAAACTTCAAGTTTACACAAGTTGGCACAAGTTTGGTTGACCTAATTTACAAGTGTAGCGTACTTTTGGTCCAAACCCCATAACTTCTTCAATTTTCAACCAATTGATAAGATTCTTTGAGCCAAATGTTCCTAATGAGTTCATCTACAACTTTTCTTCAAGGCTCAAGCATCAATTCAACCCCTAAGGACCTCAATTTTGGAAGGAGCTAAGTTGCCAAATCGGGCCAAAACCTTGTCATGACCTCCACTTGGCAACCATTCCATTTTCATCTCAAGCACCCTTTTGATCCCATTCCTTTTGAATTTTTTCAAGCTTATGTCAAAGTTTATTTGACCCATGTTTGGCTCAAAATTCAAGAAGGAATAAAAAGTTATGGTGTCATGAACTTGGAGCCTCTAGATGCCCAAAATGAGCCAAGACTGCTTAACCAACTGTCTGATCTGGAAAGCATGTCACGACCTCAACTTTCAACACTTTCCATTTTTACCTCAAGCCTCCTTTTGAGTTGGTTCTTTTTTATTTCAATTTATTGCAATGAGATGAACAAAAGCACAAATAAAATCATAAACGCACGAGTGGATTCCATTTGGCCTAGCTTCAAACATGGCATGTTGAACTCTATTTTGCCCGATGCCCAAAATTTGCTATTACAAGTCATTTCTCATCTTGGGACCACTTGCACATGTGCAACTTGTTTTTTATGCTAAAATGCATGCAAACTAAAACAAAACGGCCAAGTTTCATCATCAAATCACACATTTCATGTCTCACTTCACACGAGCACCATTTTCCAAAATGTCAACCCTAATTCACATGAATTCATATTTGTTTGGCATGTGTGAGCTTCCCATTTCATTTCCTATAAATAGAGGATCATCTTGCCTTAATTTACAAGCTTGAAAAGCCAAAGAAACCCTGCCTCACTCGAACCCGATATTGCTCCAAAACCAGTTTGCGGTTTCTTCGTTTCAAGCTCTTTCAACCTCAAATATTTGCCCATAAAGCTTCATCGGCATCCTCTGAAGCTAACTGCATCATCACTTTGCCTTGAAACCTTGAAGCGTCGTGCTCCCTGTTTCTACTATTGTTTACCTTTGAAGCTTCAACTAGAAAGGTAGCTACGAGTTAAATCTTTGAGCAAATAAGTTACCACTCTCTTCACTTTGTTCCACTGATCAAAATCCCCCTCCTACCATTAATTTATATTTCATATTAGTCATTTAATTTTTACTTTCAACACTTAGGATTCATTGTGTACTTGAGCAAAATTCTCCCTGATCAGAGCCAATTAATAGCTTTGATACAGGGAGGCATGAACGATCATGTGATGCGAAGATAATTCGATGCTTGGGTGTTGCTAAAAACATGAGTTCATGATTTGCAGAAATCAAACCCAAGGTTGAAGATGAAGTCTAGTTCGCGCGCCATGGAGCCAAACATTTGAATCCAGCCAATTAGACCTTGACACACGCTTTTTTTGAATTTAGTAGCCGTTGGCGCCCTTTTTTTATTTTATTTTATTTCATTTTATTTCTAAATTAATTTCTCTCTCATTTTTAAACATGGGTGTTGCAGCATTTGGTCTCTGGAACAGACAGATGGCATTGCAGTTTGGTTCAGAAATATTCTATCCAAAATGCTCTCTACAAAGAAGATCTACCACATGTCATGAAGAATAGTTAATTTTGATGTAATGGTGCAACATGTCGAAAATGATATTCCAACATGTACAATGCAACATATGACCTTGTCAGTAGGGCATAAGGAATGTTGTTTGGAGCAAATTATTGATTGAATTTCAATCAGATTTGCTGCAGATTTGTTAGCAATGTATGGTTGATTTGTTTGACAACTGTTGAATATCAAATCAAATTAAAATGGAGATTTAAATTTTAATTTGAATGTAACAAATCATATCTTTTGGATGTTTTTATGGAGAAATCAATTCCAATAATATTCTCTATTATTCTAGACGAATTTAAATGAGAGATCCATAAGGAAAAATCCCAGAAGACACTGATATATAAGGAGACTCCATTCTCATGTTTTACTTGAGGGTTTGTACACAAGATTAAGTTATCTGTGTCTAGGGTTTTTTGAGTCTTGTATTCCACGCTAATGTTGTATTAATATTGAACCTCTTTGTTGTATACCACACTATGTTTCAGTAACTTGACATAGTTGTTGGTTTGTCTTAGTTGAGTTGTAAATTCAACATGTTGTGTACACTAGTGGCGGAGCCAGATAAAAAAATTTGGGATGACCGCTAACGTAAAATAAAGATTATAAATAAAATGTAAATAGTATTTTAAATAAAACATTAAAGTTAAAATAAATACAAAGTTAATTACTAAAAATTTAAATTACATGACTTAAAACTACCTTAAAGTAATGCTTTACGCGTTTCGAGTGACTTGAAATCGTCAATAATTGACTCCAAACTAATGCTTGCACTAATCTCCCTTTCAATATATACTGTCATGCTATCTCCAAGAAACCCATCATCCATCTTGTTTCTCAACTTAGTCTTAATAATTTTCATTGCTGAAAAAGACCTCTCAGTTGTGGTCGTAGAAACGGGAAGAGTCATGATAAGACGAAGTAGTCTATCAATGAAGAAGTAAGTTTCAACCTGTCCAGATGCAACCAAACATGAACATAGTTCTTGAATAGTTGATAAATTATTCAAGTTTGATGCTTGAAGAGCAACAAATAGAAAATGTTGGAGTTGAAATTGCAAATTATTCTTCTCTTGATCCCTAAAATCCATAGGATAATATTTTTCAACTAAAGAACAAATAGTATCAAAAAAGCTTTATATCCATCCTTAGGAGATAAAGAACAAGAAAGAGTTAACAAATCCATTGCATGCTCACTGAATCTGCTATTCAACTCTTGTAACTGTTTGTCAATGGTAGTGAAAAAGATTTCAACTTTAAAGTAATGTTGAATTGTGACTTGATTCTCTTCAAGACGGGAGCGTCCAAATCTTGTTGTTAAATGAACATCATTAAGATCAGGAATCTCAATACCATGCTTTTCACAAAAAGATACCACTTTAGTAAACAATATATCCCAATCATTTTCTTTCAAACCTTGAATAAGATGTTTTGTTGAACGAACCAAGTTCATAACATTAACTACATCTTGATTTTTTTGTAAGGCTTGACAAAGCATATCTGTTATTCCCATGATTTCTTTCATCAAGTGCAAAATAAATATAAAATCAAATGCCTTCAAGTAATTGTAATAACTATCTGCATCCCCACGTGTAGCATAACTCCCTCTATCTTTTGCAATTTTTTTAAAACTAAACAAGTTGCTTCATACATATTTATCAAGCTAGAAATTGAATCGTAATGTGATCCCCAACGAGTATCTCCAGCTCGTTTCAATGTACCAACTTGATTTGCACCTTTACCAGTTACAATCTCATCAATCTCTAACAAATAAGCAATTTCTTCTAATTGGGCAGCTTGTAACTCATCATGACGCTTTGTAGAAGAACAAACAACATTCACAACAAAGATCAGCTTCTCAAAAAATTTATGAACAGGTTTGACTTCTCTTGATGATGTAACTAATGCAAGTTGCAATCGATGAGCAAAACAATGAACATAGTATGCATAAGGATAATCCTTCATAAAGAGGGCTTGTAAACCATTCCATTCTCCTCTCATATTGCTAGCACCATCATACCCTTGGCCACGAATGTTAGAAACATCAAGGTTATGTCGAGAAAGTATATCACATATTGCTTCCTTAAGAGTTAAAGATGTGGTGTCTTTAACATGTGCCGCATCAAAAAATCTCTCTTGTATTAAACCAACTTTATCAACAAATCTTAATACAAGAGCCATTTGTTCCTTTTTTGACTCATCACGAGCTTCATCAACAACGATATAAAATTTGGAATCACCAATTTCCTCACGAATACTCTTTTTCACCCTACTAGAAAGAATTTGCAAGAGCTCTTTTTGAATTTGATATGAAGTATACTTGCAATTTTGTAGAGCATTTTCCAACACAACTTTTGCAACTTCATCATTGTAGGATGCTAAAAGTTTCAATAACTCAAGAAAGTTACCTTGATTTCTTAATTTGCTACTTTCGTCGTGACCCCTAAAAGCACAAGCTTGTAGTGTTAACCAACGAACAATGTCAATTGAAGTCTTGAGTCGTAACCGATTATTCATTCTTTGACTTGAACTTTGCACTTGAATAACATTTCTAATATGACCATCTTGATTCAACAAGTCTTGACAAGCTTTCATTGCATTGTTGTGTGGTGAGCAAGGATCCTTCCCTATGTGTTTAAGAAAGGAACAATGTTTTCCATTCCTAACTTTCTTCCAATTTCTAAAACCCATAGAAATAAAGACAAGTGATCCGGGACGTCCACTTAGTTTTTTGCTAAAAAGGTAACATGGTAAGAAATATGCGGCATCTTCAGATGGTGAATATTCTAACCATGATGAAAATATGCTAAACCACGTATGTTGAAACCTTCTCGGATGATCCTCGTTATCGGACAAAGGATAGTTTTCTAAATGAATTTGATATGGACCCCATTTTAGATAAGCTCTTCGTATTGCATCCACTTGATTTGGTGGATATTGCCAAATCGGAGGACGCTTCCCAGGATCGCGTTCCGAAGAATTTTCAAAACCATGATGCTCTTCAATTGTTGGATTCTCAAGAACTGTTTCAGATTTGGATGTCGGGATTTTAATTTCTTCATCTCTCTCTTCTCTTTCAATTTCACATGCTTTCCTTTTGAAAAAAGAATCAATGTTCCTATTATTCATCATTACTCTTCCTATAATATCATATCAGATCCAAAAATCAATTTAGAGAACATAAAAATTAAAAGAGAAAAAAATTTAATAAACTTAATTAATCAACTTTAATCCGTTTTCAAATACCGGTAACTTCACTATTAGAAATTAGCAGCAACAATGATTAAATAAACCTTATTACAGTATATAACTATATTTGTAAATTACAGTGTTATGAATTGGCTTAATAAACCTCATATAAATTATTTTAACACATCAAGAGAGAAGAACTCTAAAAATCTCAAAAACACAAATCAAACAATCACTTTAATTTGTTACTTTTTATAAAAGAAGAATGAATAAATTTTTTTACCTGTTAGATGCCAATCACTTTAATATGTTCCGATTCCGGTGTCGGTAGCAAACTCATATGAGAAAGAAAGGAAAGGTAGGAGCTTTTTTAGCTTATCTGTATTTTAACCTAACTTTGAATGAAAAAGAAAAAATAAAAATTAATTTTAATTTAAAATAAGGATGTTTTAGTAATTTAATATATATGAATTAAAAAAAAAATTGAGGGGTGGCCGTGGCCTTCCCACGTCCCCCCAGTTCCGCCACTGGTGTACACCACTCTATGTTTCAGTAACTTAGCATAGTTTTAGGTTTGTTTTAGCTTAGTTGTATTCAACATTCATCATTATTTTCGTACCCCAAATTTTTGCCAATCCTTCATATGCTTTCTAGTACCAATTTCCTCATTTTTAGAGTTTTCTCTTTTCTTAATGTTTTTTTTACCTTAACTTGCATTATTTTTATAATTTAAAAGTACACTTTTTATTTTTTATTTATTATTTTCTAATTTTTTTAATTAATTTTTAATAATTATTATAACATTAATTTTTCATGTATTTTAGTCTAAAAATCAAGAAAAATCAATATAAAATCCAAAAAAAATCATAGTCTTTTGATTATTACCTTTATTATATTTATTTTAATTATTTTAATTATCATTTATCAAATTATTAAAATAAATTATTTAATTATTGTTACATTTCATAAAGCCATGAATCCATCGAGAGTCATTGGCTTGGCGATGAAGAAATAAATAAAATGAAGTTAAATGAAATCATTCCAAAAATATATAAATTTCATTCAATTTTTTGACCTTATTTTTATCTATAAATAGTACAAAGTTTTTACATATTTTTCATCCACAATTCACAAATTCACTCCCTGAAAAGTGTTGATCTTCACATTAAAGAACAACAACATTAAAACCCTAAGCTCCTCTTCACATTAAAGAACAACAACATTAAAACCCTAAACTCCATCCATCCCTGCAATTCAAGTTTCAATAAACATCAAAGTGGGAAACAGTAGAAATCAGAAAGAAGGTGAAAGTTAGGTTGGTCATCCATCCTTATGGACCATTTTTTTTTTGCATTTAAACTATTGTTGTTATAAAATTTTGTTGTCTTAACCTGTTATTGATGTTTATTTTAATTGCGTGTTTGATGTGTATTAAATTAGGTAATAAAAGGCTTCAAATAAAAAAAGTGTAGCAATTTTTTTAAATTAATATCACAAATCACTTTTTTTCAAGTTATTATCATAAATCTATAATTTTTTAAAAATAAATATTGTGAGATGAAATTTTTAATATTGTAATTAAAACTAGGCACAACCAAAACGTATAACTTATTTCCAATTAAAAAAATCATAATTTGTTTAAAAAGCACTATCAAAATTAATTTTGAAATCAAGTCATAACATATTAAAAATCTATAAAAAAAATTAGTGCCATGTAAAAAATCAAAAATAAAAAATTTAAAATATAACAACAATAATAAATACAAAAAAATGTTCCTTTTCTTGTAAATATCATAAAATATAAAAAACTTTAAAAAATATATCTTTATTTATTTTAAGTAAGTTAGTTATTTTAATTAGATTATATAAGCTAATTGTTATAATTAAATAAATGATAAAAAAAATACTTAATATTTTTGTACATATTAAAAATATTTAGTTAGGATGATGTTAGGATCTAATTAGGATAATTAGGGCAACCTTAGGATTTATTTAAAATAATTTAGGGATTAACTAGGGTAATTATGTTTATTTCTAAGATATTTAGACTTAATAAAAATAATTAAGAATTAGTTAGTTATTAGATTTATTCTATGATCATTTAGAATTAATTACAATAGTTAGTGATTAGTGAATTAGGATAATTAAGAGTAATAAAAGTTTGGTTAATTTAATTAGGGTGATGACTTTATGAGAACAATTTCAAATCCTAATAAAATTAAGCCAAATTATAATCACGACCTCTTTCAAATCATAATCTCAACCTCTTTCAAAATCATAAAAAATATAGAAATATAAAACACCAAAATAGAATTCAATTAAATTTTGATCCCCTTTTGAATTTTATTGATTTGATTGTTTGTTTATTTGTTTTAATTTTTTAATTTTTTAATTTTTTTATTTATCCTAAAAGATTTAAAACTCTCTTTTGTCATTAAAAACTCAAAAATATCAAATAAAACATTTCTTGTAAATATCACAAGATCATGTACATAAATCAAACACTTTTCACATTTAATCAAAGACACATATAATTAAAAATATAAAAATATATATATAATTAAATATTTAATTAGGCTTTAATTAGGATATAGTTAAGGATAATTTTATGATAATATTAGGATAGAATTAGGATAATTAAGTATAATTAGGCATAATTAGTTAGAAATAATAATTAGACTATTATAATTATTCCTTACATTTAACATAAATAAAAAGAAAAAATATATAATTAATTAGCTAATGATAATTAGTTAGGGTTGATTAAGACAATTATAGGACAATTAATATTATGGTTAATTTTAGGGTAGTATTAGGGTTTTGATTAGTCTAATTAAAATTAGTATTTAGAATTAATATAATTAAAAATATAACATTAATCTTTTTCTTTTTTCATATAACTTATTCAATTTTCTTATCTGACTATATATATATATATATATATATATATATATATATATATATATATATATATATATATATATATATATATATATATATATATATATATATATATATATATAACATTTACCATATTTTTCTAACTGAAACTAATCTTAACATTTTTTGCAACATAATCAGCCTAAAATCAATCTAACACATTCAAACCTGAAGTCACCCGCTCTTGTGCATTGAGGCATTTTCAATTTGAATATTTCCCCGCCCAAATGCGTTGAGAACCTTTCAATAATCTAAAAACAACAAACCAACAAACATTTTCTATACGAACTACAAAGCTTTGATCCTTCAACAAACTTCAAGGTACGTGGGCATAAAGTTGTAGCACAATAACCAAAAATATTTTCTTTGTCCGGTTTTAATATTTTTTCCCTTAGCATTTTTCCTTAATATTAACTTAATCCCTTATAAATAAGTAATTAAGTAATTGATAAATAATATGAGCAAACATCCCATAGAAAACATAGCAACTCTAGAACTAGAGAAGGATCCCATTGAGTACAATGAAGGTGAGGGGTGCCTAACACCTTCCCCTTTCTTAACTGACTCTCGAGTCAAGTCTTTCACCCTTAACCTTAGGTTTTATCATTATTTTCCTTATCCTTAGGAACAAATAAAGGATGATGGTGACTCTGTATTTTTCCAGCCACGACAATTATGTTTATTGATGTTGATCACTTGAGATTAGTGATCGAGAGAAAGTGAGAGGGGTTCTCATATTTAGGAGGAGAGACCTAAATATAAAGTCACTAGGACCAGGGAGAGGCATACAACTTCATAGGGTTTTAAGGTTCTTATAATACTAATGGTTCTAATTTTAAATAATGAATTTCCTTTCTTGGGTAGAGTGCCCCCGCATACGCATATGTGGTTTCACGGAACTGGGTTACCAATCTCTTGTGTTATTTTATTGCTTTATGTACTATTTTATTATTGTCATATTACTATCATTCTGGTTTAAGAAGTTACGTCAGTTTTTCCAACATCGTGTCCAACATTTGTCCCCTCGGGAGTAGAATTATAATTGGCATCAAAGTAGGCGCCCTATTCTATTTGGGTGAGTTCCATGGTTCTTATTCTGTCCAAAATGGAGAATTTAAATGAAGGGAGAGTTATTCATCAACCAAGGATGTGTTATGGTGCTAAGAATCCTCCAAAGATTGTTGACAATTATGGAGATTGTGAATACCAAGTTGAATGCAATTCTGAAGAAAATATCAGACTTGCTAAGATCTTTAGTAAAGTCATGATACAACTTGAAAAGAGATATGGGAATAATGTTCCTACCAATATCAAGAACAGTCAGCATAAAGAAAAGGGTGGTGAAAAGAAAAATCTCAATTATTCCTACAGGTGGAAAGGGATCCAGTGTTTTAATTGCAAATATTTTGTACATATTCAAGGTGAATGCTCAAAACAAAGAAGAATATCTAATGTCACTAATGATGAATAAGGTGGATTTAATTAAGGAAATAATGTTGTTTCCTTCAAAGACTTGAAAGAGGGTATACATATCATCGATCAATCAAATTCAGAGAAAAATGTATATTACCCATATTCTAAAATCAGAATGCAGAAATTCAGGTAACATTTCTCAACATCAGATAAAAAATGATTACTAGTGCATTAATTGAGTCTCCTTCATTCCCTTGTACTATTGTAAGTTGTATGGTTGACAACCACACCATCAACATTTGTATCCTCTGTGGAATGAGAGGTTTCAAATGCAACATCAACAAGACTGGCATGGCAAGCCTAATATTATTGTTTATATTGTTTGCTCCTCCCACGGTGTTCTCTTGTGAATATTAGTATCTTGAAAGTAGATGCATTATACAAATGATAGGAGAAAGAAACTTTATTGCACCTTGTGATAGTCATAACAGAGAGAAATTTGTAAAGATGAAAATGGTGACTGCCACTATAGAAAAGAATGTTGAAGATCATGTTGCAAACATCATGGAAGACATGATAGAAACTGAAACTAAGCCTTGGTAGACAAAGCTTAGGGTTTGTTGTAGAGAAAGCTGTCAAATTTGACTGAACTCAAAATTCAAGAAGGAAGTATCTCTGAAGGTTGTCCACTTGAGAAGTAAATCAAGATGTCTTACAAGATGTTTTAACATCTTACTCATGCCTTTGAATTACCAATAATTAACTTTATGAGACTCAAGCAAGTAGTTTTCATTGAAGGGGAGGTTGATGGTCAAGTAGGAGGTCCTCCCAACTTTGAATAACCAATAGTGGTTCAGAAGAAGAAGCTAATGGAGAATAGTTATTATGGCACAATTCATCCTATTAGAATCCCTTCTCATATGTATGGAGCTTTGATTAACCAAAAACATAATATTGTGTTTGGTGAAGCTATAATATGGTAAAGTGGCGAGTAGACATACATTGTCTACTTAATCACTTTAGACATAAATGATTATTAAGGACATAAGGGCAATTAGGGAAAGGTTTACTTGAATGATACTAGTGATAATTAGGGCTTATGCACAAGGTAATCTTAGTGAACTATTGCATATTTTCATGTTGTTGACAAACACCATAAGGTTAAGTCTAGTACTCACATGAAATGACACCTCACATCACCACAGACACTAGACGAAATAATGGAATCGATCATTATTCAATATCTTTGCAAACTCTAATTCATGTGTATTATCATTTTATAATGTTATATAACCCCGTTCCATGATAATCAATATTATTATCGTTTTAGCTCATGAGTTACTTTATTTATTTCAAATTATTTGTGAAAATGTTTACACTTAATCCTTGTGGTATCAATATTTTTTATCATTCTCTACTGGTTTGGTTGTGTATATTTGTACATGCTTAATATGTGACAATCGTGCTAAGCGTTGCCCCAATATATTTGAACCAAGTTCCCTAGCCACATAAAATGACTTAGTGGTTTTTTTTGGCTAAGTATTTTCCTTACGTCAAGAATGCAAATATGAGTAACCACTACTACAAATAATACATACTATGATGCCCATTTCACCACTGTTGTTTGAAGGACCGTTGCGACATCTTAAAAATCAGGCGCCATCATTTTATTTATTTTTTAAATATTTTTTTTACATTATACCACAGTTGGATATAGCAATCCGAGGGAAATCTTTTAAAGATCATGGGTTCGAATTCCAAGACCTACAATTTTTTATTTCTTTAATATTATAGTAGCTCCTTTATTTTTAATTTATTTTAAACATAATATAAGTTTGATTTCCACACAGTCGGAAATTTCCAACCGTGGTAAAATGTTTCCTTTTTTAATTTTTAAATGGTTAAAACGGATGCTTTGCTAAAATTAAAATAAATAAACAGGATGTCACCAATGCTGGATTTTCCAACCATGGTGAAATATATTACTCTTATTCAATAAACATAGCCCATCTCTTGTCATGTCTCTTCACTCTCCATTTCCTTACAAAAACCACATTCAACACTTATGAAAACCATTTTGAATCCTAACTATTTTTTCATCTCCATTAACGAAAAGAACCTTAAACACATTTCATCTCCAACTCATTCACCATCGTGTCATCTCCATTTTTTATCATCATATCTTTTTAACCTATTTCTTCAGTAAATGAGGTCGAAATCCATCTATATCTTCTCTAACTCGTACAAAGCAAATAAGTACAAATAAATAACTCTAAGGAGGAACTCATACAATACTTTCAAGGAGGAAAGATAAAACTCATAAGATATTTAGTTCTTTGACTTCTTCATCATGTATCTAGTACGTAAAATATCTCTACCATGCATGTAACAATAATTTTGTTGATATATGTTATGTTTATGTTGTTGTTGTTAATGCTTAGTGCTTAAACCCTAAAGGTGTATTTGTTGTTGTTGTTGTTGACAATGTTAATGAAAGTTTTATCTTAGTTATTTTTTTGAGAAAAGTGATATATTTTTTTTGTAGTAGTTGTTGTTTTTTTAGATATGTAATGTTTTGATATATTGAGATATTGTAGTTTTGTTGTTATTGAGATAATTATGGTTTGGTGTTATTGTTATTATCGAGTTATTAATGTTTGTGTTATTGAGATATTATAGTTTTGTTGTTATTGAGATAATGAAGATTTAGTGTTGTTATTGTTATTGTTGTTGTTATTGAATTATTGATGTTAGTGTTATTGAGATATTATAGTTTTGTTGTTATTGTGATAATGAAGATTTCATGTTGTTGTTGTTGTTGTTGTTGTTATTTTTATTGAGTTATTGAAAGTTTAGTAAAGGATTTTTTAGTGTTGTTGTTGCATTGAATGATTGAGGATAATGTTGTTGTTGTTAAGAGCCTAAACTTTAAAGGTTTGTTGTGTTGTTGTATTTTAAACATATATGGATAATTCATATAACGTCAGTCATAAAAATGTGTGGTACACTAAAGAGGATAAAAGAAAAAGAAAATCTATAGGTGTTACAATGACGACAAAATTTTAAAAATAGTTTGCAACTCAAGTGTTAGGTTGTCGATCGAGTTTGATCATAAAACTTGGACTTGTTATGATAATAATGCTTCCCTTTTTAGTAGTTATGTGGTGTTCCTTGGACGTAACAAAAGAGTATTTTGATAGATGATTGAACCCATGTATCTGATAATTTGAAATAAAGCACATGGATAGAAATTAAGGTATTAATTTTAATTTACATGATTTGATAGTATTTTTTATTACTAATACCTACTTATTGATGTAACTGTAGTCAATTTTTGAGTTTGACACTACTACAAAATATACCTTTCGTAACACCATATTACAACGGTCATTCGGTTAATCGTAATAATAACTCATTTTTGGGTGCTTAAAATTTTTTGCTATATACTTAAAGACATTTCACTACAGTCAATGTTAACAGCTGAGATGAAATGTACCTGGAATGTTGTCGCTACCAGGGTTTAACGATAATGAAAAACGGGGGACTACTGTCCTTTAGAAGAAAAACAGAAGATTCGCCATCGAATTTTATTAAATTTCCTCTATGAGAGAGAGGAGGGGGGAATAGTCGATAAAACCCTCAAGAGAAAATAATACACATAGGAAGTGTAAAAGATACAGATAAAGAACTGGGTTCGAAAGCCGGTTACGTAAGGGGAAGGTATTAACACCCCTCACGTCCATGGTACTCCATGAGAACCATCTAAGTTGTCGGCGTATATGGGTATTTATCTTGTTTATTTCTGTTTTATTTTAAAATAGTGTGAAAGAATTGGGTTTTGGGTTTTTTATTATTGTGCTCGCCAAGGATTGTGGCTATTGTGCCTACGTATCATTCATCGGGTGATGAAGAATCAGAGCTTCGTAATTCAGAATAGAAAATGTTTGTGGGTTGGTTGATTTTATCTTTGAGAAAAGGGTTTTCAAAGTGGTACCCAAAGGCACAAAAATGAGGTTTGATGGCTTGTGTTGATTTTATCTTGAATAAGGGTTTATGAAAAGAGTTTGTGATTAGATTGCACTAAAGTCTATGGGTGGAGGCAAATATTCTAGACAAACAAGGCAAGCATCTTGTGTCCAAAATAATCAAAGTAAGGGTAGGAAAACTCCATTCTTACTTATTCTCCACTACTTAAGGCTCATGGAGCATAACACTAATTGTAGTTTTATTGTATTTTGGATTTGATTATGAAAATGCCGCTTGACTTTGAATCAAGGGTTTGTTGATTTGATTATGAACTTGGTGGTGTAAATGATATACAAAGTAACCAAACAAGAAAGTAAATGGTCTAATTATGAAATTCTAGTAACAGACTATTGATGTCACACTGAATGTTATGACATCCAATTCTGCGCAGACAGGAAATGTATGCAGAAGGTAAATGAAAAAGGCAGTAAAAGACACAGACAATTGTTTACCCAGTTCGGTGACAAACACACCTACGTCTGGGGGCTACCAAGCCAGGGAGGAAATCCACTATAAGCAGTATTAATTCAGGACTTAAACCAACTGTTTAATCCTATCACTTAAGACCTACCCAATGCAATTTCAATTTAAACTAAGACCTGAGTTCCTACTCACTCCCCCTCAATCACCACAGGATTACAACCTTTAATGAGTTTAAAGTCAATGGCGAAGTTATACTTCAAACAACTCTTGATTGTGCTTAAAAGCTTTAATCAAGAAACACAACACTCACGCTTAAAAGCTTAGAGTGACACAACAATTACGACTCAATGAACACCCTAGTCCAATGCAATCATCTAAGTGATAATTGCTTGGCTTACAAGAAACACCTAATACAAAACACAATAAAACGTACAGCAAGGAAATACAATGATGTATTTACTTCTTCACACTTCAAACCCCCGAGTTACTGAAAGTAAGATTGCCATCCTTTTATACTGCATCACTTGGGTTTTGTACTTGAATTTCCTAAAATTAAGGTTAAGCAAGTTAACCTAATTTCCACATATTAGGGTGCTAACAAATAGGCTATATGTTAGGGCTATTAAATTTAGCTCAGCTGTTAGTTTCCTGGATTTTAGCACAGCTGTTAGATTCCTGAAAAATAGCCTGAGATAAATACTGAAACATAACAGAAAAACTAACTAGCCTACACTTTAGCATATGATGTCAGGAATGAATGTCATAACATTCAGTTTGACGTCCATAACATAGGCTATATGCTAGAAAAAAACAACTGGCCTATAATTCAGTATCTGCTGTCAGGGATGAATGTCATAACATTCAGTTTGACATTCAGTAAATCCTGTATTAGCTAATCCTGCAGCATACTACTCAAGAATGTCATGACATCAGTCAAGACATCAGAGTACAGTTAGTGTTTTTACACAAAATTCAGCCAATCAAAAACATCTACAAATTGTAAGGTAGCCCAAGAGAAAGCATTGTGTGTTCAAAAGTGACCTAAGCTAACAAAGGATAATGGTCTTACAATCATGTCTACCTAGGGTAGTGCCATGATGCCATTCTTACAACAAGTATGTAAGTTACAAATAAAATCCCAAGTCAAAGACAAAGTATCACAAGATAAGGGTAAGGTCCTCCAAGCAAAGGTCCTAAGATGAAATCCTCTAAGTCCAAGTTGATTACAAGTGGAATGATCTTTTTTGGTCTTATCATTTTATCATGTTTTGTTGTTTTTTAATTGTATAATCTCAATAAAATAAATAACAAAAAATAAATATGCATGAGGAGTTTATACAATGAATATGATGATGACGAGTACTTGAATGTAAACTATAAGGTAATAGCATAAACGTAAATCACAGGGTAATAATGATAAAGTCACAATAACAATGGTTAATGGTAACAAAGTTAGTAAAGTGAAGTTAATGGTTATTAGTATGTAAAAGTTAACACTTGGGCATTATCTATCCTTAGGTCAAAAGATTCAAAATATGGCGCATCAGGGGATAACTTATCACTGATGCAAAGTACTAAAGATGATCAATGATCAACTTACAATAGATTTGTAACAATGAAAGTTATGCAAACCCCAAGTCCATCTATCAATATCTTCAAAAAGGAAGATTATATCACTCTAGGGTTAAAGATCAACAAGTTGATTAATGGTTAGGTTATATAATGATTAATGTACAAAGTGAACAAGGAAGCATAATGGTTAGAGGGTTAGTATAATCAATGGAAACAAAATAAATCAAAGGGATCACACTAAGTATATACAAGTAAAAGCTTCATCTATGTGTTAAATTATTCAAGTTTGGTTGATATAGAGACAACCTATCTATGCCTCAAAGTATCATGAATGATCCATTGATCATTCATTGATAGATTTGAAACATAGAAGGTTTAATCAACCATAATTAATCCATAATCATGACCTAATATACCTCATTAGCTATCAATGTTCAAGACATCATAAGTTAATAAAAAAAGTCCAAATAAAATGAAACAAAGCTTAATAAAATAAGAGAGGGGAAAATAATTAGGGTTTGTATTGGGAAAACTTTAATCAGAATTAAAATAAGTGGTAAACAAAATCAAGTAAAATGGAAAATAATTAGGGCTAAAATAATAAAAAGGAAGAAATAGAACAAACACAAAGCAAATGGACGCACTAGGCGTTGAACCCCTGACCTTGGGGTCATATGGTCAACCACCTCACCAACTGAGCCAAGTGCTCTTAGTGATAAAAGTAAACTTGAAGCAAATAAATATTAATATTAAATTAGAAATGAGAACGCACGCGTTTTAACTAATTAGAGTGAGACACCACAAATTTTTAAATTCAAAAAATGCGTGTAGGTTCGTCTTCAACCTCTAGACACCCCAAAATCAAAACCTCAAAATACGTGTTTTTCATTGGATTCAAACATGGAAACAACATCCACACTCATACGACATTGATTGGCTTAGAGTATGGAGTATTTTCTAAAACTTCAGAAACTCGAGTTGACCTAAAACAAAAATTAAATGCTTGAAAATGACAATAGGGTTAAGTTTCAGTGGATGATTTCGACTTGAATGGTAACTTATTTGAGTGAAGGAGGTGAGTGTAGCTACCTGATCGAAATAGGTCTCGGAAGTAAACTCCGATGAGTTTGAGTGGCTCAGGTGAGGTGCTGGAAGGTGAGTTAGGGTATGGGAAAGCTTTAGTGATGTTTATGGATGGATTATGGGTACTTCGTTTGAGTTGAAATGGTTTAGAACTTAGAAATGGCATCTCTATTTTTACAAGAAGAAGTCGGTTTTGAAGTAGAGTATTTTTGGCTATTCAAGCTTGGCTTCAGAGTGTAAAAATTTACCCTATTTATAAGGAAGGTGTTGGGATGGATAGGTGAGAGAATGAGAGTGGTTTGGTCAGAAATCACAAGTGATTTGAAGCATGCTCGAGGATGAATTTTTTGGGATGTGAAATGAAATGTTCTGACTGGTTTGCTTCAAAAACCATTTGGTTTTGGTCCTTAGAATAAAACAAGTGCAACAAGAGGCTTTGGAGTGACCTGCTATGCATTTTTCTTTTAACCAATTTGGGAAAATTTTGAAAATTGCACATGACACGTGTTTTCTGATTTATGAGCTTTCCCCATCCAAATTGAATTTCATTTGTGCCTTGATATGTTGTGTAACATGTTAGGGGTTAAAAGTTCATGGGTACGCTGGTCCCGAACATGGTGTTGCCTCAAAATCGTGGTGTTGCCTCAAAAGTTCAAGGTGCCCGATCTCCCCAAGTATAAAGGCCTTTCTGTCCCCGCAGTCATCTCACTATGTATTGCAGGAAGATGGCTTCGCACATTGATAACAACAACCTCCTGATTCACTGCTTCCAAGATAACCTGACTGGGGCTTCCTTGGATTGGTATATGAGTTTGGAGTGCTCGAAGATCCGATCATGGAGGGACCTCTCCGAGGCATTTTTGAAACAATACAAGTACAACCTTGACATGGCTCCAACAAGGCTTCAACTACAGAATCAGTCGCAAAGATCTAATGTAACCTTCAAGGAGTATGCTCAACGGTGGCGCGAAATGGCATCTAGGGTTCGACCAGCACTATCTGACAATGAGTTGGTTGACATCTTCATGGGTACGCTGCATGGGCTGTATTTTGAGAAAATGATTGGCAGTTCATCAACAAACTTCGCCGATATGGTCACTATTGGGGAACGTGTTAAGAGTGGGCTGAAATCAGGAAAGATAACAGACATGACCGCACCACAGTCAGTCAATAAGAGACCGCAGGGGGTTTCACAAAGAAGAAGGAGGGGGAAGTAAACGTAGTAATGGCGAAGGCTCGCCCCCGAAATCGAGTCTCAACAACCCCTATGCCGTATTACCCATACCAGTATATTGCTGCAGCTCAATACCAACAACCGCCTTTCCAGTATCAACCGCAGAGAGACAATCGACAATCAACATCCACTAAGAGAAATCCAAACCAACAATATAATCGAGCACATAACCGAGGGAACAATTTTGGGAACCGCCCCCAGTTTGACAAAATTCCGGCGCCGTACTCCGAATTAGTCCCATATCTGGTTCATGTGGGGGCTATCATACCAAAGGAATTGCCCGTGGCAACTCCTCCATTCCGCAACAACCACGATCCTAATGCTTCGTATGCGTATCATGTCGGATTCATAGGGCACTCCACAGGAAATTGTTGGGCACTTAAGTGCAAGATTCAAGACTTGATAAACCAGAACATGCTGACCTTCTCCGAAGAAAAAACCGAATGTAAAGACAAATCCTTTGCCGAATCATAGTGGTGCGTCAATCAACACCGTGATTGAGGAGGTAAATGTCGAAGTCGTACTAAAAGTTGAGGAGGTGAAGACTCTGATGTCTGTTGTGTTACAAAAGCTTTAACAATTTGGGTTTTTAGAAGAGGTACATGAAGATTGTACAGTATGCGATCTTGATCCCGATAGTTACGAGCAGTTGAAAGGGTGCGTGCAGGCACTAATGCACCAAGGATTAATACAGTTCTCTAAAGCTCAAGCAGCATAAGAGGTAGCAGTAATTGAACCAATAACTATTGTATACAGGAAGAAGAAGGTTGAAACTCCTCCCAAGAGGATTCAGCCGATCCATTTCTGTGTTCCAACTCCATTTCCGTATCAGAATACCAAGGCAGTGCCTTGGAATTATGAGACCACATCGTATTTGGAAGGGAAAGAAATCCTCATTCCTAATACCGAGATCGTCAACATCGCTGGAGCAGGAGGCAAGACTCGAAGTGGCCATGTATTCACTCCTAAATACACTCTTAGGGTGTCTCCAGCACCCACAGTTGTCTGACCTAAAGAGAAGGCAACTCCTACGTCGACTCCGCAGGCAGGGATAATTGTACCCGCCACTCCGACTGTGACGACTGCTCCAATATTGACGAGAATTATTGACAATGATAAAGCTGCAGAGGCTGAAGTATCCAAGGGGAAATGGCCGATGGTAGAAAAAGAACAGTTTGATGATCACAAGAAGAGTATCACCTTTGAGGAAAGTCAGGAATTCCTCAAACTGATCAGAAAGAGTGACTTCAAGATTGTTGAGCAGTTGAATCATACGCCTTCCAAAATATCAATTTTGTCTTTACTATTGAGTTCAGAGGCTCATCGCAAAGCATTGTTGAAAGTTCTAAATACCGCTCACGTGATGCAAGATATCACGGTCGATCAATTTGATGACGTTGTTGCCAACATCACCGCCAGTAGGTATCTGGGATTTAATGAAGCAGAGTTACCTCCTGAGGGAAAGGCCCACAACAAAGCACTACATATTTCGGTCACATGTACTGACTCCCTCTTATCACAAGTCCTTGTTGATACTGGATCCTCGCTTAATGTACTGCCAAAATCTACATTAAGCCAGTTACAGTTTAAGGGGCCCGAGATGAGAACTAGTGCGTTGATTGTTAGAGCTTTCGATGGTTCCCAAAGGCAGGTAAATGAGGAGGTCGATTTACCTATTTGTGTTGGACCACACCAGTTCGATATCACTTTTCAAGTCATGGACATCAACCCAGCCTACAGTTGTTTGTTGGGCCGACCATGGATTCATGTCGCTGGGGCAGTCACTTCTACTTTGCATCAGAAGTTGAAGTACTTGATAGATGACAAGCTGGTAAATGTGTGTGGGGAAGAATATTTGTGGGTCAGTGAACTCTCTTCCTTCAGATATGTTGAAACAGATGAGGGGATCGTCGAGGTTCCGCTCCACTGTCTAGAGTTTGAAGATGTTAGTTCCGCATCCGCCAACAACAATCGATCATCCGCTACCATCCTATCCTTAGCAAAGAGTGCCAAGCAGACATTGGAGAAAGGCCCGCTTCCCGGTTGGGGCAAGGTCGTCAATGTGGCAGAAAAGCACGACAGGTTTGGTATCGGTTATCACCCAACAACACACAAGGTTAGTCCGAAGAAAAAGCAATTCAACCCGGTCAAGTTCAGTAGCACTGGCTATCAAAATAAGCATACCGTAGCAGTCATCGCAGAGTCCAGTGGTAACAAGCCAAGGGCATCCAACCTCGTCCGCAGATGTCCTCCAGGATTCAAGCTTCCCAATTGGACGGCCACCGTGATACCTATGGTGTACTCAGAAAAAACGTAATGCATTTTGTTTTCTCCGTCCCTCGTCCCTGCCCGAGACGAGAGGATAGCTTGTAAGGGCCCCCATGTTTAAAAGTATTATGTGAATAAATAAAAGTCCTTTTTTGCATGCAAAACTCGTGTTCCTTTTCTTTCAGCTATTTTTCGTTTTCACTAAAAACAACGAAATGGCAAAAGATTTCTTTTTATTTTTCCACTTTTTCTCAAAAAAAACATACTAAAATAAGCTCATCATATGCAGAGCAAATAAAATCACTGATTACAACATGGCTAAAATCAACCGTGAATCTGGACTTTCAATCAACCAAGCTGAAGATGACAATGAGAAAGATTGCGAATTAGCAGCTGAACTGGCACAACTCCTTGAGAACGAGGAGAAAGAGATTCAGCCATACAAAGAACCAGTGGATGTTATTAACTTGGGTTCTGAAACTGACAAAAAAGAGGTAAAAGTTGGGGCATCTCTCGCCAAGCATGTACACTCCGAGTTGGTAGATCTGTTGCGTGAATATGTGGATGTCTTCGCTTGGTCGTATCAAGATATGCCAGGGTTAGACACCAGCATTGTTGAACATCATCTACCGCTCAATCCTGAATGTCCTCCAGTCAAGCAGAAGCTCATAAGGACCAGACCCGATATGGCACTCAAGATAAAGGAAGAGGTTAAAAAGCAGCTAGATGCTGGCTTCTTAGCCATTTCTGAGTATCCGCAGTGGGTTGCTAATATCGTTCCAGTTCCTAAGAAAGATGGTAAAGTCAGAATGTGTGTAGACTATCGAGACCTTAATAGAGTCAGCCCAAAGGATGACTTCCATTTGCCTCATATTGATGTTTTGGTCGACAACACATCTCAATTCTCCGTCTTTTCTTTCATGGATGGGTTCTCCGGGTACAATCAGATAAAGATGTCACCAGATGATATGGAGAAGACAACCTTTATCACGCCTTAGGGAACTTACTGCTACAAAGTCATGCCATTTGGCTTGAAGAATGCAGGGGCAACATATCAGCGTGCCATGGTAACACTCTTTCACGACATGATTCATGAAAAGATCGAGGTTTATGTGGACGACATGATTGCCAAATCCAGAACTGAGGAAGATCACTTGGTTAATCTGAGAAAGTTATTTGTCAGACTCCCAAAGTTTAAATTGCGTCTGAATCCAGCCAAATGTACTTTTGGAGTCCGATCAGGTAAACTTTTGGGTTTCATAGTCAGTCAGAAGGGTATTGAGGTTGATCCCGACAAAGTTCAAGCCATCCAAGATATGATAGTTCCCCGAACAGAAAAAGAAGTCAGAGGCTTCCTTGGGTGACTTAATTACATCTCTAGATTCATATCTCACCTGACAGCTACCTACAAACCGATTTTCAAGTTATTGATTGTGTGGAATGACGATTGCCAAGGGGCATTCGATAAAATAAAAAAGTACTTGCAAGAACCACCAATCTTGGTACCACCGGTTCCTGGTAGACCACTCATTATGTATCTGACAGTGTTGGATGAATCCATGGGGTGCATTTTGGGTCAACAAGAAATTCACTGAATGTGAGACCCGATACTCACTTTTGGGGAAGACTTGTTGTGCCTTGACTTGGGCTGCTCGACACCTGAGACAATATATGATTTGCCACACTACTTTATTGATATCCAAGATGGATCCAATAAAGTACATATTTGAAAAGCCTGATGTTACTGATAGAATTTCCCGTTGGCAAATGCTGCTAACCGAGTATGATATACAGTACGTGACCTAGAAAGCAATAAAAGGGAGTATTTTGTCTGACTATCTAGCCCACCTACCTGTTGAAGGTAAGCCCTGAGGAAGGCCCCGAACCAGGATCGCGATGAACGCTCGTGTTTGACGGTGCTTCCAATGCCAAAGGTCATGGTATAGCTGTTGTTATCACTTCTCCAACTGCTTTCCATATCCCCTTCACCGCTAGATTATGTTTTGACTACACCAACAATATGGCAAAATATGAAGCATGTATCTACGGTTTAGAGGGGGCAATCGACTTGAGAATTAAAATCCTTGAGGTATTCGGTGATTCATCTCTGATAATCAATCAAGTGAAAGGCGACTAGGAGACTCGAGATAGCAAGTTGATACCCTACAAAGAGCATATCAGAAAACCGATCCCCTATTTTGATGAGATCTCCTTTCATCATATTTCTAGGGAAGAAAATCAGTTAGCAGACGCTCTAGCTACACTGGCATCCATGTTCAAAGTCAAATGGAAGAATGAGGCACCATCCATCTAGATTGACCACTTAGATGAACCATCACATTGTCTAGCAATCGAGGTCGATCCTGACGATAAGCCTTGATTCTATGACGTAAAGACATTTATGGAGAAACAACAGTGTCCTTAGGGTATATCCGTTACCGATAAGAAGGCTCTAAGAAGACTCTCTTCTAAGTTCTTCCTAAACGGTGATGTGTTGTATAAAAGGAATTATGATTTTGTACTGCTCAGATGCGTGGATAGACACGAAGCTAGTCCAATCATAAGGTCCATACACGAAGGCTACGGGGGTGTACATGCGAAAGGTCCTGTTATGTCTAAGAAGATTCCCCGGGTTGGCTATTATTGGACGACAATGGAGGTTGATTGTTACAACTTTGTGAAAAGATGCCATAAGTGCCAGATATATGGTGATAAAATCTTTGTACCACCAACTCCGTTGAATGTTCTGACCTCTCCATGGCCCTTTTCTATGTGGGGCATCGATATGATTGGGATGATAGAGCCCAAAGCTTCCAATGGACATCGATTCATCCTAGTCGCTATCGATTACTTCACAAAATGGGTCGAGGCTGCTTCATATTCTAATGTCACTCAACAAGTGGTTACCCGGTTTATCAAGAAAGAGATAATCGGCCGCTATGGGGTACCTAGAAAGATAATCACTGATAACACCAGTAATCTCAACAACACTATGATGAGGGAGTTGTGTGAAGAATTTAAGATCGAGCACCACAACTCTTCACCATACCAACCCAAGATGAATGACGCCGTAGAAGCGGCTAACAAGAATATCAAAAGAATCGTACAAAAGATGGTCAAGACATACAAGGACTGGCATGAGATGTTACCTTTCGCTTTGCATGATTACAGAACCTCAGTCCGCACATCCATTGGGGCAACTTCGTACTCTCTAGTTTATGGGATAGAGGTTGTTCTACCAATCGAAGTTGAGATTTCTTCCCTCAGGATCATCATGGAAGCAGATCTCGATGAAGCTGAATGGGTTCAATCTCGGTATGACCAACTAAATCTAATTGAAGAGAAGCGTTTGACTGTCGTCTATCATGGTCAGTTATACCAAAGACGTCTCAAACAAGCTTTTGATAAGAATGTTCTTCCTCGGTCATACTACACTGGATACCTCGTGCTCAAGAGATATTTTGCCATTCACTCAGACCCGCGAGGCAAATGGACTCCCAACTATGAGGGACCTTTCGTAGTCAAAAAGGCCTTCTCAAGTGGGTCTCTAATCCTCACAACAATGGATGGGGAATATTTGCCCTCGCCGGTGAATGCAGACATAGTAAAAAATATTATGCCTAAAAAGAAATGATGAAAAGCCCGCTAGATTGACCTCCACAAGGTGAATCTAGGCAAAAATGGTTATCCCGATGGATCCAAAAAATGATTTGTCCATGCAAAAGTTAGGGAACACATACGAGGCTCGCTAAGTCGAAAACCCGAAAGGGCGACTTAGGCAAAAAGGAGCATCCCGGTGGACAAAAAGAATTGAAAGATCCAGGCAAAAGTTAGGGATAAAGGCATTTACTATGATTCTTGAGTCTACACGCTACAAGATAGATATCAGAGGGTCAAAGATCGATCCAGTCACCGTCAGCCGAAGCAAGGCCTTGGGATTCAGATTATATGGAAGATTAAGGCCAATGTTGTAATCAATGGAGAAAATCATACAAAAATATTTCCCATTGCCATTTCAATTATTTTTCAATTTTTACAACGTCCTCCTTAAGGGCGTTTGCATCCTTTGTATTCAACATGTGTACAGATTCCATATCAATAAAATTCAGTTTCTTCTATCTAATGTGTTGTTCTATGTTATGCATGCAAAATAACTGACTTGTCTTAATCACATAATGCTTTAAAATTCTGGGGAATAATAAAAAATCTACATTAAAAGAGAAACAATTTGCATTACCGCTGAAATCCGATAAACCTGATAGGTGATTGGTGACTCAACAGTAGTGTTGCTTGGATGCCCCTGACATTCAATTGACTGGGGGCACCATGAGAACTCCAGCCTTTCAGTGTTCCTTAACAGGTAGGGGATTCCGCGATTGCAGCATTGGCACCAATTGAAACTCCTCGGCTATCATGTTCTAATTCTTGATGATGAGTCGAAATCACGATCACAATAAAGACTCACCCCTACAAAAGCATGCATCATAAAAATTAAGCATACCTCATGGATTGCATAAAACATATCCTCCACACTGGTAATAAAGCCAATCTTTTGGTCCGGTAAATTTCGGGCACATAAGTATTTCATCCTCTTCTACCTTGAATACCCGAAAAGCTTCAGCAGTTCCTGTATTCAGGTCCAAGAAGATTAAATAGGGGCAATTGTTGTACCCCTAAATTTCCCCTCCCCTTTCTCACCTAAGTATCTAATCACTTGATCAAGAGATGACTTGCATACATCCATAACTCATCCACATGCATCATTCCTCATGAATTCAAAAGAAACTTGGGCCCAGGAAGCTAGAGTTCACACAGGTATCCAGGGCCAAAGGCATGGTTTGATTCACATTATCAGCATGTGGGATGTGAACCCCTAATACTGGTGGTGAAGGTTTGACTTCAACAAAGTTGTGACTAGACAACCTGGGGCATTCAAAACCCTAATTTCTCAAGGTAGGATCTCTTGGAGCTTCCCTAGGCCTCATCTTGGTCTCCAAAGCCCTAATCAGGAGATGGTAAATAGAGGAACTTGGTGGCTTGATTGTGTATTCATTGTCAATTTGCTTGACATAACTTGGAGCCTTGGTCTTAGTTCAAAGTCAATTGTGTTATTCATTCGATCCTGGTCATCTGAACAATCAAACCCCTGTGTTTCAAGCCACTTGTTGGTCATGCCATTGGTTCATGGGCATTTTATCAAAACCTTAGCCTTGTGGTCTCATTTGATGGCTTTGATCATGTACGTTATTAGTCAAGTTATTTTTCAAAAAAAGTCCAACATCCAAGTCATAAAACAAGACAGTTTGGAAACCAATTTCAATCGTTTTTCAAACCAATTCAATCCATTTCATGTCATTACATATGATTCCATACAAGAAAATACAAAATTTGACATTTGGACCAATTGTTGACTTTGGTCAATAGTTGACTTTTTGGTCGACTTTGACCAAAGTCAACCCAAATCCACTAAACCCCAAATTCACTCATAATTGTCCATTAAATATCCATTTACAAAGAAATCACAAAGAAAATACATTTTTGACCATTTGTTGACTTTGGTCAACAGTTGACTTTTTGGTCAACTTTGACCAAAGTCAACTTTTACTTGCTCTTGCCCATCCAAACTTGGCCTGACCCTTTTGCTTCATTGTGTCATCCAACCCTCGTGCTTATTGATGTTTGTTCTTGGTAGATTCCATTACAAGTAACACATGTGCTGTACCATGACCTTGTAGCTTTTGAACCATTAACCATTTGCCATTAGCATGCCCCTAACCATTGGCCAAGGAGTCCCCTAACAGTCCAACCATTGTCCTTTGCTCATGTCCTTTGGCTGCAACAAAAATCTCACACATGTGCAACAAATCCATGGATGTAGGTGATCTAGCCAATGGAAGCAGTATGCTGACCTTACTGCTGCAATAGCCCATGTCACATCCTGCTGCACACACGTTGCCTTACCCAATGCTTTGCAATAGCACCATACCATCATCATCATGCTAGCTCGCTACCAGGGCAATGTAGTGCAGAGTATTGTTCTAGATAGTGTCATGGTTCCGGCACACAACCAAGCAAACATCAGAATTTGAATGTAGTGTTGCAACAATCATGCTAAGACAACATGCAGCAGGTATCCAACATAGTCATCAAGCCAAGGCACAACAACAGCAGGGCATAACAGCTACAAAGAAGCACAACATCATACAACAGTTCAGTTGCAAAATCCATATTCAAGACATTCTGCATCATCATCCTACTGTCAACAAACCATTAACAAGCTCCAAGAACCTGCAGCTGTATTTAGACATGTCAAGTGGAAGAATCACCATGAAACTGATCAAATTCAAGGGTAAGTTATGATTCAAGCATCCTGAGACATGTTTTGAACCATCTCATTCATTCCACCATTTTAGGCCATAAGAACCTGTCATACTGTCAAGTTAGTAGACTAAGTCAAGACTTCAAGACATTACATACCAGTCAGGCCCATGTTTGTTCAAGAAAATCCTGATAACATTCAAAGTCGACATAATGCAAATTATGCAGAACCATTGTGTGACAGAGATGTGCATGTTCTATTCAAGACCCTGGCAGCAGTTCATGCACAAGCAAGTTAATATCATGGCATAGCAAACAACACTACACTATAAGCCTACCTCAAGGTCTTGGCCCTATGCAACATCATTTCAAGTTGTGACAATCCAAATGGACCTACCAACACCTTAGGTTTAAAGGAATTGTAATCATGTTGTAATGGCTATACTTGAATCATGAAGTTGGAAGCAAAGTGCATTGGCCCTGTATCTTGCAGTAGCCAAAGCCAGCATGAGCCTTACACACAAAATCCATACTTACCACCTGCTGAACTGAACAAGGGTCCAACATAGCATTGCAAGACCAATGGTGTAGAAGTAATACCTCTTCATCACAGTGTGTACATCTCAAAGCCAAACATTGTCCAAACTTGCATCACAAGCTACCATGGCTAGAGCTTAGTTTGGACATGTTATGCCAAATTCATGCTGCAGCAAAAGAAACAAGTGAGAGCAAGAATTAAATACAAACAGTGGGATTAAAACTTATGAAGCATTGAACCAGAGCAAGAGCAAAGGATCACATTCATCATTTCAAAGTGCAAACCAAAGCATACTTGCACTTAACAATGACCACTTCAGCAGGTCACATTTAATTTAGTAGTTTAATCCTAATATTAATGCTACCTGCTACAACCAGTTTGCACATCAAAAAATCACTAACCTTCATGCTTCATCATTCCAAGCCAAGTAAAGTCACTTAAACTCAACTGGTAACTTGGACAACAGGTCACTAAAAACCACTCCAACACACCTCAATCTCCTTCTAACCTACAACAGCCAATGAGAATTCTTTTCACTCACTCATTAACCAATCTTAACCAACTGAGTTGATTCTAACTAACTGAGTTTCACCATGAACTCAGTGAGTTGAATGCAACTAACTCCTAGCCTTAATATAACAGTTTCCAATCCTAACTCCAAGCCTGAACACCTCCAAACCTAAATTCTATTTAAACAGTTCATCACTCTCAATTTCATCACTTTTGGAACCCTGCGAATTTGAGCAATCTCTCTGCAACCTCTCTCACCCTCACCAAAGCTCTCTTATTCTCTCTCACTGAAAAGCCATTGAAGCTTCACATTGAAGCTTCACATTGAAGCTTCAATTTAGCTTGAGATAAGCCACCTCACTCTCACTCTATTTCCAAAGTTTCAGAAGAAGAAGAAGGAGACGAAAAGAAGAAGATGAAGGAAGAATCAGGATCAGAAAACTTACCGGCGAATTCTCCGATCATCTTCTCTGCTATGTCATTTACAATTCGTTATCGTTTTCTTGCTCTGACTGTACCGAAACGTAGCATTTAGGTTGAGGAATGAAACCCCAATGGTGTTAGGAATTGATCTTCAGTGAGTGTCATTTAATTTGATTTGGAAAGGTTAGGGTTCTTCCTTCGTTTAGGTTCGATTCAACCAATCCGTTGACAATCGCCCAATTTCCTTACCATAGGTGTATTCAGCGTATCTTTAGGCATAAGACAATGGTGGTTAGTTAGGATAGGTCTCCACCATCGCCGACGACGGACGCCGACGCGGTGGCTCGCGGTGGACGATCAGTGAGGCTGAGGGAGAGAGTGAGCGCGTTAATTTTTTGATTCTGTTTGACTTGGATAAGTCAACAGAAGTGGTGGATGATGCTCAATCATGGAGGCCCATGGTGTTTTACTTCCTATACACCATTTTCATTGATACACCCCCTAGAGATTAGTGAAGCGAATGAACTTGGGCTTCAGGAGGCCCATTAACACATTTGCTAATTTCCCACGCTATTTCAATGTTACACCCCCTGTTTGGAATGTTTGCTGAATCATTGGGCTCAGACGGCCCATTTCCATTTAGCTGAGTGCACCCCCTTGCTTTTTTTTGGATTCTCTGGCTGTACAAAAAAAATCAGTGGTGGGCTCAACTGGCAGCCCATTATCCTGAACTCAATCCATACCCCTTTTAATAAATACACCCCTGTTTCCAATTTTATTTGTTTTCTTTGATTTTCTTTTATTGTTTTGCATTTTTATTAGGCTAATTAGATTGTTGGTTTAATTAGGTTAATAAATCTTGATTTTAGGATTTAATTAGCATATTAGGATTTAAATAGAATTTTTCTTAGAATTAATTAGGTTTTTTTTCCTTAAAATTTTAATTAGGAATTATATTTAGGTTTAATTAGAAACAAATAGGTTTGATTAAATTTAGATTCATCCCATTTTCAACATTAGGATTAGAATTCATCTTTAGGATTTAATCAACCTTAAACCATGGTTAGAATTTGACGTATTTCACTATTGACCATTTTGCCCTTATGGGCTTATTTTGTTATTTTTGTGTGAAAATTGCATGTTCCCCTTAGGATTAGAATGCAATTAATTGTAGGACATAACATAGAATTTTAGTCATGATTTTAATCAATATTTTGACATGATCCCTTAGGATTTCTAATCTAACTTAGAATATTCAACCAATTTCTAATGCATGATCCCTTAGGATAGTTCTAACAATTACTAACTTCAATTAGATCCAAAACTTAGTTCCCCACAAAACTAAAATCAAAACCCCCGATTAAATTTATCAAAAGAAATTTTGATTAATTAAATCCTTTGAACTTGTATAACCCCCCAATCTAATTGAGTGACCAAAAGACCCTTGGTCACTTAATAGGACTTTTCTTTCACGCTGTGGAGCTCAAGGCCTTAAGACAAGATCTTCAATCAAGGCATCCTCAGTTATACAAAGCAGCGGATTATTCAAGCACATCAAAGGTGGAGTCTTCAACTTATTCAAGCACATCAAAGGTGGCGTCTTCAACACTTGTTAAATCAAAGTTAGAAGAGTGTGACACGAGCCTTAAGTAAGAGAGAAGGAGTGGGACTAGAGTATTCCTACCCCCATTCTGAATATCTTTGGGTATGAGATGTATGACCCAATGCTCATCGTATTCACCTCTATTCATAGACTTTAGCACAATTCTAACCATACAATTGACAAGTCTCTCTTCACAAAGAAAAAAACAACAAAAGCAAGGACCACTTCAACAACTTATCAATCATGAATCAAGTTGTACGATACGAGCCTTAAGTAATGGAGAAGGAGTGGGACTGGAGTATTCCTACCCCCATTCTGAGTATCTTTGGGTATGGGACGTATGACCCAGCGCCCATCGTATTCACCTCCATTCATAGACTTTAGTACAATTTGAGTCGAACCATTGATAAAGTCTTCATCTTCAATACAAGAAACAATTACAAAGACTCTTCGCTCTCCACTTGAAAGTTAGTGTGATTCTCATCGTCCAGTAACTATCAAGTTTATTCATCCTATTTAATTCTCAATCATTCCAATTCTAATAAAATCATTTCAATCATCCATTTTCTCTTGCCTCATATCAATTTCTTTTCAGCCTTAGTGGGCTGAACTATGAAAGCTCTGATTTCCTCATTGCACAATGAGGGTACGCAGGCAGGAGAACCCAGTTTCTTCGCGAGCTACCTTATCTATTTCTATCTTATTTATCAACTTATCTTCTCTATCCCGTGGATCATTCTCCATTCATGTAACCTATACCATCTTTTCGAGATCAATCTTACTTCTCTTTGGACTCCTTGTCCATCCTTTTAGGACGTCTTGAGGACAGTCCGTCTCTTCAATCGAGGTTTGTTTGGCTCTCATCCCAAACACTAATTTCATCCTTGTTTGGCGCTTATCCCAAACACTCACTTCATCCTTGTTTGGCGCTTATCCCAAACACTAACTTCATCCTTGTTTGGCTCTCATCCCAAACATCTAATTTCATCCTTGTTTGGCGCTTATCCCAAACGCTAAGTTCATCCTTGTTTGGCTCTCATCCCAAACATTCAATTCATTCTTCTTCTTCTAAGACGCCACTTTTTTCTTTGATTGAGAGTCTATCCTTCTCTTGGATCCGAGCTACTATCCCGATTTGATCTCGAATTGTCGATTCCCCAGCATGTGACATAATACTCCTTGCATTCCAATACCATATATCTCTCTTCCATTCTCGTAGTTCCGAACTACAATTGCTCTGACTTTCTCATTACAGAATGATAATACATAGGCACGAGGATGTGAATCCTTGGCGAGCATACTCCTAATTATTTCTCCTTCGCCTTAGGGCATCACTCATATCTTTCACAATTCACTATCTACCTTCGATCATGAATCGTTCACACAGTGACATACTGTCTCTTTGACATCGAAGTACACCTTCTTTGGTATTCCATATACATCCTTTTAGGACACCTGTCCGCATTTCATACCTAGAGTTGTTTGGCTCTCACCCCAAACATGTAATTCCTTCTTTTTAGCTAAAACCCTACAGTGGTGGTCTGCTAGTCCACGTATTGGTTAACGTTGTTTTCCTCCATGGTAAAAATCCCACTTCTCTTATGGATTCCAATACACTTTCACCTTTCTATTTCAAACAATACTTATCCAGTCACTTACCACCAAATACTCTATTTTGTGGCTTCGGTCACTTCACTCCATTCATTTCCATGATACCTTCATATTCTACCTTCTTTCACTCCATGTGATATACCTATTCTTTGAGCCAAATACACTATACCTTTGTGCTCCATCTTGTACCCCTTTTATGAACCAAGAGCCGATTTGTTCGTCTTGTTAGACCCTGTTGCTTAGACGAACATCTCCTTACTTTGCAGCCGAAATTAGGCAACCCTTTCTTTTCGGTTATTCCAATACAGTGATACAAGTGCTATACGCCCTCACTAGTTGGTTCACACCAGTTTTACTCTTGGGTTCACATTTTCACCCCTTGTTGGAGTTCAAACAACATTCTCCTTTGGTTCAAACCATACTTTGATCACACTCCTTTCCACCTCCTGCCATTAGTTCTCTGAACTACGGAGCTCTGAATTCCTCATTGCCCTATGGGGATACGTAGGCATGAGGGCCCTAATCCTCACCGAGCACTCTATCTATTTCTTTCCTTTTCCCATTCTTTTGCAAGTAATCTTAGATCTAACACCTATTCGAGCGAGAACAATCAAAACGGTTCCCATGGAGTACCATGGATGTTTGGGGTGCTAATATCTTCCCCTTGCATAACCGACTTCCTTACCCAATATATCTCTTTTCCTCGGGTTTTATCGATGTTTTCCCTTCCCTTTGGGGATAAATAAAGTTCGATGGCGACTCTGTTGTATGTTCGAGCGTGCGATACATTCGGGTATATTTCCACTAGCTTCACACATCACCATTTAGGTAGAAGTTATTGGCTAATCTTCTCAAGGTCTTCCTATCTTTCAAAGATGCCCCAGACGGGTAAATCTGACTTTGGAGGAAACACTTGATGTCATAATACCACAGCTTCTCGTCTTCGATCTCTTCAACAACAAACACATGAGCTGGCCTATCAAGACGCATCACAGTCTTGTTGGGAACTTCATTCCATTACTTCATTACAATCATTGATTCCAACGTTGCAAGAGCATCTGCCATCCGGTTTTCATCTTGAGGGATATGATGAAACTCAACCTTTGTAAAGAAAGTTGAAATCCTCCTCGCATAATCTCTATATGGTATCAAACCGGATTGATTCGTCTCCCATTCACCTTTGATTTGATTCACAACCAAAGCTGAATCTCCAAAACATCCAAATGCTTAATTCTGAGATCAATGGCCTCTTCGAGCCCCATAATGCAAGCTTCATATTCTTCCATATTGTTTGTGCACTTGAAAGTCAATCTAGTTGTAAATGGAAAATGTGTGCCTTGAGGAGTAATAATGACTTCCCCAATGCCATTACCATATTGATTAACAGCTCCATAAAATACCATGCCCCAACGGGAACCAGGTTTTGGCCCTTCTTCAAGCAATGGTTCATCACAATCTTTCATTTTCAACTACAAGATCTCTTTATCAGGAAAATCATACTGCACTGACTGGTAATCTTCAATTGGTTGGTGAGCCAAATGGTCAGCCAAGACATTACCTTTGATTGCTTTCTGAGATCGGTATTCAATATCATACTCTAATAACAACATCAGCCAACGGGCAATCCTCCTAGTGAAAGCAGGCTTCTCAAATATATACTTGATTGGATCCATTTTGGATATCAACCAAGTGGTATGATTCAACATATATTGACGCAGGCGCTTAACAGCCCAAGCCAATGCACAACAACTCTTCTCTAGCATAGAATACCGAGTCTCACAGTCGGTGAACTTTTTACTGAGGTAGTAAATTGCAAATTCTTTCTTTCTAGCCTCGTCTTGCTGACCAAAGACACAACCCGTACTATCTTCAAGCACAGTCAAATACGTAATCAACAGTCTTCCTTCAACAGGTGGAGACAGAATCGCAGGTTCAAACAGATACTCTTTTATACTGTCAAAATCTTTTTGGCAGTCTTCGGTTCAATCACAAGACTGATCTTTCCGAAGAAGCTTGAATATAGGCGCACATGTGGTAGTCATGTGTGAAATGAATCTTGAGATATAATTCAAGCGGCCGAGAAAACCTATGACTTGCTTCTCAGTTTTGGGCGCAGGCATCTCTTGTATTGCTTTGACCTTGGCGGGATCAACTTCAATACCCTTCTCGCTGACGATAAAGCCCAACAACTTACCATAACGAACACCAAAAGTACACTTATTGGGATTCAAGCGGAGTTTATACTTCCTCAAACGTTGGAAAAGCTTCAACAAATGCTCAACATGTTCCTCTTCATCAATTGATTTAGAAATCGTGTCAACGACATAAACTTCAATCTCTTTATGCATCATATCATGAAAAAGAGTGGTCATTGCTCTTTGGTAAGTTGTACCAGCATTATTTAAACCGAAAGACATCACTCTATAACAGAATGTTCCCTAAGGTGTAATGAATGTGGTCTTCTCCATATCTTCGGGTGCCATCTTGATCTGATTATATCTGGAAAATCCATCCATAAACGAAAAGAATTTGAATTTAGCTGTATTGTCTACCAACATATCAATGTGTGGCAGAGGGAAATCATCTTTCGGATTGGCTTTATTCAAATCTCTATAATCAACACACATGCGGACTCTTCCATCTTTCTTTGGCACAAACACGATATTGGCCACCCATTGCGGATACTCAGCAGTCACAAGGAAACCGATATCGATCTGCTTTTGCACTTCTTCTTTGATCTTCACTGCCATATCAGGATGCGTTCTTCTCAACTTCTGCTTGACTGGCGGACATTCTGGCTTCAACGATAATCTATGCTTAACAATCTCAGAATCCAAACCAGGCATGTCTTGATAGGACCAAGCAAACACATCTGAATACTCTCGAAGAAGATCAATCAACCCCTTCTTAACGTCTGGACAAAGTCGAGATCCAATCTTGACTTCCTTCACTTCATTCTCGGAACCCAAGTTGACTAACTCAATCTACTCTTCGAATGGCTAAATGGCTTTTCCTTCATGCTCAAAGAGATGAGACAATTCATCACTTACCTCTTCATCACTTTCCTCCTCAGCCTCAAACACAGGGAATTCAAAATTTGGAGAAGGAGAAGGATCATTGTATTCAATAGGGTTAGAAACCAACCTACATAATGATTTGATATTTTGATTTTAGAGAAGTGATTTTATGACAAAATATTATGTAGATGGACAATTATATTATTTATTTATATTTTTTTGTGATTACCATTTTCAGAGTAAAGCAAAAAGTAAAAATAAACATCATAGATGTGGATGAATATAATTAATTTTATTGAATCAAATTTGAAATGCCCAACAATGTTCACTTCTCCCTTAGGCATAGGAGAAGGATTTTTAAAAGAAATAGAAGAAATTACTTAGATCGATGCAAAATAATAGGAATATCATTAGCAGTCCAATTGTTGCAAGCCTTTTCATGCGTCACAAAATTGGTGTAGTCTTCCTCTTCGTCATCCTCTAGCACAACAACTAAGTGTTGTTCATTGCCATGAATAAACCCTCCGCTACGGAAGCTAAGTTGCATATCCTCTGATCTAGCAATTGATGAACCTTATTGAAAACCCGGACCGGTTCTATTCTTGTTGTCGGAGACCTCTACCACTCGCCCCCACTGGTCGATATTACCTTCTTCAACAATCTTCCTTGCATCTTTCAATGAGGACATAGGTGCCCCAACTCTCTTTTCAACAACAATAGATAAGGCTTGGAAAGAATTTCCAACCTCATCCTCAACTTCAACGTAAGAGAAAGATGATATATGTCAAACCAACAACGCCTTCTCCCCACCAACAATGGCCAATTTTCCATTCTTGAAGAATTTGAGTTTTTGATGCAACGTGGAAGTAACAACTCTTGCCTTGTGGATCCATGGCCTTCCCAATAGACAACTGTAGGCCGGGTGGATATCCATTACTTGGAAAGTAATCTGGAAGTCACTTGGACCTATCTTCACTTGAAGGTCCACTTCACCTATCCCTGTTTTGCGTGAACCGTCAAAAGCTTTGACGATTACACCACTAAACCTCATAGGTGCTCCTTGATATGACAACTTTGATAATGTTGATTTTGGCATTACATTCAACGATGATCCGGTGTCAACTAGAACATTGGATAAAGCGTCATCTTTGCAATTCATGGAGATATGCAAAGCCAAATTATGATTCCTACCCTCCTCAGGGAGTTCCTCATCACAGAAGCTGAGATTGTTACAGGAAGTGATGTTAGCTACAATATGATCAAATTGATCCAGCGTAACATCTTGTTCCACAAAAGCTTGCTCTAGAACTCTCTGTAGTGCTTCTCCGTGTGCTTCTGAATTCATAAGCAAATACAGCACTGAAATCTTTGAGGGGGTTTGGAGCAGCTGCTCCACCATGTTCAACTCACTTTTCTTTATTAATCTAAGTACCTCATCATCATCATTAGTTTTCAAATTGCTGGATTCACCAGACTGACGCTTTGAAGCACTAACTGGATCTGCTGCAGGCACTTCCACTTTCTTTCCAACCGTTGATTCTTCTATATCTTTTGGGAACAGAGGCCCAAACACTCGACCGCTACGGGTCACCTTAGTAACATCAACAATGCTCACGACCGAACTGGTCATAGGTAATGGAACCTCTTGACCATCTTTCAACATAGTTGCATTATACTGATAAGGAACGGCCTTATCGGATGCATACGGGACTGGACCCTCCAACCGTATAACTAACGACGATACCGATCTTTGACTGATACTATTACTACTGCTGCTATCATACTAAATCACCACTCTTTCGGGATTCTTAAACACTGGAACAATCACATTCACATCGTCATCTACATGACGGGATTGAACAATCTGAATCATACCCTCATCCATTAACCGTTGGATGTCTCTTTTCACAATCTCACAACCTCTTGGATTAACAGTGCAAATAGCACAACCATCGTGGTCATGCTCACATTCACTAACCAAGAAAATATCCTTATGCATTATTACCAAGGATCTTCGAATAAAACGGACATCAAACACTTTGAACTCCCTTAGGCAGCCATCTACCATGTTATCAGATGAATTTCCATGAGCGGGTAGTGGGTTTGCTTTCACATTAGGTGCGCGGTCCTCAAAGTACATCATTCCACTCTTCACTAGCTTCTGAACTTCATATTTAAGTGGATAGCAATTCTCAATGTCATGTCCGGGTGCTCCTTGATGAAAAGCACAACGGAGATCGGGCTTGTACCACCATGGAAGTGGTTCAAGAATTTGTGGCGGATTTCTCGATTGTAGCAGGTTATTGAGAACCAACGATGGACAAAGCTCTGCATATGTCATAGGGATTGGGTTGAAAGAGACCTTCTTCCTCTCAAAAGTTTGTTGCTGATGATTGTTGGTATTGTTGTTGTTATAGGTGTTTGATTGTTCATGTGGCTGTTGTTGTTGATGCTATTGTTGTTGAATTGGTGTTGATTGATTTGTTGAGAAAACGGGAATTACCGAAGATACTTAATGATGGTGTTGACGGGATGGTTGACTTCTTCTGATTTGAGGCTTCCTCTGCCTCCCACTGTAAATTGCGTTGGTTGTATTGTCCTTCTTCTTACTGAAACTGCTGCCATATCTTTTGCTGGACGATACCTCCTCTTTTGACAACCGTCCTTCTCGAACACCTTCTTCTAGCCTCATCCCCATGTTTACCATTTCGGTAAAATCTTTGGGGGCACTGGCGATCATCTTCTCATAATAGAATGAGCTAAGGGTCTTCAGAAAAATCTTGGTCATCTCC
Organism: Lathyrus oleraceus; assembly: GCF_024323335.1. NCBI lineage: Eukaryota > Viridiplantae > Streptophyta > Magnoliopsida > Fabales > Fabaceae > Lathyrus > Lathyrus oleraceus. The sequence goes on along the minus strand of NC_066585.1, from coordinate 483,687,133 downwards.
TTTTCCTCTAAAGAAGGGTTGATCTGAGTAGCGAGTTCTCTCCATCTCTGCGCATACTCCTTAAACGTTTCCTTATCCTTCTGAGACAATGATCTCAACTGATCTCGGTCTGGAGCCATATCAACGTTGTACTTGTATTGCTTAACGAATGCTTCACCTAAGTCATTGAAAGTGCGGATGCTCACACTATCCAACCCCATATACCATCTTAGCACGGAGTCGGTCAGACTGTCTAGAAAGTAGTGGATTAACAGCTGATCATTATATGTTTGGGTAGACATTTTACGGGCATACATCACCAAATGACTGAGCAGACATGTGTTCTCTTTGTATTTTTCAAAGTCAGGCACTTTGAACTTCACAAGAATCTTCACATTCGACACCAAACATAATTCAGCAGCACTCTTCCCAAAACGGCCCTTACCTCTCAAAGTCTTCAACTCCTTGCGCAGCTCAAGAAATTGATCTTTCATCTCATCCATTTTCTCATAAACGTCTAGGGCCTCGGATGGCTCGGAATGATAAATGGTGTCTTCCACACGAGGTAAGGTATGCACTACGGATGGCGGCACAGACATGACCGGGCTAGATGCCAGCATGGAAGCAAATGTGGGCGCAAAACCCTCAGGCATGAAATTTGGCAGCATTCCCCACGGGAATCCGAAAGGCATAGCAGGCGCGAAATGAGCGGTAGCAACAGGCATGGTAGAGGTAGCCACCTCTGAAATAACAGTCCTTTGAGGAGGAGGAGTTACGGGTGTTGGAGAAGACTGGCTCTGCGCGGCTAGAACTGATTCCATCATGGCATTCAGGCAGGAGATCTCCTCTTTCAGATCTCTATTATCCTGCTCAAGATGTTCCATAATTCTAGAGTGATTGACGCGAGTGTTGTATCGATGAGTCAGCTTGGCTGAAGCACGTAAGAAATACCAATGAGACATCTGGCAAAAGAGAAACCTGCTTATGCAAATGATGCATGAAATTCAATGCTTGTTTATTTTTATTTTCAAGGAACTTACTATATTATTTGCAAATATATATATGTATATATATATATATATATATATATATATATATATATATATATATAACAATAATTGCAACAATTTGATATGACCATAAAAAATCTCTTTTTATTTATATAATTGGAAGGATTACATTGAGTATAATTTCAGAAACCAAATGAAAAATACAAGAGAAAAGGAGACTAGTCATCCTAAGGATCCCTAACAACAACATCAGAAGGTCTGGTTGTAGGCGCGTACTTCCTTCGAATGCGTCGAATCTCGGCCTCAAAAGAAGCCTTCATCTGAGTCTTCTCGAGGACAAGTTGATCAACAATCTTCTTCCAAGCAACGAAAGGCTGAGGCATGCTAAAAGATGAAACCTCTGGCTCTCTCTGTCTCTTTGTCACTCGGTCTTCAAGTAGCTCAATAAGTGCATGTTTGTCCTTAGACTCAAGCTGCAAGTCCTCATGCTTTTTGCTCAAAGCATGGAAACTCTCTTCCTACATATCCTTCTCTCGCTTCATCTTGGCGAGTGCGTCTTCCAACTCCTCTATATCTTGGTTAGGGAGATTTAATGGCTCAACCACAACCATAGACATAGGTCTCTCACAAGGATAAGGCATCTTCAATTTCAAAGCTCTCTTCTTCACCCAAAGAGTGTAAGCTTCCAAGGCTACACAATTGCATGGACCAAGCTCAGATCTCCCTTTCCCATGCACATTATGTCGAGCATGCACAATCTTCTGCTTCAAATGTTGGGGATCTTTACCCTCTTGATAGAAAATACCTTCTAACAACATGTTATTAGGTTTATCTCTCAAGAGGAACCTAAGTTGACGACGAGCCAAAGCAGGGTTGTAATTAATTCCTCCTTGTGTACCAATTAGAGGTACATTAGAGAATTCACCACAACAATCAATAATCTCTAAACTGCTCAAAGAAGGATCATACCAAACTATATCAGCATTAGTGAGAGGAATGCAACAGACAATAGTTCCACCACCCTTAAATTCCTTAGATGCAAAGATAACTACATATCACCCAACAAAGTAGGCATAGGATTCCCAATCAAGAAGATTCTAATGGCGTTAACATCAACAAAACCGTCAATGTTAGGGAACAAAGCTAGTCCATAGATGAGCAATACAAAGATAGCTTCAAAAGCGTCCATACTACCCGCCTGAGCAAAGGCATTAGCTTCCTTGATGAGGAAATCAGATGGCAACCCAAACAATCCTCCTTTCTTCACCCAATGAGCCTCTATCTCAAACTTCTTCAAGTGAAGAGCTTCAACAATAAGATGAGACCTGGGAATCTCTTCCAATCCACTAAAAGGTACCTTTCTAGAAACAGGTATTCCTAAGAGATAGGCATACTCCTCTAACGTAGGCACAAGCTGATAATTAGGAAAAGTGAAGCAACGGTAGAGAGGGTCGTAGAACTGAACCAACACACTTAGAAGTCCTTCAACCATATCAGGAGACAAGATAGATAGAAGCTTCACATGACGTTGTTTGAAGTCCAAGGGATCTAATACAAAATATGCTAGCTTCCTTAACTCTTTCAAGTCGGGACATCTGAAACTATACTTCTTAGTGTTCCTTCGTCCACAATCCATGGTCAGAAAACATTTGCAAATAACACCTCAGTTCCTTGAAATTTTCGTGTGATGAATGTTATGATGCGCATGAATGCATGAATGTAACAATCACAAATAAGGGATCACACACAAGGCAAACAAACAAAGTTCAAGGGATGAATCAAGTCATTGTCAAGATCAATCATCCATTTTGGTGGGTTATGGTTTACACCTTATCAACACCCAAGTTCCATTGATATTGGCAAGACTTGACTGGATCAACCAAGAATCAAGGGTTTGTTGTAAGTCATGAGCATGGAGTCTGGGTAAGAACCATCCCAAAGGAGTGAACTAAGGATAAAAACATGTAGATCATGTTCTAAAAAGTTCCCAGAGTCTTAATTCCATCTATCGGATATTACAGGTTAAGATGACTGACTCATCGACCCATACTATTCTCAAGAGAAACTCGTATGAGTGTAGTATCGCGTAGCAACTGTTATCAAGTATACACTTGAACAGTCTCCGCACTACGTCCTAAATAGGCCAAGAGGGGGTAAATGTTCTACGGTCCTTAGCGTCTTGAACCCCAAATTAGAGATAGTAATGCCTTACCATAAATACTTATGTGACATTTCCAAATCCAAAAGGGTCTCCACTGAGCAGATGGATCTCAAGCCAACTTGTTAAGGACTACTCCACACAAGTCGAACATGACTATACCATCCTCCTATCTTAATTGCACTCAAGTTCGGGTTAGAACTTATCTTACCACTCAGAGATCACCAAGCATAACAAGAAGATCATATCATACAAACAAATATACATACATCAAATATACAATTATATACATACAAAAAAGTAGGCTAAACCCACTGGAGTCTACTCCCCAGTAGAGTCGCCACTTAATTTCTGTAGTGGTAAATTCATGATCATCGAGCTATGGATAAGCAAGACATCAAATAACAAGAGTCTCCGTCGCGCTTTTATTGTTTCCAAGGGAAAAGGGAAAAGTATGAACAAAACCCAAAAATAAGAGGTTTTCAAATCAAAACTATAAAAGGCCAGAGATTACAGGTAAGGGGGTTGGTTACACAGAGGGAAGGTCTTAGCACCCAAAGTGTCCTAGGTACTCCTAGGGAGCCCTTTTTTGTGTGCATATGTATTTTGTACAAAATGATGTTTGCAAACAAATAGAATGGGGGGATGAGAAAAGAATTCATTAATTATATTTTTGTGTTTGACAAGACCTTCGGACTTGTGCCTACGTACCAAAATAAAAATGAGGGATCAAAACCTCGTAGTTCGTGATACAAATTTCAAAATGGATGCATTTCTTTTAACAAAAATTAAGTTTGAAAGGCACAAAGGCCTGGAAAATGGTTTGAATGAGTTAGTTCTTTTTGGCTTTTGAAAATTTTAAGTCAAGTATAGTTAAGTATATTTACAAGTTTGATTAAGAAAAGAGTTTGAAAATGCAATGGCATAAGGCCAAAGTTTCTAATTTGCAAAGGGTCTAAGTTTAGAAGAAAAAAACAAGTTCAAACAAAGAAGTTTTTAAAAAAAAAGGACGGAGAGATTTTGAAACTAAAGTGATGGGGAGTAGATGAAGAGACTAATCCTAAGCACAAAATTAAAAGTTAAGAGTTGAAAAGATCTGACCAATAGGTTGCAATCCAATAGACAAGAATGTCATATAGAAACCCAAATTGCCTTGGACATTAGAATCAAGCAACAAACAAGGCACACAATATTAACTTGAAGAGCAAGGCATCAAATAAAGATAGCCACATCCAAGCTTAACCATTCCATGATATTTTTCAAATTTTCCCATGTAATAGATGAATTCCACAATGCTACAAGTCACAGGTTCAAAATAAAAGCTTCACAATGATCATGTATAGATGAACTCAAATGGATCTTCAATGATGTATCAGATAAAGTTTCAAATTACAAGCACTTGGTTACATGAAAGTTGGCATTGGCCAAGTCCTTTGCATATGGAGTGTTGCCTAAATTCTAAGTCCAATTGCCTCAGATCAAACCAACAGTCCACACAAGAAGTTTTTTTATGGTTTTGGTTTTTATTATGTACATTAATGATCAAAGACCACACAAACAAACACAATATACACAAGCAAAATATATCACAAAATATGGTCCAAATGGACAAAGTGAAAATGATATTAACATAAACAATTAGAATGGTATGAATAATGGAAAATGAATAGGGCTTAAAAGTAAAGTGCATTAAAGTAAATAACTTGAAAGTAAATGTTAGTTGTTAGTATTGTTTTTTTTATTTTTATTTAAATCATTCTTTAGAGAACACTCAACCCACTAATCACAAGCATGGATCCTTGAACCAAGACATCTTCCAAAGAAAGGAAAAAAGGTCAAGTTTCCACACAATACCATAAAAGAAGGGAGACTTACAATCTCACTAACTAGAATGCTATGCCTTTTGTGTCAAAAATTTAGTGCTATGTTAAGCAATCGTAATTGGACTTATGTAGAAGTCACAAGTATTTGAAGTCGGGCAATAGAATTGTGGTGTTAATGCATGTTAGAGACATTGTATAATGGACTATGCTCATGAAACATACCACACACAAAAATAATATGCAAAAGAGGTGGCCTAATCTCATCCATACTTACGTTGATTTTCAATCAACTAGCCTTAGGACCTTGAGATTTCATAGGACCATGACATGAATGCATAAAGAAGGGGAATAAGATGAAGGGGGAGGTGGGGGGGGGGGGGAATAGATCAAAACTCAAATGTGACAAAGGAGGACTTTTACCAAATTAAGATCATTCATTCATTTTGGGAGATGGAATGTACATTCCATAAATCCCCTAAATCCAATGATCTTAACTGTAAGACCCCAATTTTGGCCCTAAGATCCCTCATGGCATCATAACATTGCATTTGCAAAAGCCTCAAGGATCATGAGCATCTTGGTTCCCTTTGCCTTTGGGTGGGACCTCTTGAGAGTGGTTTGAGATCACCAAGCATGCTTGAATTGTATATCATTGCTTTTCTCATTTTTATTTACTAACCAAAAGCACAAAAATATGTCACTAACATTTCTTGTTTGTAGCTTGAGCAACCACAAGGCCTAAAAGCTTCTAGGAGTTCCTTTGTGCAATGATATGGTCAAGAGAAGATGAAAGCAAGCATGGCAATGGTTCCCAAAGCTCGCATCCACCAAATATGCCTCCCAATTATCTCAATTTATCATTTTTGATCAAAGCAAGTCATGGGATTTGAGGTTTGATTCTCAAGGAAACCCTAATTCATCTAATCATCAACAATGCCTTGCTCATGAAGCAACCTCAGCTCATGGTCAAATACCATCAAGGGAAGTTCTTTAATTCATCATTCCATGCATGTTTGAACTTATTTCAGTGCCCTCAATCATCAATTAATCAAGATATGAGTTGTGGATTTGAGAAGTTGATCAGTCAATTCATCTGTCTATTTTAAAATGCACTGAGATCTAACTTTTTATGTGTCGGTCAAATGGAGATGATCCTAAGAGAAAAAATGTTCTTAAGAACAATATGAACAACTTTAATGTTCATAAAAATTTGATATTAAGCATGGAAAGTCATCTTCCATTCCAAGACATTATAGGTCATTTTGACTGAAACCCTAATTTTGGGTCAACTTCCCAAGAACATAACTCATTCATGTTTTATGATTTTGAGGTGGGACCAAATGAATTGGAAAGCTTATTGTGTCTACTTCAAATGTTATGTTGAGCAAATTTTCAAAATCTCAAAATAAATACATGTGATAATGCAAAACATTATAGGTCACTTTGGGCCAAATGCATTGAAATGGAAAAAAGTCCAACTTCAAATGCCCATAACGTCTTCATAAAAAATAAAAATGATGCAAACTTTAAGTCCAAATTGATTGTATTAAAAACATCTACAACTTTCATGTTGAAGGTTTTATCATTTGGAGCTTGCATCATTGAGACAGAAGGGCTTGAACATTGGCCAAATTTGGAAACTTCACTTATGCATGTTTTGCACCTTACACTTTAAACTCAAAATTCACTAATTTCCACACTCCAAATGAGTTTTTGTTCAACATAACTTTTGTTCCTCATGGTAAGACCTTTCCAACCATTACCCACGTGCCTATGTTTCAATTTATTAAGTGACATTTTCGAAGACTTGAAGTTTTGTGACTTATTGTGCATTTCATATCAAATTGCCATACACAAGCCAATGCCTTGCAAACTGCACGTCCATTTCAATTTGTTTGATCATCAGCATGCAAATGCAATTGAGTTTGGGCCTTCCACATGATCACATAAGCCCATGCAAGGAGAAATCCATTTGCCATGCACACGAGTTCCTCACTTGCTCAGCCATTTCCAGCTATAAATACATGTGTTATGCTTCATAATAAACCAACCTAAGGGCGCCTGAAATGCTGCAAGAGTGAATTCCCAACCATACCAAAGGAGCTAAATCCATTTTCTTCAAAAATTCAGATCTGAAATTCAATTGAATTTGGTTGAATCTTCAGATCTAAAGCTCCTAAACCTTCATCATTTGATCCATAGAAGTTCTGTTTTGCAAAAGGAACCAAGGAAAGGGACTCAAAGCTTCACAATCCAAAGGTTTTGGTCAACTGTTTTTTGCTTCGAATCTCCTATTTCTTTGATCTATTGAACTGGATATTGTGTTGTGTGAAGTCCTCTCTATAGAGGCATCATTGTTGTGTGTTTAATTTTTGAAATCGAGCAAGTTCATGATGAACACCATCAAGCTTCCATCTCTGATTTCTCCCTTAATAGGAATCTAGAGTGGAAGTGAGTGGTACAGGAGTGATGTACATCACTTCCTCTTTCGAACGGTGCCTAGATCGTCCATTTTGGTGAACATTTGCATCTCTGTGTTTTTTGGCCCTCGCCGGAGCTCACCGGAGAAGACGGTGGCGCTGGCCACCGTCCTATTGCCAGATTCAATGTGGATCGTTGGATGCAATTCCCAGATCTAATCTCCACCTTCCAAAGTTATGACTTATTTTAAATCAATGTGTGGTTGCATTGACTGAGGACTTTGGTGCGCGCGCATGCCATGACCATTAGATCTTCCACGTCAATTAATGAAATCTCATCCAACGCCTCCTGATTTTTGCTATTTTTCATTTTCTGATTTTATTTTTCTTTATTTCCTTTTATTTCAAAAATTCATATCTCTTTTATTATTGGTCCAAAAAATATGGGACCAATTGCATTATTTCTCTTTATAATTCTAGTTTCTAAAAGTGATTTTTAATATTTTTCATTTTATCATTTGATATTTTTTGTGAATTTTCTCTTTTCTGGTTGTTTTTAATTCATTTTAAATAGTTTTTGATATCCAAAATATACAAAAATATTTTCCTAACCTCTTTGAATGATGATGGATCTATGAAAAATATTCTCATCAATTTATTAATTGATTTGAGATTTATTTGAGATTTTAGTTCAATTAGGTTATTTTTATTCATTTTTAATTAATTAAAAATAGTTTCTGACTTTTAAAAATGCTGAAATTTTTTGTCAAACTTTGTTTGACCATGTTGAACTTGGGATAATTCACTTGGACTTTTTAAAGTTGATTTGAGTGAATTTGAAGTTTGACCTTTCTTTAATATTTTAATTCAAGTTTATTTTCAAATATTAAAAATGCCAAAAATATTTTGTTTATTTCTTGACTTCCAATCTTCATCTCATTTCTGATTTTGAGAGTTTGACCTTGACCTTCCCTATCTTTGGTCAACATTTATGGATTGGTACATTCCATTTTACTTAATGCACTTTATGTTCTTCATGTCCATTATCCATCTTCATTTTCTTCTTCTTCTTTTCATTTTGATCAATGAGTTAAAGGTTGATAAGTTAGCATTGATTAGGGAGGCTTAATCTTCCTTGATTCAAATCTAATTGATCTTGATCAATTGATCAAGTGAATGGCTTTGCATTAAGGATAGGTTGCTTTCTAAATCATGTAAATGGCTTAAACCAATACAAGATCATTTCTCTTATTCTTTTTGGCATGGCAAGTTGTTGGAACTTGGTTCACTAATCAAGACTTCTAACTTGTGTTTGTTGCCTACATTATTATTGACCGGCCTCAGATAGTTGTGACGTCTACATAAGTCCAATTATGATTGCTTAACATAGCGCTAAATTTGCCTTATGGCACACTAACTACTAACATTAAACATTAACAACTAACATTTACTTTTTGCTCTTTACTTTTATGCAATTTACTATTCTTCTACATATTATTCATTTGCTTTTTCCTTTGCTCATTTGAGCACATGTTTATGTTAATGCAATTTCCCTTTTGCTCACTTGAGCACATAATTGTGTATATACTATTGTGTTTGTGTTTTGATTTGATGATTGTGGACCAAATGCAAAGAAATAGACAAATGGACTTAGTTTCTAGGACTTTCCCTATGCAAAGTGGAGTAAAAGGATCTTAATATTGAAGATGGATTAGAAGGACCAAACCTCTAAACTCACTCTTGTCCATTCTTGATTTACTCCATGGAACTTTTGATGTGTGTGTTTTTGTGCTATGGAATTCTATGAGAGCTCAAATTGAAGAACCATTGCCATGTTCATCCAAAGTGAAAGATACAAGAGGCATTGAGGATCTCTTAAGAGACTTGTTTGATTATTGCTTGGGCTTACTATTATCTTGCTTGCATATTCCAAAGGATGGGAGCTACTTAGATCATCAATATGATCTCAAGAGAGGAACTCCTTTTGTGGTCTTGTTTCTTATCCTTTATCTCTTGTATGATTAGGACCTTAGCCATTCTTCTTCTTCCCTCCACTCTAACCCAAGCCAAAACTTTTTGTGCAAACATTTAACATTTGTTTTCAAACATTAGAAACCTAAGCCTTATGCTTTTGATTTTCAAACTTTCTTTCCATAACACTTATTTTGAATTGAACTTTTAAATCAACTTTGACCATATTTTGTGAATACTTTTCATTGGTAAATATAACTCATTCAAGTGCTTTTTGTGGTTTCAATGGCCACCTTCTTAATCAAATTTTTCATAACCTTTAGCTATTAGGTTTGAGTTATCCTTGAGGTAGATATAATACTCACCTATATCCTTAGTGATGGACAATGAGTCTTCCATGCTTATTATAGGGTTAACCCCTCACTAGCATGTTGAAGCTATCCTCACATGGTGGATTTGTGGTTTTAGGTTGAGTTTTATCCCTTGGATAACAAAAGACCTTAAGGCTTTTGGACCAATCAATTCACCAACTCATTTTGAGATTTTTACCCCGAACTACGAGGTTTTGATCCTAATCTTTTTTAAGATGGTACGTAGGCAATGAGTTTATCCATGCAAACATAAAATGTAAATAACTTGTATATTCTCCTCTCATCTCTTCAATCATGTTTGCACAAACAAATTTTCACAAAAATACCAACCTTACAACAAATATGAAAAGGGCTCCCTAGGAGTACCTAGGATGTTTTGGGTGCTTAAAACCTTCCCATTGCATAACCAACCCCCTTACCCAGATCTCTGACATTTTTACTAGTTTTTGATTTGATAAAACTTTTAGGTTTTTGTTCGCTTTCTAACCATTCCTTTGGATAAATAGAAGTGCGGTGGCAACTCGAATTGTATGGTTTACCTTGGATTTAGTCAATATCTCTAATGGTAACGAATACCCCACTACAGAAAAGTGGCGACTCTGCTGGGGAACAATTTGCCTAGTGGGTTTTGCCTACTTTTCATATTTGTTGTATTGTATTGTATTTTGTTTTGTGACATATTTTTGTGCAATTTGGGATTATTGTATTGTATGTAATGATTGATTTGCTTGATATTAGTTCCTTGTATGCTTGGTGATCTTTGTGAGATGAGTTCTATACCCGAACTCGAGTGCACTTAGGATAGGAGAATGGCATAGTCTTGTTGACTTGTGTGGAGTTATTCCTTAGCAAGTTGACTTGCAAGTCCATTCACTTGGTGGAGGTCATGTTGGGATCAATAATGTCACACAAGTAGTTGTGGTTAGACATTACTCTTTCCAAATATAGACCTTAGAAGACAAGGACCTTAGTTTACCAAGCCCGTCTTGGCCTATTCTTAGGATGTAGTGCGAAAGTCGTTCAAGTGTAAGATTTGATACGATTGTTACACGATACTACACTCATAAGAGTCTCTCTTGAGAATATTTTTGGAATACGAGTAGTCGTTTCTCCGATAATATCCGAAAGATGGGATGATGACTATGGGAACCTCTTGTAGAACATGTTTGGCAGGTTTAAACCCTAGTACACTTCCTTTTGGGTGGTCCTTAACCGAGACTCCATGCTCGTGACTTACAACAAACCCTTGATTCATGGTTGATCCGTTCATGTATCCTTAATACAATGAAACTTGGGTGTTGATAAGGTGTAAACCATAATCCACCAAAATGGATGATTGATATTAAGGATAGTATGATCCATCCCATGACCTTTGTTTGGTGTGCTTTGCTTGATCCTTGAGTGTGATTGTTGCATTCATGCATTCATGCACTCATTTGCACCCATATCATCAATAATAAGAAAATTGTCAAGGAACTTAAAGAGGTCTATTTGCAAATTTTCAGACATGGAAAAACCAAGAAGGAATACAAAGAAGTACAGTTTCAGACAACCCGACTTGAAAGAGTTAAGGAATTTGACATCCTATGTACTAGATCCCTTGGGTTTCAAGGCTCGTTTTGGGAAGCTTCTTTCTCTTCTGACTACTCAAGTGGACGAAGGATTGATGAGTGTATTGGTGCAGTTTTATGATCCGTTGTACCGTTGCTTCACTTTTCCGGATTTCCAACTTTTGCCTATGCTTGAGGAGTATGCCTACCTTGTGGGCATACCTATTCTAGACCAGTTGCCGTTCAGTGGCTTAGAGAATATTCCTACTTCTCAAGAGATAGCAGACATGTTGCATATAGATGAATCTCTGGTTGGTGCGCATATGACTACCAAAGGTGGAATTCAAGGTCTTCCTTCTGAGTTCCTCATCGATCAAGCTACCATATATGGGAAGGCCATGAGTGAGGATGCCTTTGAGGTCATATTTGTACTTCTCATCTATGGGCTAGTACTGTTCCCTAACATCGACAAGTTTGTGAATGTGAACGCTATTAGGATTTTCGCTACTCTTAATCCCGTTCCGACTCTGTTGGGTGACGCTTACTTTTCTTTGCATATGAGGAATGCAAAGGGTGGAGGTACCATTGTGTGTTGTTTGCCTCTGTTGTATAAGTGGTTTATTTCTCACTTACCGCAGACGGTCGCTTTCAAAGAGAATAAAGGATGTCTACGGTGGTCCACGAGACTTATGTCTCTCACTAATGATGATATCTTTTGGTATAACCGTGTATATGATGGTGTGCAGATTATTGACTCTTGTGGTGAATTCTCCAATGTGCCTTTTCTTGGTACATGTGGGGGGATTAACTACAACCCTATCTTGGCACGTCGTCAGCTTGGGTTCCCCCTAAAGGATAAACCCAGTAACATTCTGTTAGAGGGTGTGTTCTTTCAGGAGGGTAAAGATCCCCAAGGCTTGAAAGGTAGGATGGTCCGTGCATGGCGCAAGGTTCATAGGAAAGGAAGGAAGGAGCTAGGTCCAAAGAACTGTGTTGCTTTGGAACCTTATACTGCTTGGGTTAGGAGAAGAGCTTCTGAGTACCTCATGCCTGACGAGTATCCGAGACCTACACCTTTGGTTTCGGTCGGGCCTTCAACCCTCCCTAACCAAGGAGTAGAGGAGTTGAAAGACGAAGACCGTTCATGTGCTTGGAGCCATGAATGAGAAGAGTTGCTTCAGCAGATCAAGGAGAAGGATGCTTTGATAGAGTTCCTCGAGCATCAAGTTATTGATGATCCTGATGATGCATAGACTTCTCTACTTCCTCAGTCTTCCAAGTTTTGGAAGACGAAGTACGATCAACTCGCCAAGGAGAAGGCAGATATGGAGGCAGCCTATGAGGAGGAGGTGAAGAGGCTTCGTGCATCTTATCTTCCAGTCTCTCGAGCTTTAGATGATTGCTTCTAGGGATCCATAGGATGAGTATTTTCCTTTTCTCTTGTATTTGGTTATCAATGTTGTACTTCTTTGATATAAAACCATTTATCAGATATTATTGATGAAAGTTCCCATATGCGATGAATGTCTAAATGTTTCTAAAAATTTGCAAATAGAATTCTAAAAGTTCCTTTGACAAATAAAAACAAAATCATATGCACAAGTATTACATGCATCATGTGGATAAGCAGGTTTTTGCTTCAGGCTTCTTGTCCTTTGGTCTAACTCGGTGTTCTTCATTTATTTTAAAGACAAGCTGACTCACCGGTACTACACCAGAGCCAACTCTTCGAGACTGATGGATCATTTGGAACAAGAGAACCGCGAGCTGAAGGAAGAGTTAGCCAGATTGACTGCCCTGATGGAGTCATTCATGGCTGCCCAGAGCCAGTCTTCCCCAACACCTGCAACTCCTCCCTAGAGGACGGTCATTTCTGAGATCGTAACTTCTACTGTGCCTGCTGCAACAGCCCACTTTGCGCCATCTATGCCGGCCGGATTCCCTTGGGGAATTCCTGCCAATTTTATGCTAGAGGATTTTGCTCCTACTCTTGCTACTTTGCCGACATCTAACCCGGTCCTCTCAGTGTCACCTCCTGTTGTGCACATATTACCAAGGGTTGAATATACCATCTACCAATCTGAACCATCTGAAGGTCCAGATGTTTATGAGAAGATGGATGATATGAAAGACCAATTCCTTGAGCTTCCCAAGGAACTGAAGACTCTGAGGGGAAAAGACCTCTTCGGTAAAAGTGCTGCTGAGTTGTGCCTTGTGCCCAACGTGAAGATCCCTATTAAATTCAAAGTACCTGACTTTGAGAAGTATAAGGGAAACACATGCCCTCTCAGCCATCTTGTGATGTATGCTCGCAAGATGTCGATGCAAACTGACAATGACCAACTGCTCATCCACTATTTCTAGGATAGTCTGTCCGGTGCCGCTCTTCGGTGGTACATGGGTCTGGAAAGTTTGAACATCCGCTCTTTCAACGATCTTGGCGAGGGCTTCGTCAAGCAATATAAATACAATATGGATATGGCTCCTGATAGGGACCAGCTGAGGGCAATGTCCTAGAAAGAAAAAGAGACCTTCAAAGAATACGCCCAGAGGTGGCGCGAGTTGGTAGCTCAGATAGTGCCACCCCTTGAGGAGAAGGAGATGACCAAGATCTTTTTGAAGTCCTTGAGTTCATTTTACTATGAGAAGATGATAGCCAGTGCTCCCTCAGACTTCATCGAGATGGTGAATATGGGAATGAGATTGGAAGAGGAGGTCCGTGAAGGACATTTGACTCGAGAGGAAGGCTCTTCAGCAAAGAGATATGGAAGCTTTGCAAAGAAGAAGGAGGGGGAGGCACACGTTGTGTCTTCCCATGTCAAGAGAAGACCCTCTGTGAAGAGGAAGATTGCCCGCCCAATCAACAACCAGCATCAGGTGGCTCATATAGCACCTATTTTCAGGGAAGCTCAGCATTATCAACAACCACAATCTCAGCAATATCAGCAACAACAGCAGCGTCCACAACAACAGGCTTACCAGCCTCGAAACAATAACAACAATGCCAGCACCAGCTACGAGAGGAAGAGGGTCACTTTTGATCCTATTCCGATGACTTACGCAGAACTCTATCCATCTCTGATTGATATAAAATTAATCACTCCACGAGTCACTGCCGCTGTACCTACTAACCCCCAGTGGTGGTACAAGCCTGAGCTTCACTGCGTGTATCATTCTGGTGCTCCCGGACATGATGTGGAGAATTGTTATCCCTTGAAAACCAAGGTGCAAGACCTTATGAGAAGTGGGATTTTATTTTTCGAGGACGTAGGTCCGAATGTGAAGAAGAACCCATTGCCCTAGCATGGGAAATCTGTTAATATGGTCCAGGGTTGTCCTAGAAAGTACAAGGTCAAATATGTCAGTCATATTCGACAATCGCTGGTTGAGATACATCGTTTGCTGTGTGACTATAGCAATTACAAACACGACCACAATAGATGTCGAGTCTGTTCTGTTAATCAGAGAGGTTGTCGCCAAGTGCGCAAGGATGTCCAGGAAATGCTTGATGAAGGAGTCATTGAGATCCTTCAAAATAGAAATGTTGATGAAGATGCTGTTGAAGTCAACGTAATTTCTCCGGTTTTCCGGATACCTGAACCTGTTGTCATCAAGTATGATGGTAGCAAGCAGAAGGTCTCTCTTGCTCTGACTATTAAGCCAGCCGGTCCTGTACCGTACTCTTCCAAAGAGGTAGTCCCCTACCGCTACAATGTTGTAGCATTGGAGAATGGGAAAGAGGTGTCCCTGCCCTCTTCATCTATTGTTAATATTGCCGACGTTAGTGGCTTGACCCGCAGTGGTCGCGTTTTTTCGGCCCCGTCGAAACCACAAGCTGACACTCAAAGGAATGACAATGCTGATTATGCTGAAAGCCCGATTGGAAATGCTGTGAGCGCTCCGAATCCGGCACTTGCTGTTAAACCCTCCTCTACGTTGAGAACTCCCGCTTCTGCTGGCACAAGTGACAATGCGAAAGAAGATTGTGATGAGATGCTGAGGCTCATCAAAAGAAGCGAGTACAACGTTGTAGATCAGCTTCTGCAAACGCCATCCAAGATATCTGTGTTATCATTGCTATTGAATTCAGAACCATACCGAGAAGCTCTGCAGAAGGTGTTGGATGTGGCGTATGTGGATCACGACGTCACGATAGAGCAGTTTGACAGTATTGTTGCAAACATCACCGCTTGTAACAATTTGAGTTTTTGTGACGCTGATCTCCCCGATGAGGGAAGAGACCACAACTTGGCATTACATATATCTATAAGCTGCAGAGATGACGCCATGTCCAATGTGCTAGTGGACACTAGGTCGTCATTGAATGTATTGCTGAAGTCCACTCTTATGAAATTATCTTATCAGGGGCCTCCCATGAGGCAGAGTGGAGTAGTTGTGAAGGCTTTCGATGGGTCTTGCAAAACTGTGATTGGTGAGGTTGATCTCCCAGTTAAAATCGGACCAAGTGATTTCCAGATTACCTTCCAGGTTATGGACATTCACCCATCGTATAGCTGTCTCCTAGGCAGACCATGGATTCACGAGGCTGGCGCCGTGACATCCACCCTACACCAGAAGTTGAAATTCGTGAAGAATAAGAAGCTGGTGGTGGTAGGGGGAGAAAAGGCTCTCCTGGTTAGCCATTTGTCTTCCTTCTCTTATATAGATGCTGAGGATGAAGTTGGAACTCCCTTCCAAGCTTTATCCATTGCTGAACCTGTTAAGAAGGGAATTCCTTCATTTGCTTCCTATAAAGATGCAAAGTTGGCCATTGAGCATGGTGCAACTGCTGGATTGGGGCAAATGATTGAGTTGGAAGACAACAAATCCTGGGCTGGCATAGGCTATTCTTCTGGGGTCTTCAACAAGCAAGGACTGTTCAAGAGTGGAGGTTTCATCCACACCGGTCAAGACGAAGAGACTACCGCCATCCTGGAAGAAGAGGAAGAGGATTCTGGCAATTTCATCATCCCTGGAGGGGTCTGCAATAATTGGGTCGCTTTGGATATTCCAACAGTTATCCATAAGTCAAAGTAATGTTCATTGTGTTTAAAAACCCTTCTCCCATGTCAAAATGAGAAGTGATGACATTGTTGGCGCATAAATACAATGATATTTTCATGCAATAAATTCATGTTAAATGTTTGTTTTTCCAATTATTTTCCCTTTTCACTTTTGCATGAAATTGGTGATCACATAAAACCCTAAAAAAATAAAAATAAAATCAATCTTTTCATCCGCATAATGATTTGCCTTGTTTGAATTCTAAAATATTTTATATCCAAAATCATTATGCAGGTTAATCAAACCCATTGAACATAATGATCAGACACCATCTCCCAACTTTGAATTCCTTGTATTTGAGGCGGAAGAAGATGATGTTGAAGATATTCCTGATGAGATTACCCATCTACTTGAGCATGAAGAGAAGGTCATTCAGCCGCATCTTGAGAATCTGGAAATAGTCAACTTGGGGTCTAAAGATTGCGTGCAAGAAGTGAAGATTGGAGCACTCCTGGAAGAATCTGTTAAGAAGGGGTTGATTGAGTTGCTACGAGAATATGTTGACGTCTTTGCCTGGTCATATGAAGACATGCCTGGTCTGGATACTGATATTGTGCAAGATTACCTGCCTTTGAAGCCTGAGTGCGTGCCTGTGAAGCAGAAGCTCAAAAGAACTCATCTCGACATGGCAGTAAAAATCAAGGAAGAAGTTCAGAAGCAAATTGATGCGGGGTTTCTGGTGACTTCTACGTATCCTCAATGGGTGGCCAATATTGTGCATGTGCCTAAGAAAGATGGAAAAGTCCGAATGTGTGTGGACTATAGAGACTTGAATAAAGCTAGTCCGAAGGATGATTTTCCTCTACCACATATTGATATGTTGGTAGACAATACGGCTAAATTCAATGTCTTCTCATTTATGGACGGATTTTCTGGATATAATCAGATCAAAATGGCACCCAAAGATATGGAGAAGACAACATTCATCACACCTTGGGGAACATTTTGTTATCGAGTGATGCCCTTCGGTTTGAAGAACGCCGGAGCCACGTATCAACGAGCTATGACTACATTGTTTCATGATATGATACATAAGGAGATTAAGGTATATGTTGATGATATGATTGCGAAGTCAAGAACGGAAGTTGAACATGTAGAACACTTGTTGAAGCTTTTTCAATGTTTGAGGAAGTATAAGCTTCGTCTGAATCCTAACAAGTGTACATTTGGAGTCCGCTCCGGCAAGTTATTGGGCATCATCGTTAGTGAAAGAGGTATTGAGGTTGATCCTGCAAAGGTCAAAGCAATACAAGAGATGCCTGCGCCCAAAACTAAAAAGCAAGTCCGAGGTTTTCTTGGCCGCTTGAATTATATTTCCAGATTCATATCCCACATGACTGCCACATGTGCGCCAATATTCAAGTTCCTCCGGAAAGATCAGTCTCATGATTGGACCGAGGATTGCCAAAAAGCTTTTGAAGGCATTAAAGAGTATCTGTCCGAGCCTCCAATTTTGTCTCCGCCTGTGGAAGGGAGACCATTGATTATGTATCTGACAGTCCTGGAAGACTCAATGGGTTGTGTCCTTGGTTAGCAAGATGAATCTGGAAAGAAAGAATATGATATCTACTACCTGAGTAAGAAGTTCACTGATTGTGAGTCTCGATACTCAATGCTTGAGAAGACATGTTGTGCTTTGGCTTGGGCAACTAAGCGCTTACGCCAGTATATGTTGAAACATACGACTTGGTTGATATCCAAAATGGATCCAATCAAATATATCTTTGAGAAGCCTGCTTTAACTGGGAGAATTGCCCGTTGGCAGATGTTGTTATCTGAGTATGATATTGAGTATCGGGCTCAGAAGGCTATTAAAGGTAGTATTTTGGCTGACCACTTGGCACATCAACCAATTAAGGATTATCAGTCAGTTCAATATGACTTCCCAGATGAGGAGATTTTGTATTTGAAAATGAAAGATTGCGATGAGCCTACACTCGATGAAGGGCCAGAACCTGGTTCCAGATGGAGTATGGTGTTTGATGGCGCTGTAAATCAGTACGGAAATGGTATTGGGGCAGTAATCATCACTCCTCAGGGCACACATTTTCCTTTTACAGCAAGGCTAACTTTCAAATGCACGAATAATCAGGCTGAATATGAGGCCTGTATCATGGGATTGGAAGAATGTATTAATCTTAGGTGTCGCATCACGCAAAAAACCGGCGGGAAAACAAGAACAACAGAGCCGCCACCGTGCGTTATTTATCCCAAAAGAGGGAAAGGAAACGCTCAGAGTAAACCTGGGAAAAGACATGGTCTCGCGACCAAAGAGAATGGGATCGGGAGTCGGTTATGCGAAGGGAAGGTATTAGCACCCCTACGCATCCGTCGTACTCGACGGGATCCACGCACAAAAGGAAGGATAAATGGTTGCTAAAACACTGCTCAAACACACACACACTGGCTGAAAGAGACACAAGAAAACAAAAGAGACTGAAACTGACTCGGCAGGATATCGTATCCTGGGCCTACTTAGTCTATCAAGCATAGACATCAGAGTGGAAGTAGTTCGGACTGGGGAAACGACACATGCTCGCTAGGATATCGCATCCTATGCATACGTATCTCCTTTGGACGAAGGAGAATCAGAGCATTCGTAGCTCGGCTGACACGCACACAAACAAACACAAACGAAGGCAAACGTGGAGCCTGAATGCCAATCACTGGACTTACATCAGCATCCGAACCGAAACACACACAAAGAGGCAAACGTGGAGCCTGACTGCCAATCACTGGGCTTACATCAGCATCCGAACCAGACAAACTCACACTAGAACCCGAATGCCACTCGATGGACTTACATCAGCTTCCAAGCACACGACAACACAAAACAAAGACACAGGCGCCCGGAGAGATCAGCTCATCTCCTGCCTACGTACCTCATCTGGTATGAGGATCAGGGCGACGTAGTTCCCCTACAGAGGGATACAGGACTAGCCTAACCAGATAACAGAGGGAGACACAACTAGGGAGACTACGACTCGAGCCTAGATGTTATCATGCAAAATCATCCCTAAGTTAAGGTTTCTAGCTAACTTGCACAGGAAGCAAGCCTATCCTAATCATGACTTGCACAGGAAGCAAACCACACCTAACTTGCACAGGAAGCAAGTCAAACTAAACCTAACTTGCACAGGAAGCAAGCTAAAGCAAACACACAAGCACAAGTAGCACACACTATATACAAACAAGTGGCTCAAACAAGGTTAGGTTTTAGTCGAGGGGTCATATCAACCTCAACAAACAAACCTCTGGAACTGGGTAGATGTTGCTCTTAACCTTGACATTGAGAGCCAAGGTGAAGCAGATGAAAGGTGAGTGAAGATGAGACTTCCCAGCTCTTATCCCTGGCCTGGGAGAGCTTAAGACAAGAATGTGTGGGTTCAGAAAGTGGGAACCCTTCTACACATTTGATACTGACTCAACTGTACAATTGTACAAGATCTTGGGTTTGTATCTACAACGCATCAACACAGTGGTGTGAGCAGAGCAGATGACACACAGAATAGCAGGGGATAGATTGCATATCCCTTGGGTTCTGCCAATTGCCTCTTCACTTAGGAGGTCTTTGACTATGTACAAGGACAATTTTAAACAATCACAAACATTGCCTCTTAAGGAGGACTTCAGACAGTTGCCTGGCCAAGTAACAGGCCAGGTCTTCCAGACTACATGAAGATTTAGAAATATACCTCAATGCAAATTGCTTATATAAGCAAAGCAAAGCAAAAGTTCACAAGGAACTAAGCAACTAAAAGCACCTGAAATAGTCAAGCAGATGTTAGTATGCAACTCAAATCAAAGCAAAAGGAAACAGACATTAACAGTTAGTCAGAAGCAAATGAATGTGCAAGGCACAAGGCTTAAGGCTTAAGAGCCAAGCCACCTACAAAACAAACAAGTTAGACAAAGATATTCAAGCAAACTCATATCAAAATAATTGGCCTCATTGGTCATTTGTTGGTCAACCTGAAAACACAAGCTCAAAAGTGAGTAACAGGACCACTAGGGCAAGCCTAGGGTCAAAAGAGAATGAAAAAGTCAAAACAGCAAAGGGCAAGCATCCAAAATCATGTTCAAACAATCAAGAATCAATGCCAATTGGGTTCACATTCATATCGATCACTATCATCATTTCATGAACAATTTAGGTCAAGGTATTGCAAACAGAAACTCATAGAAGTCAACAGAAAGACTTGACTCAAAAGCAATCTTAAACATTTCCAAAAATCACCAAATAAATCATGACCAATCACAACCCACAGCATGGTAAGCATGTCAAATTTCATCTCATTTGGACAAGTGTAAGGCAGTCAATGAAAATCAGAAAGTCAAATCAATTTTGAACATGCTCAAAGAAGTCAACCAAACATGCATCAACTTGAATAAATCATACATAAATGATGGCAAATGAGAAATGAATGGGACTAAAACCATGTCAAAGATTAGGATGTCTAGTTATCTCATGTAAAATTTCATGTCCATCTAATAAAGTATGAGAATTTCACAAATGAAATGGGAACATGTGTCACAAAAAGTCAACATATGACTAAACAGGGGAGAAAATCTCAAACAATTAGGAAATGCCACCAATAATTCCAAGAAAATTCACATGTAAACTAGACACACAAGAGTAGGTTCATGCAAAAATTCACACCAATTGGAGGTCAAGAAGCATGGTAATTAAAATCATCAAGTTGCACATCATTGGTGTGACACAAATTGTCACACCCTAATTCAAAAACTCATAACTCACAAACCAGATATGATAAATTCACAAACTCTACACCAAAATCACCATGAATGTGTCTAGTTTAAGCACAAAACATTTGGGAGCCATTGGATAAAGCATCACTATTTCACAAAGGTTTTGGCAAAGTGTACAAAATATGAGCACATGTCACAAACCCTAATACCAATTAAAATCCACTCATCAAAAAATCTGGAAAAAATATGATAAAAAACTAGAGATTGTGATGAACATGATGCAAAAAATCCCATGAAATTTGGAATTAAAATGAAGGAGATGTGATTTTTCAAAGTTTGATGATCAAATGGAATTAAAATGAAAAAAAAAACAAAATAATTCAATGTGTCATGTGCCCCGAGTGGCAAACTTGTAATTATCCAAGCCACTTAACCAAACACAGTCGTTTTGGACACGGGGAGGAAATGTTCTCATTGGCTCATGCGCTTCCATGGCATGCAGCACGTGAATTCTGGGCCAGGCATGAACAAATTAGGGTTTTAGCACAGTAACATGATCTTCATCCCTTCCAAATTCGACTCAACCAATTTTTCCCAGAAAATGCAATTGCATATACAAAAATGATCAGCAAACAACAAGCAACATGAATCCATCATTGGTTTTCACTAAAACATCCCAAAACTCAAGAATCGAGCACAAACAAGTTTCATCACCAAACTTCAAAACAACATAACTTCAGAAATAACCAACCATTTTCAAAAACAAAACCATCATGAAGCTCAGCATGGAGAGACCTTTCTAAAGCATGTATCTATTTTAAGAAACAAGGAGGTCGAAATTTTACCAAAGTGGAAGGGCAGTGTCGATACAGTTGTTATTTGGCCATGTTAAAGCGAAACAGATGCTCCTTAAGCTCCCTAAGGTTGAATGATGAAGTTAGCTTGGCTCGAAATAGCTTGGAATGGCTTCAACCTTGGACTGCCATTGATGATGCTTGAAGAAAAACAGTCGTGGAAATGGCCTTCCAGCTGGAGAATGATGGTGAAAACAAGCTCAAAATGGTGTATGGATGTTGTTTTAGGCAAGGCTATGTCAAGCTCTTCGAGTTTCTTTGACAGATTTTGAAAATGGCCAAAGATGAAGTTTTGAGAGAATGAGAGAACAAGGGTTTGTCTGCTGTAAAATGGTGGCTGCTAGGGTTTCATTCAGCAGGAAAATGATGAATATATACCCTGTTTTGTGGTACTGATTAGGGTTCATGAAAGGTGGAATGGAGTTGGTGAAAAATGTACTTTTGTCCAATTTTCAAGCAAGTTAGTGATGGGTGTGTGTACTGCACGAAAATGGGCTTCCAACAAGTCTCAAATGTCATTTCTGAACATATTCCAATGGCCAAAGTGAATACAAATGGTTATTTTAAAAGGTCAAAATTTCACTTCACTTGAAATTAATTCAAGTAAGTCAAAAAATGCCATTTTGATCCATGAGGTTTTGGTGCATGAGGGTTACATATTTGGAAAGAGGGGATCAAATGTGACTTGTAGGAAAAAACCCCACCCAAATTGGCCAAATGGTTTGAGAGATATGGCCTTTTGAAGTTCAAGAATTTCTGAAAATGATTTGATCATAACTTGCCAACCATACATGGGAATTGAGTGTTCTTGGACTTTTTGGAAATGGGAGAACAAGATCTTCAACTTTCATGTTGGGAAAAAATTCATTTGAAGCTTGTATCATGATGTAAGTTTGAGGATCAAGACTTTCCATTTTTGGCAAGTTTCAATTACAGGTCCAGTTTCTATTTTTGGAAATTTCTGATCTGGCTTCAAATTCTTCCATGATGGTGTTTGACATGATATATGAGGCCTATTGGGACATGAATAAGCTCTCTCAAACCAAATCCATCCATCCAAACCATAAAATCAAGCCCAGTTGACCAAGTTTGACTTTTTAGGGTTTCTGACTGACTGTGCATTGACTGATGACTTCTGAACATCCAATCCTTGACCAAAACACTTCAAATGGATCCCCAAGTCATGTGAACATGTTGGACCAACCCTAGGGCCTTGGCTCAATTGAATTTGTACTTGCTTGCTTGACTGACTGATCTCCTGATCAGTTTGACCTAATTCTTCTGATGACTTGCACCTGGGGCAAAGGGGACAATGCAATGTTATGCAGTGGACCATGTTATGTTATGACCTAATAATGACAATGTATGTATAATGATAGGTGCAAATTTGAGGTGCTACAGCTGCCCCTATTCAATCAGCTGGGAACCCGAATGGATGAGAGCAACGACTGTCAGACTTTCAGGGTAAACAGGGATTGAATACCAAGAACCGTAGAAATTTGCGCTCTGCCGGATATGATACAAGAAGAACCACGTCATTTACTGATGACGCCTGCAACTGACAACTTCAGAAAAGCGAAACCATTTACCGATGGTTAGAAACTGGTAACTTGATATTTACCGATATCAACTTCAGCAAGACCATTTACCGATGGCTGCTGGGAAACAACTTCTGAAGTAAAAGGAAGCAAGACCATTTACCGATGGTGGCTTCAAAGAAACTTGACATTTACCGATATCAACTTCAACCCGACCATTTACCGATGGCTACTGCAACTGGGAATCCGCTATTTACCGATATCGAAGAAAACGGGGCCATTTACTGATGGCGGATAAAACTGGGCATTCAATATTTACCGATATCGAAGCATACGGGGCCATTTACCGATGGCGTCTCCACTTGAGGAGGAACAAAATCTTTGTGGTGTAATCAGACAAGACGTTTACCGACGACTTCTGGGGATCTTGATTTTATCAACAAGGAAACAAAGCATGACCAGACATTTACCGATGACTGGGATGAGACTCGACGTTTACCGACATCGAAAGATGATGTTTACCGACATCAAAACAAACGACCAGACATTTACCGATGACCGGGGAACACTTCACTAAGGGAAAAAAACAAGTATTTGCAACTGGAAACCAGATAGGACATTTACCGATGACTCTACTGGGGATCTCTAGCTGGGGATTATCAGACATTTACCGATGACTGCAGAAAAGACTCGATGTTTACCGACATCGAAAGATGATGCTTGCCGTCATCAAAAAATGATCAGACATTTACTGATGACTGGGGAGAAAACCCGATGTTTACAGACACCGAAACAATGGTGTTTACCGACACCAAAAATGATGACCAGACATTTACTGATGACTGGGGAGAAAACCCGATGTTTACAGACACCGAAACAATGGTGTTTACCGACACCAAAAATGATGACCAGACATTTACTGATGACTGGGGAGAATACCCGATGTTTACAGACACCGAAACAATGGTGTTTACCGACACCAAACAAAGAAACACACGCGGGTGCTAGTATGACACTTACCGGTATCACAAGAACGACTTTTTAGATATGTCAAGGCAAGGTTGACCACCTGCTGGGGGTCTCACTGGGGAGAAACAAACTTTCTGTCACCAACGGGTGAGGTAATAAACCTCTGTGGGGATATCAAACCTGAATGCTGTTAAGAGCAACTGTAGCAGACTTGCTGTGCTGATGTTGAATGAAATGATCCGCCTCTGCCGGGGATACGGTCTGGTGAGGTTAACACATGAATGCATATGTTTGAATTTTTCTATGGCGTAATGCTCCATATTGAATGGGAATGCTACGCAGTTTGAGGATGCAATGATCACTAAAATGCAAGAATGCAAAAATGATGAAAAATTCCGGCTGGGGAGCCAAAACTGATCGGGTACTCCAACTCTGCGGGGAGACTCTGCAAGGAGAGCAATGACTTCTCACCCATGTTGAAGAATAGCACTGCTGCTGGGGAAAGGTAAACTCCGCTGGGGATATCCTTCAGTCCACAGATAGGATAAATGTTGGAGATAAATTTCAATGAACCTGCCTCACTCGGGGAGGAAATCGGCAAATACAGTCCTGCTGGGGATAGGCAATCCTTAGATCTGTTGGGGAATAGAAAACACTATCCACAGACGTCTCCGCAGGGGAACATAGCTCTGATAGCTTCCAAACTTGCTTGGGGAAAATATCTGCTGAGGAAACGTCCTCACAGATGCCAATCCGAAAAACAGCACAACAAAATGCCCCCAGGGGATACATGGACAAGATACGCTCAAGTGTCCTCAACATTCAAAATGATTTTCAAATGTTTCATCATCCTGCAAGCTATTGTTTAGCCTTCATGTTCTTATATGCAATGCTTATCAAAAATTCGGACATTTTTGCAAACGAAACAGTAAAAGTAAAAACCAAAGAGCTATTTATCTGAATAACGACTTTTATTGATTGAAAATGCGCCTGAAGAGGCAAATACATTGGGAAGCAATTCCTAGAAAGAGGTAATTGCGCACAAAAGGAAAAATCTATCCTAATGGCAACGTGAACACGGCATCCACTATTTCCCAATTCTGTTATAACTCACAGATCATCAGTTTTCCTCCCAACTCCTTGCTTTCAGAGAAGAATGACTGGACGGATCACATCTTTCGAGATGGCAGACGACAAAGCTCGATGAAGTACAGACAACTCAGACTGTAGTCTTCGCTTTAATCCCTCTTTTGGCTGGATCGCCCTTTCGGGTTTTCAATCCACCGGGATACCCATTTTTGCCTAAGCCGCCCTTGCGGGTTTTCGACTTACCGGGTGTACAAATTCTTTTCATTTTATCCCTAATTTTTGCCCGAACCTTTTCTTTCTGTTTTTTGGTTCGCCGGGATGCCCATTTTTGCCTGGACTCTTTTTTTCTTTTTGTCCAGCGGGTCAATTTATGCGAAGTATTTTTTGACTACATCTGAGTTAACAGGAGACGGAAAGTCTTCACCATCCATAGTTGTAAGCATCAAGGCTCCACCGGAGAATACCTTTTTCACAACATACGGACCTTCATAATTAGGAGTCCACTTGCCCCTGTTATCTGTACCGGGAGGGAGGATCCTCTTCAAAACTAGATCACCGATCTGATAGCTTCGAGGACGCACTTTCTGATCAAAGGCTCGCTTCATCCTTCTCTGATACAACTGTCCATGGCATACAGCTGCTAGCCGTCTCTCTTCGATAAGGCTCAACTCGTTAAACCTTGTTCGAATCCACTCGGCTTCGTCCAGCTTGACATCCAATAAAACTCTCAGAGAAGGAATCTCCACTTCAACAGGTAGGACAGCTTCCATACCATACACAAGGGAGTAAGGGGTTGCCCCGGTCGACGTACGTACTGAGGTACGGTACCCATGCAAAGCGAAAGGCAGCATCTCATGCCAATCCTTGTACGTAACGACCATCTTCTGCACAATCTTCTTGATATTCTTGTTTGCCGCTTCTACAGCACCATTCATCTTCGGTCTGTAAGGAGAAGAATTGTGATGTTCAATCTTGAAATCTTTACAAAGCTCTTTCATCATCTTGTTATTGAGATTCGAACCATTGTCAGTGATGATTCTCTCAGGAACTCCATAACGACAGATGATTTCTTTCTTGATGAACCGGGTAACCACTTGTTTGGTAACGTTAGCATAGGAAGCTGCTTCCACCCATTTGGTGAAATAGTCAATCGCTACCAAAATGAAGCGATGTCCATTCGAAGCAGTAGGCTCAATCTTCCCAATCATATCAATGCCCCACATGGCAAACGGCCAAGGCGAATTCATGACATTCAGAGGGCTTGGTGGTACATGCACCTTATCAGCATAAATTTGACACTTATGGCACTTCCGAGCATACTTGAAACAATCGGATTCCATAGTCATCCAGTAATAACCCGCTCTCAACAATTTCTTAGCCATTGCATGTCCGCCGGCATGAGTACCGAAGGAACCTTCATGAACTTCCTGCATTAACATGTCCGCCTCGGGTCTGTCCACGCATCTGAGCAAGACCATGTCAAAGTTTCTCTTATACAACACATCATCCTGATTCAAATAGAAGCTTCCAGCTAGCCTTCTCAGGGTTTTCTTGTCATTCTTCGACGCACCTTCAGGATACTCCTGAGTCTTGAGGAAGTTCTTGATGTCATAATACCACGGCTTCTCATCAATCACAACAGATTCGGCTGCAAACACATACGCGGGTCTCTCGAGTCGATTCACCGCAACATGTGGCACATGATTCCACCAATGAACTTTGATCATAGACGACAAAGTAGCCAAGGCATCAGCCATTTGATTCTCATCCCGGGGGACATGATACAACTTCACCTTCTTGAAGAACGTCAGTATTCTTCTGGTGTAATCTCTATACGGAATCAAATGTGGCTGATTCGTATTCCAATCTCCATTGACTTGATTGACCACTAGAGCGGAATCTCCAAATATATCAAGAGTTTTGATCCTCAGATCAATGGCTTCTTCTATCCCCATGATACAAGCCTCATACTCAGCTTCGTTGTTGGTGACGTCAAACGTCAATCTGGCAGAAAAAGGTATATGAGCACCTTTAGGATTGATCAATACTGCCCCAACACCGTTACCATTCATATTCACAGCCCCATCAAACATCAGTGTCCATTTGTCATCCGGATCCGGTCCCTCCTCGACAAGAGGCTCTTCGCAATCTTTCATCTTAAGATACATGATGTCTTCATCAGGGAATTCAAACATCATAGGCTGATAATCTTCAATCGGTTGCTCGGCGAGGTAGTCTGACAGAATACTACCTTTGATGGCCTTTTGTGACGTGTACTGAATATCATATTCTGTTAGAATCATCTGCCAACGAGCAACGCGTCCGGTGAGAGCCGGTTTCTCAAAGATGTACTTCACTGGATCCATCTTAGAAATCAACAAGGTAGTATGGTTCAACATATACTGCCTCAGTCGGCGAGCAGCCCAGGCCAAAGCACAGCAAGTTTTCTCGAGCAGTGAATATCTTGTTTCACAGTCGGTAAACTTTTTGCTAAGGTAGTATATGGCATGCTCTTTTCGACCAGACTCGTCATGCTGTCCCAATACACACCCCATCGAGTTCTCAGTCACTGACAGGTACATTATCAGAGGTCTCCCTGGAACTGGAGGTATAAGGATTGGAGGTTTCTGTAAATACTCCTTTATCTTGTCAAAAGCTTTCTGACAGTCATCATTCCACTTGATCGCTTGATTCTTTCTAAGCAGTTTGAAAATTGGTTCGCACGTGGCAGTTAGATGAGATATGAACCTTGCAATGTAGTTCAACCTCCCTAAAAACCCACGGACTTGCTTCTCCGTTTTCGGTTCAGGCATCTCTTGAATAGCTTTGACTTTTGCTGGATCAACCTCAATCCCTTTCTCACTGACAATGAAGCCTAAAAGCTTCCCTGATCTCACCCCAAACGTACACTTGTTCGGATTCAACCTCAGCTTGAACTTTCTCAACCGGTCAAACAGCTTCTGCAAATTAACCAGGTGCTCCTCTTCTGTCTGCGACTTCGCAATCATATCATCTACGTACACTTCAATTTCTTTGTGCATCATGTCATGAAAAAGAGTCGTCATTGCCCTCTGATAGGTAGCACCAGCATTCTTTAGCCCAAATGGCATCACCTTATAGCAGAACGTGCCCCAAGGTGTAATGAATGTCGTCTTTTCCATGTCCTCTGGCGCCATCTTGATCTGATTATATCCAGAGAAACCATCCATGAAAGAGAATACCGAGGATTGAGCCGTATTATCAACCAATACATCAATGTGAGGTAATGGGAAATCATCTTTCGGACTCGCTCTATTCAAATCCCGGTAATCGACACACATTCTGACTTTACCATCCTTCTTCGGCACAGGAACGATGTTGGCCACCCATGGGGGATAACTCGTAACAGCCAAAAAACCTGCATCCCACTGCTTCTGAACCTCTTCCTTGATCTTAGTTGCCATATCAGGACTCGTTCTACGAAGCTTCTGCTTGACCGAAGGACATCCTTCTCTAAGAGGTAATCGATGCACCACAATGTCTGTATCTAACCCAGGCATATCTTGATATGACCAGGCGAATATCTCCACATATTCTCTCAGCATCTCAATCAGCCTCCTCTTGACAGAGTCCTCTAAAGCAGCCCCAATCTTGATTTCTCTTTTGGCGTCCTCAGTACCCAAATTAACAACCTCCAACTCCTCCTGATGAGGTTGGATGACCCTTTCCTCCTGCTTCAGCAATCTGACCAATTCTGCAGGGAGTTCACAGTCTTCCTCACTCTCCTCTTCAGCTTGGTAGATGGGATTGTCGAAATCATACTGAGCCATAACAGAACTGTTCATAGTGAATGCCATAAGATCGCTTCTGCATGTTTAATGCTTTGTTTTAGAAAAAAGAGTTCAATAAAGTCACAAAAAACAAAAACATTGCCATTTTTATTGTTTTTGAAAAAGGATGAAAACAAAAAATAGAAAGACAGGGATCACAAAGTTTGATTTCAAAAAATGTCCTTCATTAATGATAATCATTAAAACATGATGAGGCCCTACAATGAATCACTACGCCTTGGGCAGATCGTAGGATTTTCATGCAAAATGAAAAAACAACAGAAAATTACTCTGTCAGAAGAGTAACTTGAACCACTTCTTCAGCCGTCCAGTTGTTGATAGACCCCCCTGGTGCACACGGGCGAACCCAGTTGTCCAAATCACAATCACTGTCACAGTCTTCACTACCGGTTGCAGAGACGTCGCCATGATTCATCAGCCCAGCGCTGGTAAAGGTACTCGGACCCGCTTGACCATTCTGCTCTGCTTGGAGAGGCTCGTAACCAACGCCAAATTTGTCTTCTTTGACAGGCAAATCCACCATCTTGCCCCAGCCTTCAGCTTTGCCAGAATCAACAACCTCCTTAGCCTGCTTGTAAGAAGTAATTGAAGCACCTGGCTTCCTCTGCTCAGCGTACGCCACTTTCTCAAGAGCCACAGTCTCAAACGCCTGGCATAAGGTTTCGTGGATCTCGCCATCCACCTCAACATATTTGAACGAGGATAGATGACTCACCAGAATCTCTTCTTCACCGCACACGGTCACAATCTGACCGTTCCAGACATACTTGAGCTTTTGATGGAGAGTCGACGAGACTGCCCCTGCTGCATGAATCCATGGACGCCCCAATAAACAACTATAGGCGGGCTGGATGTCCATAACATAGAAGATGATATCGAATACCTCAGGACCTATCTTCACAGGCAAGGTAACTTCCCCACACACAGAACGTTTGGATCCGTCGAAAGCACGAACGATCAGGTCACTGGGAGTAAGCACAAACCCTTCCACATCAATCTTCTTCAGAATCTGCTTAGGCAACACATTCAGCGACGACCCGGTGTCTACCAATACGTGAGACAACACTGCCCCCTTGCACTCCATGGTGATGTGCAAGGCTTTGTTATGGTTCCGCCCTTCAGGCGGTAAGTCCAGGTTGGTGAATCCTACACCATGCCTGGTGCTCACATTGGCCATCACACCCTCCAGTTGATTGACAGAAATCTCCTGAGGCACGTAAGCCAGATTCAACATCTTCAGCAAGGCATTACGGTGTGCCTCAGAGCACAACAACAGTGAAAGTATAGAAATCTTGGACGGAGTTTGATTCAACTGATCTACAATCTTGTAGTCACTCTTCTTGATTATCTTCATAAACTCCTCCACGTCCTTCTCAAATGACCCCTCGGGCGCTTCCTTCTGGACAGGCTCTTCCTCAACCACAGCTTGCTTACCCTTTGCTTTGGCGAGAGCCTCAGCATTATTGTCCCTCAAAGGCTGCGGTGCGAACAGACGACCGCTTCTGGTAAAACCTCCTGGACCCCCTACATTATCCACAGCCGGACCAACAGTTGCAGGAACTCTATTCGGTAAACCAATTGTCACTGGAGCTTGATTCACTGGTCTCGTCTGACTTTCAGCCCTTCTGTTACTGCGGTAAGCATTATCATACTTCCACGGCACGGCTCTACTATTCTCAACAGCCCTTCTTCCAGACGCGGCGATAGTAGTTGGAGCACTGATGGTTACAGGCACGGAAATGGTAACTGGGGTACCATTTGTTGCAGGTGCACTAACGACCCTTTGTCCACGTCCTTCAGACGGTTTAAAGTAAATGGTGATAGTTGACACTGTTCCACGATCTTTTACAGCCCTACTGAATTGCAAACAACCCTCATCCATCATACCCTGGATACCGGCCCTTAACTGGTCGCAACCATTCTCAGATTCTGCACAGCCCAAACAATCCTCATCACAGCCCGAGTAGACACCCCCATTCAGCAGACGGCCCTTCACAACTAGCAGAGAAGTCTGAACATCATCAACATTAACAACCAGATCTTCAGCTTCTTTCCCCTCAATATTGTTCACTCTATGCCCACCATGCTGAGGCATAGGGTTGTTTACGACGTTAGGCACTGGAGCGAAGTTGATCGCCTTGGCATCGATCAAATCTTGGACCTTGTGCTGGAGAGCCCGACACTTCTCAGTATGATGCCCTGGTGCCCCAGAGTGAAAGTCACAACGGACGTTGGCGTCGTACCCAGGAGGCAATACTGTAGGCGGAGCCATTGTACGCAACTCAACCATCCCCAACCTGAGTAGTTCGGGCAGCAGTTCGGCGTACGACATGGGTAGCGAATCAAAACGTCGATCAGGCATCCTTTGTCTGGGCTGATACGGACGTTGCTGTTGTTGTTGTTGACGAGGTTGAGGTGCCGGAATGGTTACTGCAGCAGCTTGACGGTATTCAATTCTGTTCTGATCTCTGCGGTGTTGAACAGCATTAGTTTCACCCTCTCTTCGACGAGGTGCCCCAGCAAACGGCTTCTTAGAAGAAGAGGAACCAGCATCTTGGATCTTCCCAGTTTTAATCAAGCTCTCAGTCCTCTCTCCACAAATGACAACATCAGAAAAACTACCGAATGGGCAGCTCCCCATCCGGTCCATAAACACACCCTGAAGAGTGCCGATAAACATATCTGTCAACTCCCTCTCCAGCATAGGGGGTTGAACTCTAGCAGCCAGTTCACGCCACCTCTGGGCGTACTCCTTGAAGCTCTCTCCGGATTTCTGACATAGACTCTGCAGCTGAGTCCGGCTCGGTGCCATGTCCATGTTGTGTTTGTATTGCCTCAAAAAGGCCTCACCCAGATCCCTCCAACAGCGGATAGAATCTCTCTTCAATTCCATGTACCAGTCCAAAGAAGCCCCAGATAGACTATCTTGGAAAAAATACATCCACATCTTTTCATCATCGGTATACGCAGAGATTTTTCGATAATAAGCCTGCACATGGGTGCGAGGGCAAGAAGTACCGTTGTATTTATCGAAGGACGGTGCTTTGAACTTGTAAGGGATTCTCAAACCTTCCACCAACCCCATATTGGTAACATCAAAACCGAGAGAATTTTGACATTCCATAGCTCTAATTTTTTCAGCAAGGGCATCAACTTTATGATCCCTCTCATCAACCCTTCCCAGAACGTCTTCGTCTTCACTGAGCAGAGTGAACATATCCTCTTGTCTGTCAACAATCGGAACAGGATTACGGGCCGGGGCACGGACTGCTCTGGCATTAGCGGCATCTGGAGCAATAGGTTGACCGTTGATTCGAATACCCCCCAACTCATCACCTACAGCATAGTTGTTGATGGGTACAGCAGCAGCAACATTGTTATCATTGATTGGGCCTCCCTCTGGCGGAGCATGGTTGACCGGTGGAATTGCAGCCTCTTGTCTCTGAACCATGGCTCGAAGTTCTTCTTGACCTTGTGCAACCCCTTGCATCATATTCATAAACTGGGCCATGTTAGCCTTCATCTCAGCCAACTCAGCTTGAACTTGATCCATACCTCTCTGTTGATTCAGTCTTGTTGAGTAGCGGTGCGGACGTTGATCAGCTATCCTGCCTGAACAGGAACCAAGAGTGAGAAGTCACGACCAAGAACACCTGTTATGCAAAATGATATGAGTATGGTGCTAATGATGCGTATGATGCACATGATATGTTCATTCCTCAGGCATTCAAAGAGCCTGAGTCATCCTCAAAAGATGGCAACCTGCAGCAAGAACAACATAGAAGCACAGAAACAACATACACAAGAGTGATGAGTACAAGGTGAAACCAACAACCTCATCTATATGAGTAACAGGATCATACAACAAAGTCGACAAAGAAAATCCAAACAATCGGAGTACAACAATGAATCCCATCCAACAAGCCTGGAGGTGATTCTCAACATACACATCAAAGATACAAGCTAAGACAAACGGCCTCCCGGAATGAGAGTCTTCAAGTACTGACACTGGTCTATCAACAGGTCACATTCTGAACATTCTGGCAAAAGAGTGATCTTCTCCTTCAGTTGTCGTCTAAGCTCTACCACTTCTCCTCCAAGGTGGTTCTCTGATGCCTGTCTCAAGTCTACTTCCTTCTTCAACTGGATGTCTTTATCTCTGAGTTGCTTCTCCAAGTCTCTGATCTTCTTCTGATAGCTGGCCTCAACCCTCTGCAGCCTCAAGCACTCCCGGTGTTCTGCATCTAACATGCTCTCCATCTCCTCGTAGGATCTCTTCTTGTTTCTCAGTCTGCTAGCATCTTCTTCTCGCACTCCTCTGAGTTGATGAGCCAAGTTCAACCTATCAGCTTTGGCTTTGTACAGCTCCATCTGGGTATCTTGCTCCTTCTCTCTCAAACGGCGATTCTCCATCAGGGCTTGCTTGTAGTGCTCCGCAGGCACACTCTCAGCAAGGATCAAAGGTGGTTGCTCCTGCAACGGCTCCATCCTATCGTAGGGTAACAACAAAGTTTCTACTCTCTCCTTGACCCAATCAGTGTAATCAGGCATAGCAACGGCAAACTTCTTCCCTAAGACAGATCCATCCTTCACACCAATAGACTTCCAAGCTCTCCCTATCTGCTCCAATCTAGCCGGGTCACTCTGCTTCTCAAAATACACGCTTTCAGCTACCTCAGCCTCAAGTGGTCTTCCCTTCATCACAAACCCCAACTGGCGAAGAGAAAGAACCGGGTTGTAATTGATGCAACCCCTAGTCCCTACGAGTGGCACATTACGGAATCCTCCACAGCTCATAATGACGTTACGCACATCCATCCGGTAAGATTGCCATCTGATATCATAGGAAGTAAGAGACATAACCCTCTGAGTCCACTTATGCGTGCTCTGAGCATCCACAAAAGGTCCACTGACTGGCAGGAGAGACAAGAACCATCTGAGCAAAAGCGGGAGACAACACCTGATAGCCCCACCCTTACCATGCCTACTGTGAATAGCATAGTAAGTGTCAGCTAACAGAGTAGGAACTGGATTTCCTCCAATGAAAATACTGACTGCAGCATAGTCAACAAAATTGGGCATACTCGGAAACAGGACGATCCCATAGATCATGACGGCCAACTGAGCATGAAAGGCTTCCCAACTTCCCTTCTCTGCTTCTTCTCTAGCTACCCTCAACAGAAACTTCAAAGGCAATCCTACAACATCCCCACTGGACTTCCAACTATCACTGACTTCCTTGATACCCAAATGGAGAGCTCTGGCAACAACTCTGAAATCAACCTCCTTGGGCACATCCAAGAAAGGAACCTGATACCGGACCGGGACACTCAGAAGAATGGAGTACTCCTCAAGAGTAGGCGCCAACTGATAATCTTGAAAGGTGAAACAATGAAGCTCTGGGTCGTAGAACTGTAGAAGAGTCTGCAACGGCACCGGATCGACTACCATCTTCAACAGTGTCAGAATATCTCCATACTGGTCAACAAACCCCTTCTGGTTACCACTGGTCATAAGGTTGCTCAACTCAATCAGAGACGTCAAAGGTTCACGGTGAAAGCTGTAGAAACAAGTCTTCCGCTTCAACTCTGGGACTGTTGCCATCTCTATCAGTGAACAAGCTCTGGAATGTACCTGAGAAATGATATGCATGCAGGGATTAGCCTTTTTTTTTTCTTTCCTTTTCTCTTTTTTTTTTGCGTATTTTTTTTTGAAAATAAACACGTTATGATGCAAATGATGCAGACAAGACTGGTTGGCTGTGTCTCTCAGAACACAGGATCAAAACTTCGGCTTGAACTCGGAACCACAAATTCATCTGAAACCCAAAGTCATCTGAGACCCCAAAATTCTGAACCAATAGTCACCAACAGGATCACAAGTCACCAACAAGTCACCAACAAGTCACCAACTGTACCTGTAATAATGATCATTCCCTCCCCACTCACGGGTGTCATCTAGGCCAGGGTAAGGTCGAGAGAAACGCAGCATAAATAACCTTTCGCAGAACATCATCATATACACACCCGAAGTATGTAACGATAATATCCCACCAGGGTCTGAACTGCTCGTGATATCAATGTTCTGCTAAGTGGCGCAATACCACCCACTTCCCATGAATCACTCTATTCCTAAGTATCCTAGATTTCACTCATGGCCTGGGTATTGGGCCTTTTACCTCATGTAACTCCCACCCCAACAGAGAGAAACAGACAACCAGCCAGGTGAACAGATGAATATGAATGCAAACATCAATGCAAACATAAATGCAAACAATAAATAAATGAATGCAATAAATAACAGCAAACAGCAACCAAAACCCTAACCTAGAGAGCGCTAGGAGAGACTCGCTTAGGGAAGATGGACCAGCACAGGTCAACTTCTTATATTCCCCAGTGGAGTCGCCAGCTGTCGCATCACGCGAAAAACCGGCGGGAAAACAAGAACAACAGAGCCGCCACCGTGCGTTATTTATCCCAAAAGAGGGAAAGGAAACGCTCAGAGTAAACCTGGGAAAAGACATGGTCTCGCGACCAAAGAGAATGGGATCGGGAGTCGGTTATGCGAAGGGAAGGTATTAGCACCCCTACGCATCCGTCGTACTCGACGGGATCCACGCACAAAAGGAAGGATAAATGGTTGCTAAAACACTGCTCAAACACACACACACTGGCTGAAAGAGACACAAGAAAACAAAAGAGACTGAAACTGACTCGGCAGGATATCGTATCCTGGGCCTACTTAGTCTATCAAGCATAGACATCAGAGTCGAAGTAGTTCGGACTGGGGAAACGACACATGCTCGCTAGGATATCGCATCCTATGCATACGTATCTCCTTTGGACGAAGGAGAATCAGAGCATTCGTAGCTCGGCTGACACGCACACAAACAAACACAAACGAAGGCAAACGTGGAGCCTGAATGCCAATCACTGGACTTACATCAGCATCCGAACCGAAACACACACAAAGAGGCAAACGTGGAGCCTGACTGCCAATCACTGGGCTTACATCAGCATCCGAACCAGACAAACTCACACTAGAACCCGAATGCCACTCGATGGACTTACATCAGCTTCCAAGCACACGACAACACAAAACAAAGACACAGGCGCCCGGAGAGATCAGCTCATCTCCTGCCTACGTACCTCATCTGGTATGAGGATCAGGGCGACGTAGTTCCCCTACAGAGGGATACAGGACTAGCCTAACCAGATAACAGAGGGAGACACAACTAGGGAGACTACGACTCGAGCCTAGATGTTATCATGCAAAATCATCCCTAAGTTAAGGTTTCTAGCTAACTTGCACAGGAAGCAAGCCTATCCTAATCATGACTTGCACAGGAAGCAAACCACACCTAACTTGCACAGGAAGCAAGTCAAACTAAACCTAACTTGCACAGGAAGCAAGCTAAAGCAAACACACAAGCACAAGTAGCACACACTATATACAAACAAGTGGCTCAAACAAGGTTAGGTTTTAGTCGAGGGGTCATATCAACCTCAACAAACAAACCTCTGGAACTGGGTAGATGTTGCTCTTAACCTTGACATTGAGAGCCAAGGTGAAGCAGATGAAAGGTGAGTGAAGATGAGACTTCCCAGCTCTTATCCCTGGCCTGGGAGAGCTTAAGACAAGAATGTGTGGGTTCAGAAAGTGGGAACCCTTCTACACATTTGATACTGACTCAACTGTACAATTGTACAAGATCTTGGGTTTGTATCTGCAACGCATCAACACAGTGGTGTGAGCAGAGCAGATGACACACAGAATAGCAGGGGATAGATTGCATATCCCTTGGGTTCTGCCAATTGCCTCTTCACTTAGGAGGTCTTTGACTATGTACAAGGACAATTTTAAACAATCACAAACATTGCCTCTTAAGGAGGACTTCAGACAGTTGCCTGGCCAAGTAACAGGCCAGGTCTTCCAGACTACATGAAGATTTAGAAATATACCTCAATGCAAATTGCTTATATAAGCAAAGCAAAGCAAAAGTTCACAAGGAACTAAGCAACTAAAAGCACCTGAAATAGTCAAGCAGATGTTAGTATGCAACTCAAATCAAAGCAAAAGGAAACAGACATTAACAGTTAGTCAGAAGCAAATGAATGTGCAAGGCACAAGGCTTAAGGCTTAAGAGCCAAGCCACCTACAAAACAAACAAGTTAGACAAAGATATTCAAGCAAACTCATATCAAAAGAATTGGCCTCATTGGTCATTTGTTGGTCAACCTGAAAACACAAGCTCAAAAGTGAGTAACAGGACCACTAGGGCAAGCCTAGGGTCAAAAGAGAATGAAAAAGTCAAAACAGCAAAGGGCAAGCATCCAAAATCATGTTCAAACAATCAAGAATCAATGCCAATTGGGTTCACATTCATATCGATCACTATCATCATTTCATGAACAATTTAGGTCAAGGTATTGCAAACAGAAACTCATAGAAGTCAACAGAAAGACTTGACTCAAAAGCAATCTTAAACATTTCCAAAAATCACCAAATAAATGATGACCAATCACAACCCACAGCATGGTAAGCATGTCAAATTTCATCTCATTTGGACAAGTGGAAGGCAGTCAATGAAAATCAGAAAGTCAAATCAATTTTGAACATGCTCAAAGAAGTCAACCAAACATGCATCAACTTGAATAAATCATACATCAATGATGGCAAATGAGAAATGAATGGGACTAAAACCATGTCAAAGATTAGGATGTCTAGTTATCTCATGTAAAATTTCATGTCCATCTAATAAAGTATGAGAATTTCACAAATGAAATGGGAACATGTGTCACAAAAAGTCAACATATGACTAAACAGGGGAGAAAATCTCAAACAATTAGGAAATGCTACCAATAATTCCAAGAAAATTCACATGTAAACTAGACACACAAGAGTAGGTTCATGCGAAAATTCACACCAATTGGAGGTCAAGAAGCAGGGTAATGAAAATCATCAAGTTGCACATCATTGGTGTGACACAAATTGTCACACCCTAATTCAAAAAATCATAACTCACAAACCAGAAATGATAAATTCACAAACTCTACACCAAAATCACCATGAATGTGTCTAGTTTAAGCACAAAAAATTTGGGAGCCATTGGATAAAGCATCACTATTTCACAAAGGTTTTGGCAAAGTGTACAAAATATGAGCACATGTCACAAACCCTAATACCAATTAAAATCCACTCATCAAAAAAATCTGGAAAAAATATGATAAAAAACTAGAGATTGTGATGAACATGATGCAAAAAATCCCATGAAATTTGGAATTGAAATGAAGGAGATGTGATTTTTCAAAGTTTGATGATCAAATGGAATTAAAATGAAAAAAAAAACAAAATAATTCAATGTGTCATGTGCCCCGAGTGGCAAACTTGTAATTATCCAAGCCACTTAACCAAACACAGTCGTTTTGGACACGGGGAGGAAATGTTCTCATTGGCTCATGCGCTTCCATGGCATGCAGCACGTGAATTCTGGGCCAGGCATGAACAAATTAGGGTTTTAGCACAGTAACATGATCTTCATCCCTTCCAAATTCGACTCAACCAATTTTTCCCAGAAAATGCAATTGCATATACAAAAATGATCAGCAAACAACAAGCAACATGAATCCATCATTGGTTTTCACTAAAACATCCCAAAACTCAAGAATCGAGCACAAACAAGTTTCATCACCAAACTTCAAAACAACATAACTTCAGAAATAACCAACCATTTTCAAAAACAAAACCATCATGAAGCTCAGCATGGAGAGACCTTTCTAAAGCATGTATCTATTTTAAGAAACAAGGAGGTCGAAATTTTACCAAAGTGGAAGGGCAGTGTCGATACAGTTGTTATTTGGCCATGTTAAAGCGAAACAGATGCTCCTTAAGCTCCCTAAGGTTGAATGATGAAGTTAGCTTGGCTCGAAATAGCTTGGAATGGCTTCAACCTTGGACTGCCATTGATGATGCTTGAATAAAAACAGTCGTGGAAATGGCCTTCCAGCTGGAGAATGATGGTGAAAACAAGCTCAAAATGGTGTATGGATGTTGTTTTAGGCAAGGCTATATCAAGCTCTTCGAGTTTCTTTGACAGATTTTGAAAATGGCCAAAGATGAAGTTTTGAGAGAATGAGAGAACAAGGGTTTGTCTGCTGTAAAATGGTGGCTGCTAGGGTTTCATTCAGCAGGAAAATGATGAATATATACCCTGTTTTGTGGTACTGATTAGGGTTCATGAAAGGTGGAATGGAGTTGGTGAAAAATGTACTTTTGTCCAATTTTCAAGCAAGTTAGTGATGGGTGTGTGTACTGCATGAAAATGGGCTTCCAACAAGTCTCAAATGTCATTTCTGAACATATTCCAATGGCCAAAGTGATTACAAATGGTTATTTTAAAAGGTCAAAATTTCACTTCACTTGAAATTAATTCAAGTAAGTCAAAAAATGCCATTTTGATCCATGAGGTTTTGGTGCATGAGGGTTACATATTTGGAAAGAGGGGATCAAATGTGACTTGTAGGAAAAAACCCCACCCAAATTGGCCAAATGGTTTGAGAGATATGGCCTTTTGAAGTTCAAGAATTTCTGAAAATGATTTGATCATAACTTGCCAACCATACATGGGAATTGAGTGTTCTTGGACTTTTTGGAAATGGGAGAACAAGATCTTCAACGTTCATGTTGGGCAAAAATTCATTTGAAGCTTGTATCATGATGTAAGTTTGAGGATCAAGACTTTCCATTTTTGGCAAGTTTCAATTACAGGTCTAGTTTCTATTTTTGGAAATTTCTGATCTGGCTTCAAATTCTTCCATGATGGTGTTTGACATGATATATGAGGCCTATTGGGACATGAATAAGCTCTCTCAAACCAAATCCATCCATCCAAACCATAAAATCAAGCCCAGTTGACCAAGTTTGACTTTTTAGGGTTTCTGACTGACTGTGCATTGACTGATGACTTCTGAACATCCAATCCTTGACCAAAACACTTCAAATGGATCCCCAAGTCATGTGAACATGTTGGACCAACCCTAGGGCCTTGGCTCAATGGAATTTGTACTTGCTTGCTTGACTGACTGATCTCCTGATCAGTTTGACCTAATTCTTCTGATGACTTGCACCTGGGGCAAAGGGGACAATGCAATGTTATGCAGTGGACCATGTTATGTTATGACCTAATAATGACAATGTATGTATAATGATAGGTGCAAATTTGAGGTGCTACATTAGGATCAAGCATTTTGATGTGTATGGTGATTCGGCTCTCGTTGTCAATCAGATTAAGGGTGAATGGGAAATGAATCAGCCCGGCGTCATTCCATATAGGGATTATGCGAGGAGGATTTCAACGTTCTTTACTGAGGTTGACTTCCATCATATTCCTCGAGATGAGAATCGGATGGCAGACGCTCTCGCTACACTTGCTTCGATGATTATAGTCAGACTTTGGAATGAAGTCCCCAATATCACTGTGATGCGCTTGGATAGACCAGCTCATGTATTTGCAGTAGAAGAGGTGCAAGATGATAAGTCGTGGTATCATGATATAAAATGATTTCTTCAGAGCCATATTTACCCACCTGGGGCATCTGTGAAAGATAGGAAGACTTTGAGAAGATTGTCAGGCAAT
This sequence comes from Lathyrus oleraceus, assembly GCF_024323335.1. NCBI lineage: Eukaryota > Viridiplantae > Streptophyta > Magnoliopsida > Fabales > Fabaceae > Lathyrus > Lathyrus oleraceus. Next base: position 483,646,162 of record NC_066585.1, on the reverse strand, counting down.
TTCTACCTCGACGACGATGTGCTTTATAAGAGAAATTTTGACATGGTTCTGCTCAGATGCGTGGATAGACACGAAGCAGACTTGTTAATGACTGAGGTCCATGAGGGTTCATTTGGTACTCATTCCAATGGACATGCCATGGCTAGAAAGATGTTGAGAGCAGGCTACTATTGGCTGACAATGGAGTCTGACTACTGCAAATACGTGAAGAAATGCCATAAGTGTCAGATTTATGAGGACAAGATTCATATTCCTCCAACACTTCTGAATGTGATTTCATCACCATGGCCTTTCTCTATGTGGGGAATTGACATGATTGGCATGATAGAACCGAAAGCGTCCAACGGTCACAGATTCATTCTCGTAGCAATTGATTACTTCACCAAATGGGTTGAAGCAGCGTCGTATGCGAACGTGACCAGGCAGGTGGTCGTGAAATTTATCAAGAATCAACTCATATGCCGGTATGGGGTGCCAGATAAGACCATTACTGATAATGGATCTAACTTGAACAACAAGATGATGAAAGAGTTGTGCAATGAGTTCAAGATCGCACATCATAATTCTTCTCCTTATAGACCCAAGATGAATGGGGCTGTTGAAGCTGCTAATAAGAATATCAAAAAAATTATACAAAAGATGGTTGTTACGTACAAAGATTGGCATGAGATGCTGCCATTTGCCTTACATGGGTATCGTACATCTGTCTGCACTTCAATAGGGGCAACCCCTTTTTCTCTTGTTTATGGCATGGAGGCTGTACTCCCAGTAGAGATGGAGATCCCATCAATGAGGGTTTTAATGGAGGCCAAGTTGGCTGATGCTGAATGGGTTCAGAGTCGTTATGACCAGCTGAACTTGATTGAAGAGAAGAGATTGACTGCCATGTGCCATGGTCAGTTATATCAACAAAGGATGAAGAAAGCCTTTGATAAGAAGGTCAAGCCTCGTGTGTTCCGAGAGGGTGACCTTGTGCTCAAGAAAGTCTTGTCTTTTGGGCCCGATTCCAGGGGCAAGTGGACTCCAAACTATGAAGGTCCATATGTTGTCAAGAGAGCCTTTTCAGGCGGTGCTTTGATACTTACAACTATGGATGGGGAGGATTTCACTCGTCCTCTGAATTCAGATGCAGTCAAGAAATACTTCGCCTAAAAATAAAAACAGAATAGCTCGCTAAGTTGAAAACCCGAAAGGGCGACTTAGGCAAAAATGAGCATCTCAGTGGATTGAAAACCCGAAAGGGCGATCCAGGCAAAAGTTAGAGACATAAAAATAAATATGTATCCCGCTAGATTGAATACCTCATCCTGGGGCAATCTAGCCAAAAAATAGGGATTTAGCAAGTAACTACATCCTGACAAGACACTGTTCTATAAACTGTCATCCGTCAGAGATTCTCACTCAGTCATCATCAACTGAAGCTTCAAATACATCGGATTCAGAATTGGTGGAGAAATGGTCATTATGTTCAATGTAGCCCTTTTCCAATATATATCACCAATTTCAAATTTGTAAAGATCTATGGGGTTTTGCCATTTGCAGACTACCATTCCATCAAATAAATTTGAGCCTTTATCCAATTATTTGCACTCTTATTTGTTTCTACTCAACAAATGTTTTGCATATTTTAATTGAGAAATATCATTGTTTTCAAGTAATTAAAACTTTTCATAACTTGTAATTGAAACTTTTCTCGACAGGGTAAGACATTTGTTCATATTCCTGGCGTGTTTATATCCTCTTCCACCAGAGCCTTTTGTGTTTGTCCTCCCGAGCAGAGTGCGTGGTAAAGGTATTTCAACCTCCTTCCTCCTCAGCATGAATAAGCTCTTGGTTTGGTTGACCCTTGGAAGCCTCTGATTGGTGGTTGTATCCCCACGAAGATCCATCATCCCTTTTGATAATGTCCTCGGTGAAGTGGCTTTCCCAGCGGAACTTATCTGTGTCGTGATCCTGTTCCCGATTGGAATGGTTGTTATTTCTCCTGCAGAGATCTTTGCTCCTGATCCCTGGAAGATAGGATGTTCTCCTTTGAGCCTGGCTTTCTCTCCTGAGATGTAGTACCGGATGTTTACTCAATCAATCAGTGGACTTGTTTGTGTTAGATATGTTTGTTCTGTCAGCATTCATTATACATAAACCATACATACATGCATAATTTTTAACATTCAGATATTCATGTTGCATCCTTTTCCATATATCTTTGACTGTTATCTTCTGCTAGTCAGAAATGTAATCCCAAGCATATGTCTGTGTCTGATCTCCCCATGTAGAGTTAGCCCCATAAGCAGAAAATGTATATCCTTTCTTCCATATTCCCCATCGAGTTATGTCCTCGTGGATGATGGTTGTTTCTGTCTTCCTCCCAACACATATATTGGGATGGAACTTCCCATTGAGTTATATTCTTATGGGGATAAGTCTTGTTTCATCATGCCTCTCTGGTTTGATCCCAGATTGGCTTCTTGTGTCCGCTTCCCGAGTTCCCTCATAGCTTAGATGCATAGTTGCTCATTAACTAGTAATTATCCATCCTTTCCCCGGCGGAGTCTGTGGTCTTCTACCCTCATACCGGTAGTTATAAGTCCCATTTCTTTGGTTTTCTACCCAGTATTCGATAAATGTAACCCCCTCCTTGACGGTTATCATTATCCAATATTCGGTATTGATAGTCCTTCACCCCCTTTTTGAGTATATCTCCCGGATCATTACCTTTCGTTAATGTATCCTCAGCGAGTCATCTTTCATGAGCAATTTGTCGGTAATGATCGTTTCTCCCCTTGACTGGTCATCATTTTATACTTGGTTTGTGGTATCCCGATGTCCTTTCTTTTCGGTCGATTTATCCTTTATTAACCCAGTAACCGGTTGTGGATAATCTTCCATGCGAGTATTTTATCTACGTTCTGACGGTAATAGATAATATATCTCATGCACTCTTCGGTTGAAGTCTTTGTTCTTCCCCAGTTGAGTAAGAGTCGTAGTCCTTTGTGGGATCGAAGGCCCATCCTGTAAGTCGAGCTTGCTTTTTCAACCCTCCTTTCGGATGATGAGTGTCTTAGGAATATTCCCCAATTCATGCCCTGGTCGGTCAACTATTATATGCCCAGTAACCGGTATCCCTGTTGTTCCTTTCTCTCTGCTCCCTGTTATGACTTTTGTCCCTTGTGGAGTCAGATTTTCCTGAGTTGAAGTATACCTTTTTAGGTTTTCCTCAGATGATTTTGGATGTTTGATATCTCTCACCCTTATACCAGTCTTAGATATTCATTCTCCCCGAGCATTTTGTTCTCTCGCCCTTATACCGGTGTTTTGATCACATGTCTCCTTGAGCTTATTACCCAGTAACCGGTATTACCTCATCCTGTTGCTTCCCAGAGGAATCCTGCTTGGATGTTCCCCAGCGAGAACCGTTAGTGGATTCTCCCTATCTGAGTCCGGATTTTTATCCGATGTGTCCTTGGTGGGTAATTCCGTTGTATTGGCATATTCCCTAATACATGCTCCTTTGAGTCAGCTCGGGTCTCTCCATTGATTGATTCTTTTGGAATCCTACTCCTTAAGCTTTGAGTCGTGCCCTGCTCACGCAATTTATCCCCTTTTCTATTCCCATAAGAGTCCTAGAGTCTCCGTCTCATTGAGTGTGTCACTCATATGGACGGATAGCTCCTCCTGATTTCTTTTCTTCTTTGTGGACACATATCTCCACGAAGTATTACCCTTTTTGCATACATACATCTGCATAATAAGGTCTCTTAGGGACAAAAATTCATCTCTTTCTTATTATTTAAGCCCATTCTACAACGTCGAGACGAAGATTTTAACTTTCACTTCTCCGGATAGAATGACCTTAAATAGGGGCATCTGTAATACCCCAATTTTGGCCCTAAGATCCCTCATGGCATCATAACATTGCATTTGCAAAATCCTCAAGGATCATGAGCATCTTGGTTCCCTTTGCCTTTGGGTGGGACCTCTTGAGAGTGGTTTATGATCACCAAGCATGCTTGAATTGTATATCATTGCTTTTCTCATTTTTATTTACTAACCAAAAGCACAAAAATATGTCACTAACATTTCTTGTTTGTAGCTTGAGCAACCACAAGGCCTAAAAGCTTCTAGGAGATCCTTTGTGCAATGATATGGTCAAGAGAAGATGAAAGCAAGCATGGAAATGGTTCCCAAAGCTCTCATCCATCAAATATGCCTCCCAATTATCCCAATTCATCATTTTTGATCAAAGCAAGTCATGGGATTTGAGGTTTGATTCTCAAGGAAACCCTAATTCATCTGATCATCAACAATGCCTTGCTCATGAAGAAACCTCAGCTCATGGTCAAATACCATCAAGGGAAGTTCTTTAATTCATAAAAATATTCTCCTAATTTTCTGGTTATTTTTAATTCATTTTAAATAGTTTTTGATATTCAAAAAATACAAAAATATTTTCCTAACCTCTTTGAATGATGATGGATCTATGAAAAATATTCTCATCAATTTATTAATTGATTTGAGATTTATTTGAGATTTTAGTTCAATTAGGTTATTTTTATTCATTTTTAATTGATTAAAAATAGTTTCTGACTTTTAAAAATGCTGAAATTTTTTGTCAAACTTTGTTTGACCATGTTGAACTTGGGATAATTCACTTAGACTTTTTAAAGTTGATTTGAAGTGAATTTGAAGTTTGACCTTTCTTTAATATTTTAAGTCAAGTTTATTTTCAAATATTAAAAATGCCAAAAATATTTTGTTTATTTCTTGACTTCCAATCTTCATCTCATTTCTGATTTTGAGAGTTTGACCTTGATATTCCCTATGTTTGGTCAACATTTATGGATTGGTACATTCCATTTTACTTAATGCACTTTATGTTCTTCATGTCCATTATCCATCTTCATTTTCTTCTTCTTCTTTTCATTTTGATCAATGAGTTAAAGGTTGATAAGTTAGCATTGATTAGGGAGGCTTAATCTTCCTTGATTCAAATCTAATTCATCTTGATCAATTGATCAAGTGAATGACTTTGCATTAAGGATAGGTTGCTTTCTAAATCATGCAAATGGCTTAAACCAATACAAGATCATTTCTCTTCTTATTTTTGGCATGGCAAGTTGTTGGAACTTGGTTCACTAATCAAGACTTCTAACTTGTGTTTGTTGCCTACATTATTATTGACCGGTCTCAGATAGTTGTGACTTCTACATAAGTCCAATTACGATTGCTTAACATAGCGCTAAATTTGCCTTATGGCACACTAACTACTAACATTAACCATTAACAACTGACATTTACTTTTTGCTCTTTACTTTTATGAAATTTACTATTCTTGTACATATTACTCATTTGCTTTTATCTTTGCTCATTTGAGCACATGTTTATGTTAATGCAATTTGCCTTTTGCTCACTTGAGCACATAATTGTGTATATACTATTGTGTTTGTGTTTTGATTTGATGATTGTGGACCAAATGCAAAGAAATAGACAAATGGACTTAGTTTCTAGGACTTTCCCTATGCAAAATGGAGTAAAAGGATCTTAATGTTGAAGATGGATTAGAAGGATCAAACCTCTAAACTCACTCTTGTCCATTCTTGATTTACTCCATGGAACTTTTGATGTGTGTGTTTTTGTGCTAGGGAATTCTATGAGAGCTCAAATTGAAGAACCATTGCCATGTTCATCCAAAGTGAAAGATACAAGATGCATTGAGGATCTCTTAAGAGACTTGTTTGATTGTTGCTTGAACTTACTATTATCTTGCTTGCATATTCCAAAGGATGGGAGCTACTTGGATCATCAATATGATCTCAAGAGAGGAACTCCTTTTGTGGTCTTGTTTCTTATCCTTTATATCTTGTATGATTAGCACCTTAGCCATTCTTCTTCTTCCCTCCACTCTAACCCAAGTCAAAACTTTTTGTGCAAACATTTAACATTTGTTTTCAAACATTAGAAACCTAAGCCTTATGCTTTTGATTTTCAAACTTTCTTTCCATAACACTTATTTTGAATTGAACTTTTAAATCAACTTTGACCATATTTTGTGAATACTTTTCATTGGTAAATATAACTCATTCAAGTGCTTTTTGTGGTTTCAATGGCCACCTTCTTAATCAAATTTTTCATAACCTTTAGCTATTAGGTTTGAGTTATCCTTGAGGTAGATATAATACTCACCTATATCCTTAGTGATGAACAATGAGTATTCCATGCTTATTATAGGGTTAACCCCTCACTAGCATGTTGAAGCTATCCTCACATGGTGGATTTGTGGTTTTAGGTTGAGTTTTCTCCCTTGGATAACAAAATACCTTAAGGCTTTTGGACCAATCAATTCACCAACTCATTTTGATATTTTTACCCCGAACTACGAGGTTTTGATCCTAATCTTTTTTAAGATGGTACGTAGGCAATGGGTTTATCCATCCAAACATAAAATGTAAATAACTTGTATATTCTCCTCTCATCTCTTCAATCATGTTTGCACAAACAAATTTTCACAAAAATACCAACCTTACAACAAATATGAAAAGGGCTCCCTAGGAGTACCTATGATGTTTTGGGTGCTTAAAACCTTCCCATTGCATAACCAACCCCCTTACCCAGATCTCTGACATTTTTACTAGTTTTTGATTTGATAAAACTTTTAGGTTTTTGTTCGCTTTCTAACCATTCCTTTGGATAAATAGAAGTGTGGTGGCGACTCGACTTGTATGGTTTACCTTGGATTTAGTCAATATCTCTAATGGTAACGAATACCCCGCTACATTAACCTTGCAAAGTCAAATCAACCTTGACCAGGGCCCAACAACACAAGTTAAACTCATACAAACAATCAAAATGGCTCAACACAATTATTTGGCATTTATTCAATTTAAAAATACTAAAAATAATGTATTAAATTAAATATGGTTTGTCAAATTCCTAAAATCTCATCAAAACACCAAAGAAATGGCCATGAGATTTATCATAGGTCAAACAAGGTCAAAGGACCTTGGAGAAAAAATTTCAGAATTTTTGGAAACTTAAAAGTATTTTTAAATAATTAAAAATATTCAAAAAAATCAATTAAATCATGAAAAATATTAATAATGATCCCAAAAATAATTTTTAATTCAAAATATGAAAGAAGATTTTATTTAAATTTTTTTGGTGAAACTCATATTTTTTGGATCAATATTAAAATTAATATGAATTAATGAAAATCAGAAAATACAAAAAAAACGTGGACTAGTTAATCTCCCTCATTAATTGAGGTGGCAGATCAAGTGGTCATCAGCGTGCTTTCCACCATGGACTTAAGTCAATGTGCCACAGGGATGGTAATCAAAACGAACGCGTGAGATTAAAACACTTTGAATTGATCATGTGGCTTAGAACCTGTCCAGCACACCACCAACGCTGAAACTCCGGTCACCTTCTCAGGCGAGGTTCACCGGTCCGGTTCAATCATCACCATCACATAAATGAAAAAGGAGGACATGATCTGAAATAAAAAAATGGCATAGAGCACGAATCTGACCTCAATTTTAACTCACTCCAAATATATAGAAAGATATGAGGATTTGAATTTTGAGGTGTGTCAACTGAGTTGCTTCGATTTGACCTCAAAATAACTCAATCGTCTTGCCTACATTGGTAGGACTTCAGACAACCAAAGATCCAAGAGAATTAAGTAGGAATCGAAGAGAAAAAAATTTCTGGAAAATACCTTCAATGTTGTGCAGAACTTGATCTTGCTTGCTTCAATCCTTGCTTGATCACACTCAGGGAACTTGCAGAAGTGGTTTGGTAATGGAACAAAGCTTTGGATCCTGGAGTTTTTGAATCTCCAAACAATGAGATTCAAACTCATTTTTCAGATTGAAAATTCTCAGGTTTTCCTTTGAATTGTGAGGGTTTGAAAAGAGGGGGCAAAGTCGGTGCGCTAGGGATCCTTTAAATGAGCTCAGAGGCCTTGTATTTATAGCATGAGGGAGTGATATTTGCACACTTGCATTTGCTTCCAAAATTGGCAATGTCATGCACAAGCTTGCATGGGCGTGTAAAGGCCCATGAAGAAATCCATTTTGGTCCAAATTCAATTGTTCTGAAGTCTCAAAGAAGCTTGAATGGCAAGGCAATGTGAAATGGTGTTTTGGACATTTGATCTTTCCACTTGATGCAAACCTGTTAAGACCATGCACTGCCCTAGCAAACCTCATCTAAAATGCATTAAATAGGACTTTTTGGAAAGCTTAGATCAAGGGGAACAACTTTTATGTTGGACACTTTTTCATTTGGAACTTGGATCATGGTTAATTTTAAGGTGGAAGTTTGGAAATTTCAACATGTTCAAAAAAATTCTAAGTGTCAAGTCATATACCTCAATGTTCCACCTTGCTTAACTTTTCATGTGAGCTCCAAATGAGAAACGTGTCTTCATAAAAGTTGTATCTCTTTCAAAGACCTTTAAAATGGTAGCCAATTTCATGTCATTTGGATTTAGAATGATAGTTATGCATTTTTGAAGTTGAGGAAAATCACTTGTTCAATGGTATAGGTAAAAAAATGACCTATAATGTATCCTTATATCACATGCTCATAAAAGTTGAATAAGCTTTCATTACAAACATCAAAGTTTAAGTAGACATCTTGAATTTGATTGTTCAACTTGGAAATCTTTTATCTCATAAAAATTGAGCAAGTTATGGCCTTGGGAAGTTGACTTTCAAATTAGGGTTTAGACAAAATGACCTATAATGTTTCAACATATAAAATGACTTTCCAAGCAAAATTAGCTCTAGACTTCAATATGAAAGTTGTTTGTAATGTCATTTAGAATAATTTTTCGCTTGGAATCATTTTCATATGATGAAAATTGTAGGAGATAGGGTCTAGGGAGACCCAGTTTTGATCTGATGAATTCATCTGGCCAACCATCATCAACCAACTTGCTAATTTGTAATTCTCTTGACTTTTTAGGTTCATGGTAGACATATATGCATAAGATGGTGAATTTTGAAGTGTCCCTTGAGAAATTTGATCAATTGGTGAGGAAGCTTGGTGAGGACCTTAGACAAAAACTTTCACAAATTTTAGAAAGTCAGAAGTATTTTAAAATATTTAAAAACAAGTCCAAAATCATTTAATTCTAAAAAATATCAAAATTAATCCAAAAAATTATTTTAATTCAGAATATGGAAGAGAAATATATTTAAAGATTTTTGGTGAAAGTCCCGTATTTTTGGATTAAAAATGAAATTTATATGAATTAAATAAAATAGGAGCAATTAAAATAAAATTAGAAATAGAAAAAAAAACAAGGGCCATCAGATCTCCCTCATTAATTGAGGTGGCATATATGATGGCCACGGGCTTAAGGACCACCATGTGCCAAGTCAAACGCATGGGAACTATGGTAATTCAAATTGATGGTCAAGATTAAAACGCAAGGCAAGGATCAGATGGTTGGGACTAATGTCAGCACATCACCGGAGCTAGGGCTCCAATCATCTTCTCCGGTGGACCTCACCGGACTGGTCCACCACCAACTTCCATAAAAATGGCAAATGAATACATTATTCGAAAGGAAAAATGCTCAGGAGCTCGAATCTAACCTCAATTTCTCCCAATTCTAAATATACTAAAAGATACATGGATTTGGAATTTGAGGTGCATGATCTGAGTTTCTTTGATTTGGCCTCAAAGCAACTCAATCTTATTTTCTACATTTGGTAGGTTTTCAGACAACCAAAGATCAAGAAAAATAGTTGAGAATTGAGGGAGAATCAAAGAAGAGAAAATCCAGAAAATTCAGCTTTGGTTTGCTTCAATTGAGCTTGATCTTGCTTCCAATTTGCTTTAGCCCGTCTCTAACAACTTACAGGAAGTGAAATGGATGATTAAGAAGCTTGGATACTTTGAGTTTCAATTTCGAAATAGAATGAGAATAGAAACTCGATTTCAAATGAAATCTTCAAGTTTATCCTTTAATGGAGGTTAGGGAAGCAACAATGCAAAGCTTGGGTTCCCTGAATCTGAGGTTTATTCCTCATTTTTTCTTAGCAGGTCATCCTTGATAAGTTTACGTTAACCGATAACTAACGTCCCTCTACCAGAGTGTATTATCTCCCTACCCAGTAACATGTGGTAGATATAATTGAAGGAGAATAGCCATCCAAGACGCAACGGAATTTAAAAATTTCTCCTTTAATGATCCTTACGAATGGGCATGATCAGTGATAGAATCATTACCTCTTGTGGCGATCACAAACGTTGAACGATGACAACGCCTCTACTCAGTCCACACGAACGGATTCCTTCAATCTCAGTGCTAGCTGCTACGAATGAAGGTTTTGAGTGAGAGAGAGAGAAACGAAATGCAAGAGTTCTCTTTTTTGTGAATGCTTCTGCACAAGGGTTCTATTTATAGAACCACTTGTGTGGGCTTTAAGCTAAAAAGCCCACCTAAGTGTATTTTGGCCCATATCTTATAATATGCCCAAAATCACTTAAGCGTGTGGTACCTTACCATATTTCGTATTCCATTTAAGTGCACCGTACCTTACGTTGTTCCTTAGTTACTCTATCTCTCATCAATCCGTCCTTTGTGTGTGACCATGAAGCTTTTCGCGACGTTGGCAATTATATTAAATCACACATTTAATATAATAAACAGTGAGCGGTATCTAGTAACATATCACTGCTACCCAAGACACGAAAATGTCATGTGATATGACAAATCCTTCTGTGATAATAATTATGTGTATAATTACCCTTTGGCCCTTATGTCTATATTGAACACAAGGTATAAACCGTGTCATCCTTGTCCAGTTCAATATTGGGCCCATAGACATTTATCCTGTTACGCAGAATGGACAAATTCCATCTAGGTCACTCATGTCCCTCAGCATGCTTCGTGGAGTACCCATCAACTGTCTTTATGGTTATCCAGTTACGGACAATGTTTGATCAGCAATAAAGCACTCGACTCTACATCTAGGGTCCATAGTGGTTTCAGGTCGAAGAGTGGTATACACCATTATCACCATGAGAATAACTTATGACACCTTGCATAACTTTCTATATAGTATTCTCATAGCGGGTCAATCCAGTATAAATATTACTCTTAATATTCATACCTATGTTTAAGACTTGATAACTCCTTTATCCATGATCCATGAGATGTGATCATCAGTCTATATACATAATAGTCTTAATGCTTTAACGTTATCCCACTTCACAAAAAAGCTCGACTACGGATACTTTAAGAATAGTGTCCTTATGTTTAATGTGATCTCATGATCAAGTCACACTTGATACATTAAACGGACTATCTATTCTAGGGACTTTATTAAACAAACATAATAAAGAAAATGCCTTTTATTATTAATAAATAATTCGATACAAGTACCAAAAGTATTGGCCTCTAGGGCTTACACCAACAATCTCCCACTAGCACTAGAGCCAATCAGGCATACCCCCACTGCCCATAGATCTAGTATGGCCATCATGCTTCAGCTGTGCAAGAGGCTTTGTCAGTGGGTCAACAATATTGTCTAGTGTAGCTACTCACATATTTTCACATCTCCTCTATCTATTATCTCTCGAATGAGGTGATAACGCCTAAGTATGTGTTTGAATAGTTGGTGAGATCTAGGCTCCTTAGCTTGTGCGATAGCACCATTGTTATCACAATAGAGACCAATGGGATCCACAATGCTAGGAACTATGTCAAGTTCACTAATGAACTTTTTGATCCAAACAGCTTCCTTTGTTGCACTTAAGCCAGCAATATACTCGGCCTCGGTTGTAGAATCAGCAACTGTATCTTGCTTTGAACTTTTCCAGCTCACAGCGCCACCGTTTAAGCAAAACACATAACCAAATTGCGATCTAAAGTCATCCTTATCTATCTGGAAGCTAGCATCGGTGTATCCAATTACAGCTAACTCTTCATGACCTCCATATATCAAGAATGAGTCCTTATTCCTTCTCAAGTACTTAAGGATATTCTTGACAGCTACCCAATGGGCATCACCAGGATCAGATTGGTACCTACTCGTTGCACTTAAAGCATACGAGACATCTGGTCGAGTACATAACATGGCATACATGATAGATCCTATTGCAGATGCATATGGAATCTTATTCATGCGATCCCTTTCTTCCTTAGTTGAAGGGGATTATGTTTTTGATAGACACATGCCATGTTGCATAGGTATGAATCCTTTCTTGGAATCATGCATATTAAAGTGTCTCAGCACTTTGTCTATGTACGTACTCTGACTTAGGCCAAGCAGTTTTTGTGATCTATCTCTATAGATTCTGATTCCTAATATATAGGATGCTTCACGTAGGTCCTTCATAGAAAAGCATTTCCCTAACCAAGACTTTACTTGTTGTAGGGTAGGGACATCGTTTCCAATGAGTAATATGTCATCTATATATAATACCAGGAACATGATCATGCTCCCACTAACCTTCTTGTAGACACAAGGCTCATCTTCGTTCTTGATGAATCCATATTGTTTTACTGTTTCATCAAAACGAAGATTCCAGCTTCTGGAAGCTTGCTTCAATCCATAGATTGACCTTTGTAACTTACATATCTTTTGGGCTTCTTCTGATATGTCAAATCCTTCAGGTTGTGTCATGTACACATCCTTAAGAAGATTCCCATTAAGGAAAGCAGTTTTCACATCCATCTGCCATATTTCATAATCATGATATGCAGCGATAGCAAGTAAAATACGAACAGATTTAAGCATTGCAACTGGTGAAAAGGTTTCATCATAGTCAACCCCATGAATTTGTTTATATCCTTTTGCTACCAGTCTTGCCTTATAGGTATGTACCTTACCATCCATGTCAGTCTTCCTTTTGAAGACCCACTTGCATCCTATAGGGTTAACTCCTACAGGAGGCTCTACCAAGTTCCAAACTTGGTTTGTGTACATGGAATCCATTTCAGATTTCATGGCTTCTAGCCACTTCTCAGACTCGGGACCAGTTATGGCCTCTTGGTAGGTCACAGGCTCATCTTTATCCATGAGTAATACATCACCTTGATCTGTTATGAGATATCCATATCTCTCAGGTAGGTGACGTATCCTGCTTGACCTATGTTGGTCTTGTTCTACTTGAGCAGGTTGCTCTTCCACAACTACTTGTGTTTCCTACTCTAATTCCTCCATAGGTGTATCGATGCTTTGTAATTCTTGAATTTCTTCAAGCTCTACTTTCCTCCCATTGTTTCCTTTGGAAATAAAATCCTTTTCTAGGAAAACTCCAGTTCGAGCGACAAACACTTTGCCCTCTGAAGGATTGTAGAAGTAATACCCTCTTGTTTCTTTAGGATACCCCACAAATAAGCATTTGTCAGATTTGGGCTCAAGCTTAGTTGAAATTTGTCGTTTCACACAAACTTCGCAATCCCAAATCTTCATGTAAGACATATGTGGTTTCTTACCACTCCATATCTCATATGTTGTCTTCTCGACCTTTTTGGATGGAACACGATTAAGTGTGTAAGCTGTTGTCAATAGTGCATGTCCCCAAAAGGAGTTTGGAAGATCGGCGTGACTCATCATGGATCGGACCATGTCTAACAGGGTTCGATTTCTTCTCTCAGATACACCATTCCATTGGGGTGTTCCAAGAGGAGTAAGTTGGGATAGGATCCCACACTCTTTCAGATGGTCATCAAACTCTAGGCTTAAATATTCACCACCTCGATCTGATCGAAGAGTTTTAATATTCTTACCTAGTTGGTTTTGTACTTCATTCTTGAATTCCTTGAACTTTTCAAAGGACTCTGATTTGTGTTTCATTAAATACACATAACCATATCTACTGAAATCATCAGTAAATGTGATGAAGTACTGAAAACCTCCTTTGGCTGGTATGTTCAGTGGTCCACATACATCAGTATGTATGAGGGCCAAAAGATCATTAGCTCTTTCACCTTTTCCTGTGAATGGAGACTTTGTCATCTTTCCAATTAAACAAGATCTGCATGTCTCATATGATTCATAATCAAAAGAGTCCAAGAGTCCATCTTTATGGAGTTTGGAGATGCGTTTCTCATTTATGTGGCCTAATCGACAATGCCAAAGGTAAGTTGGATTTAACTCATTAGGTTTCATCCTTTTAGTATTAATGTTATAAATAGGCATTTCAAGATCAAGGACATATAGTCCATTATTCATTTGTGCAGTAGTATAGAATATATCATTCAAATCAATTGAGCAATAATTGTTCTTTATTATAAATGAAAAACCAAACTTGTCCAAACAAGAAACGGAAATTATATTCCTGCTAATTGCAGGTACATAATAACAGTTCTCTAACTGAATTATTAAACCACTAGGTAAAGTCAATACATAAGTTCGTACGGATAAAGTAACAACCTTTGCTCCATTGCCAACTCGTAGGTCGACTTCACCTTTTGCCAATTTTCTACTCCTTTTTAGTCCCTGCACATTTGTACAAATGTGAGAACCGCATCCAGTATCTAATACCCATGATGCAGAAGTAGATAAATTAATTTCAATAACAAAACTACCTGAAGTTGAAGTCTCTACTCCATTCATCTTATCTTCCAGGTACTTTGGGCAGTTTCTCTTCCAGTGTCCGGTCTTACCGCAATGGAAGCAGGTGCCTTCTTTTGCTATGTGTCGCAACCTGAAAAATACAGTGTGCGAAAAAACAACCGGCAAAAGAAAATGACAGAAGAGTCGCCACCGTGCGTTATTTATCCCAAAGGAGGGAAAGGAAACGCTCGAAGTAAACCTGAAAAGAGGAAAGGAAAGGACAAGGTCTCGCAACCAAATCTTGGGTTCGGGAGTCAGTTATGCGAAGGGAAGGTATTAGCACCTTTACACATCCGTAGTACTCTACGGGATCCACTTTTGTAGTTCTTGTCTAAAGGGTGTGAGTTTATCTTGTGTTGTTTACTAAAAAAGGGGTTAAATGAAAATGACTCGCGCGGATGTCGCATCCACTACATACGTATCTCATCTGAATATGAGAATCAGAGTCTTCGTAGCTCGGCTGACCTATGGGTTGAGGGGATGTGTGCTCGCTAAGACATCACGTCTTATGCCTACGTATCTCATCGGGAATGAGAATCAGAGCAAGCCGTAGTTCGGCTAACTACGGGGTTAAGGATTATGTTTTGGGGGCGGGCGACGTTACTACGCAATCTACCGGATGCTCGACCTATGGAGACTTACTCACCTGTAGTAGAAGGAGTAAACGTGTGTTTAGGAGAAGAAAAATCAATGAAGGGTTAGGGTTTGGGATGCTCATGCAAAAAGGCAGTCCTTGACGAAGGAACCACGCTACCTGCGGGGATACGAACACATACAAAACAAACATGTATAAAGTAAATGTGCCAACAAGGCAATCAGAATAAATCTCCCAAATGGTATCCCACAAGCAAAGTGGACTATCCAGCGAGCTATCCCTGCAAAAGTCATGTGAGCCTTCACAAAAACTCAACAAAAGGGTTAGTGAAACAAGATAAGGATTAGGAGAAAACATGTTATGACAAACGTAAGTCAGATTAGAGCAAAATAGTATGGTTTTTCATGGATAACAGTATGGTTTTAGAAACCTCAAACCCTGTGGCATACACTTCAGAAATTAAACAATTAAGCATTCAAGGCATTATTTATACATTTATACATAATTATGAACTCGTGGGCAAAAACCTAATGAAATTCATCCATCATACCTCAAACATTCAGAGTATTCAACTTCAAAGCACAAAGGTAATGGGAATAAGGTGAAACCTGATTGGAGAGATCGGTTGGAATCAAATGGCACGGCTGGATTTGTAAGCCAATGTTAGGGTTTGCTTGAGCTGAAAGTGTGTGAGTCAGAATGAACCTTTCAGAGTTGCCTGGAGGTTTCTCTGAACTCTGTTAGGTCTTCTCTCACTATCTTTTTCCCCAGGGTTCTTCTCTCACTATCTTTTTCTCAGACTGGGTAATAGGAATAGAATGGCCTTTTTTTTCACTGAAACTCTGAATTTATAACCTGATTTTTGTGGACCTGTGGGCTCAAATGAGAGAGGTCCAAGTCCAAGATTTTTTCTTTTATTTATTTATTTATTTATTTATTTATTTCGTTTTTGAATTTTTTTTTCGTTTTCTGTTTTTTTTTTTCGTTTTTCGTTTTTTTTTCGTGAAGGGTAAATTTTGGGGTATTACACTATGCCTCCACTAGGCTTTAAAGCAGCAACGGTGGGTTTGGCTTTGGCAACTTCCTTGCCTTTCCCTTTATCACCTTGCTTAGTGGGCCTTTTGTTCTGTCTCTTTCCATTTCCGGTCATCAGAATGGACTTCCCTTTTGACTTCAGATTCTGCTCGGCAGTTCTTAACATGGCGAGCAGTTCAGGAAGAGATTTGTCCATATCATTCATATTGAAATTTAGGACAAATTGACTGAATCTATCTGGCAACGATTGCAAGATCAAATCAGTCGCAAGTTCCCTTTCGAGGGGAAAACCCAATCTCTCAAGGTTTTCCACATACCCAATCATCTTGAGCACATGGGGACCTACAGGGGCTCCCTCAGCTAACTTGCCTTGAAAAAGGGATTTTGAAACTTCAAACCTCTCATGCCTTGCTTGCTCTTGATAGAGCATCTTCAGGTGTTCGATCATATCGAACGCTGACATGTTCTCATGTTGCTTTTGCAATTCTGAGTTCATGGTAGCTAGCATGAGACAAGCAGTTTCATTGGCATTATCGACATCCTTCTTATAAGCATTTCTTTCTGCCTTAGGTGCAGAACTAGGAGGTTCCTCTTCAGGAACAGGTGTCTCCAAGACATACAGCTTTTTATCATGTTTGAGGACAATCCTCAGGTTTTGGTGTCAATCCAGAAAATTTGTCCCAGACAATTTTTCCTTATCAAGGATTGATCGCAAAATGTTGTTAGAGGTGTTTGCTGTCATGGTAATCTACATAAGAATTAATGAAAATATAAGTATCATAGACATATTTAATTAGGCCTTTAATTAAATATGCTCCCACTATTTTACTCAAAACAAATGACCCTCATCATTTGATTCGGAAAATCCCGTTGGAAGACTTTCTAGTGGGTCGAGATCCATATTTCACTTCGTTCTAAGTCCGCGTAGGCGGATTACACAAAACTAGGTTATTTAGGTAGGAACTCCTTCCAATTGTATCTCATACAACTCTCGAAAATTTCAGTTGGGTGAATAACTCCTTATTCCAATCCATCATATGGATCATTCCCAACTCTTGCTTCTAAACATATATAATCTTATTATAATTTGTTTAGTTAAGTTTGACCCATTGTTTTAACAATTGGATATTACAATTATCCCATCACATCTTACCAATATAGAACATGCACCTCGCGTAGGCGAAACCTACATTATCCGATACTAGTCTTAATGAGTGTTAAAACTTGGAAAGCATAAACTTAATATTTAATTTGAGGGAATTTGCAATTACTCTGATCTCACCGACTTATTTATCATATAAACTATCTCTCACATGCATCAACATACATTCACATGCATCAACATACATATATAATGAAACAGTTATGGCCCCTAGCGCAATTGTTCTCCTAAGCCAATGAGAGAACCTAAGCTAACCTAATAACGATCTAAGCTTCTCCAAGCAAGATCTTCAAGGTTGTCCTCCTTTGGCACTGACTTCTTTGCTTTCTTCATAACATTACATTACATAAAGAAACTCGTTTTACATACGAGGGAGTGAGATGAGAAAAGAAGTTACATTGAGAGATTAAAAGAGAGGCACGACACGCAGGTCGTATTTTAAAACCCAAAACAAAATAAAGGAAAACTAAGGCCATAACCGATCACCACAAGACAATAATAAACACATTATTATTATTATCAATTTTAATTCTTTTAATCAATTCAAACCAAATTAAATCTCGACGACCAATCACATTACGCAGAGTTAGCCGAACGGGTGAATTTTGCCTTGCGTTAACCGGTTAACCATATGCGTTAACCGGTTAACACTGTTTGAAAATCTGTTCATAATTTGTATTTTGTCTTGTGTTAACCAGTTAACCAAATACATTAACCGGTTAACACTATTGAAAAACTGTTAGGAAGCTGTATTCTGTCTCGCGTTAACCGGTTAACCATATGCGTTAACCGGTTAACACTGTTTGAAAATCTATTAGAAAACAGTATTCCGTCTTGCGTTAACCGGTTAACCATATACGTTAACCGGTTAACACTGTTTGAAAAAGTGTTTAGAAAGCGCAACTCTTGTGCAGTCATAACCCCAATCGCATAACTCTCTGACAACACAACCCTTGTGCCGTCACTAACCCTGATGCACCAATTTTAGACCGTCAAACACATCTCGATAGTTGATTCAGTATGATTGATCAACACGTCATTGCTTCACCATACTAATGTCGGATCAAGAAGCAAACGACCATTGATCGCTCAAAGGAAAACAACCATTGAGTGTTTGAATGAACGAAACAAGAACACTATATCATATATAATGTATTTTGCATTAGGATTACTTATATCATATATATAACTTGATCGATCTTAATTTAATCTTTGATTCATTCTGTCTTTAATCGTATTAATACAGAAAAAAAAACAGTTATCAGATTCATGGTTTCGTAAGTGGCTCTGATACCACTGAAGGAGAATTGCCATCCAGGGCGTAGCGGAATTTAAAAATTTCTCCTTTAATGATCCTTACGAATGGGCATGATCAGTGATAGAATCATTACCTCTTGTGGCGATCACGAACGTTGAACGATGACAACGCCTCTACTCAGTCCACACGAACGGATTCCTTCAATCTCAGTGCTAGCTGCTACGAATGAAGGCTTTGAGTGAGAGAGAGAGAAAAACGAAATGCAAGAGTTCTCTTTTTTGTGAATGCTTCTGCACAAGGGTTCTATTTATAGAACCACTTGTGTGGGCTTTAAGCTAAAAAACCCACTTAAGTGTATTTTGGCCAATATCTTATAATATGCCCAAAATCACTTAAGCGCGTGGTACCTTACCATATTTCGTATTCCATTTAAGTGCACCGTAGCTTACGGTGTTTCTTAGTTACTCTATCTCTCATCAATCCGTCCTTTGTGTGTGACCCTGTAGGTTTTCGCGATGTTGGCAATTATATTAAATCACACATTTAATATAATAAACAGTGAGCGGTATCTAGCAACACATCACTGCTACCCAAGACACGAAAATGTCATGTGATCTGACAAATCCTTTTGTGATAATAATTATATGTATAATTACCCTTTTGCCCTTATGTCTATATTGAACACAAGGTATAGACCGTGCCATCCTTGTCCAGTTCAATATTGGGCCCATAGACATTTATCATGTTACCCAGGATGGGCAAATTCCATCTAGGTCACTCATGTCCCTCAGCATGCTTCGTGGAGTACCCATCAACTGTCTTTATGGTTATCTAGTTACGGACAACGTTTGATCAGCAATAAAGCACTCGACTCTAGATCTAGGGTCCATAGTGGTTTCAGGTCGAAGAGTGGTATACACCATTATCACCATGAGAATAACTTATGACACTTTGCATAACTTTCTATATAGTATTCTCATAGCGGGTTAATCCAGTATAAATATTACTCTTAATATTCATACCTATGTTTAAGACTTGATAACTCCTTTATCCATGATCCATGAGATGTGATCATCACTCTATATACATAATAGTCTTAATGCTTTAATGTTATCCCACTTCACAATAAAGCTCGACTACAGATACTTTAGGAATAATGTCCTTATGTTTAATGTGATCTCATGATCAAGTCACACTTGATACATTAAACGGACTATCTATTCTAGGGACTTTATTAAACAAACATAATAAAGAAAATGCCTTTTATTATTAATAAATAATTTGATACAAGTACCAAAAGTATTGGCCTTTAGGGCTTACACCAACAAATATATCTCTTTTACTCATGTGTTGAAGTTGTTCTTGCTCAGTTGAGTCTGGATTCGTATTTCTTTGTGAAATCGAATTTTTGTTTGTGTGTTTGTGTATTTCAGCTTCGTTCTGATTTACGCCTTTCCCCAACGAATGTTGTTTGCTGTGTTGTTTTTATTCTGATACATGTATATTCTTTTTCCCTAGTTCGAGTCTTTCCTTTTAATTTATTTTCATGGAAATCCTCTTATGTCTCCACCAGTTTCTAAGTCGTAGCCTGGCCTACGCATAACTTTTATCCCCATAGTCTCTATCTCCTTAGTGAGTTTTCTTTATGGAATGCATTATGCTCATGTGGACTTTCAGTTTCTCCAGATTCTTTTCCTTTGTGGCAATATATTCCCCACAAAGATTATTTTTGCACTCATATCATATGCATCATGAGGTCTCTTAGGGACCAAAATTTGTTTCTTATTGTTGTTATTTAAGTCCATTCTACTGCATTGATACGAAGATTTTAACCTTCACATCCCCAAATAGAATGACCTTAAATAGGGGCAGCTGTAAGCCCTAATTTTGACCCCTAAGATCCCTCATGCCATCTCATAGATTTCCATTGGCATTGGGATCACACCTTGGTATCCTCCTCACCTATCATTCATTGGGTTTTCATTTGGATAGATCGCCAAGCATATGTGATTGTATCGTACTTTATTTTCTTTTTTACTAACCAAAATACAAAAATATGTCTAGTGTAGCTTTGTCTCTTTTGTAGGTAGTGTGTGTATCCACCTATGCCTCATCAAGCTCACAATTAGGGTTTGAGACCCTTAATGCAAGAGATCAAGTTATAAAAGGTTCAAATTGGTTAAATACATCATATATGGATCCCTATGTTCTTTGTTTGTCATTTTGATCAAGAATTCATCAAGAGTTTGAAGCTTGTTTGTCAAGGAAATCCTAATTCATCTAGGTATCTTGTGTGCCTTCTTTAGCAAGTTTCTTTAACATTTGGTCAAAGATATCAAGGGATACTCCATTTTACTTCATCTTAAGCATATATGATCCTCTATAATCCCCAAAGAGCAAAGGAACTTCAAGTTTACAAATTAGTTCAAGGAGGTTGACCAGAAAAGTCAACTGGTCAAAACTAGGGTTCCCTAGACCCTATCTCCTACAATTTTTGTCATATAAAAATGATTCCAAGAGAAACGTTACTCTTTATTACATTACAAACAACTTTCATGTTGGCAGCAAGAGCTAATTTTGCTTGGAAAGTCATTTTTTATGGTGAAAGATTATAGGTCATTTTGTTTGTGCCCTAGATAGAAGGTCACCTTCTAAGAACCATAACTTCCTCAATTTTTATGATATAAAGATTATAGAAGCTTCATGATCAAATTCAAGATGTCTTCTTCAACTTTTCTTCTTTGAGAAAGGTCAAATTCCACTTGCAAGGTCATGTTCCATGAGGAACCATTATAGGTCCATTTTGGTCCTCATCATTGAACAAACAATTTTCTTCAACTTCTAAAATCCATAACTCCATCATGCTAGATCCAAACGGTGTCAAATATTTTACCAAATTAAAGATGATTGAAAGAGATATAACTTTTAAGAAGGAACCAAAGTCATTTGAAGCTCATAGCAAAAGTTATTCAAGGTGGAAAAAGGGGTCATTTGACTTTTAACTTAAACTTTTTTCAAGTATGTCTGATTCCTCCAACTTCAACATCAGAATTCATCATGTTCCAAGCTTCAAATGGAAAAAGTCTCAACATCAAATTTATTTCCCATGATGGTAGATTTTTGAAGAATCCAAGATCATTCCATTTGGACAAGAATTGAAGGGGTTACACATAGCTTATTTGCATGACCCAGTTTGGCAACTTTTGACCTCAATTATCAAACTAGTTTGTATGGCCTCATGTTATGATATCAACATCATTTGTGCATAAATTGGAGTGGATTGCATTGATCGTTTGGGCCTAAACACATGCCCATGCACCCATGCACATCAAATTACTATTTTTGGCCAAAATTTGAAAATGGTGTAAAAATGAATTCTTGAGATTATAAATACATGTGCATTGCCTCAGATTAAAAAAAAACCATTGCCCAAGCTCTTCCTAACAATCTCATAGCCCCATTTGATAGAATAGCTTGAATATTTCATTGAAATCGAGCTTCTAGTTCAATTTTGTTTTTGAACTAGAACTCCAAGGATTCATATCCATTTTGATCTTAATCATCTCCTACAAGCAAGAGGAAGCAAGACCAAGTGGAATTGCATCAAGGTCAAGCCTCAAAACTACTACCTGAAGGTGAATTTTCACAAACTTCTATTCTTCGATTCTCACTCATTCCTTAAGATTTTGGCTTGATTTTTGGTTGACTGAAGTCCTACCAATGTAGGCATTGATACTGAGTTGCTTTGACGTTGAATCGAAGCAATTCAGTTTGAACACCTCAACTTTCAACTCCACATTTCTCATTATAGAGTGAGAGTTGAAAGATTTGAAGGTCATATTTGGAATCCTCGTGATTTTCTCTTCAAAATAGTGTATGATCCATTAATTTTGGTGAACTTTTGATATGGACCAGTCCGGTGAAGTAGCCGGAGAAGATGACCTAAGTTAGGGCTCCGGTGGTGTAGTGGTGTAGTCCAGACTATCTGATCATATGACCACATTCTAATCTGGTCCATCCATTTGAAATACCACTTGTGCGTGTGCGTTAACTAAGGCATATGGTGGATGATACGCGCATGGCCATCAAATCTGCCACCTCAATTAATGAGGGAGATCTGATGACCCTTATTTTTTCTCTTTAATTCTATTTTCCAAATTAATAAATACCATTTTCTTACAAAATTCATTATAATTTCAATTTTAATCCAAAAAATATGGGACCACCGCCAAAATTTCCCAAATAATTTCCTTCTCTCATTTCTGAATTAAAATAATTTTTTGGATTGAGTTTGATATTTTTAGTGAATTTTATGATTTTTAACTTGTTTTTAATTGATTTTAAATACTTATGACTTTCAAAAAATGCCAAAAAAATTAGTCAATGGTCCTTTGACCTTGTTTGACCTATGATAAATCCCTTGGCCATTTATTTGGTGATTTGAAAGGATTTTAGATTTTTCCTCTTTCAAAATGTATTTTTCTTCACTGAAAAATTGATTTAAATTGTTTTAATTACTTTAATATTTTGTTGAGCTATTTTATTGACTTTGTGTTGACTCAACTTCTGTTTGGCCTTGATCTTGGTTGAATTGGACATTAATTTGATCAATACTATTGGATTTAGGGGGTTGATGAAGTTTGAACTTCATCCCTCAAAATGAATGGATGGTATTGATCAAGTGAGGTTCATCCCTTGATCAATTTGGGATTCCCTTCACTCCATCTCTTCATCTTCATCCCTTTTCTTCTATTATCCCTTATTGGTCAATGATTTCTCATGAATCAAATGCTAGTTGATTCATCAATGACCTTGTGTCAGATGAATCAATATGAGCTTGATTGAGATAGGTTCATCCCCTCTTATTTTCGTGTGTGGTATGCTTTAAGAGCTTGGTCTTAATACCTTGTCTCTAGCATGCATTAACACCAATATTTTTATTGCCCGACCTCAGAGAGTTATGACTTCTACATAAGTCCAATTATGATTGCTTAACATACCGCTAAAGTTGTCCTAAAAGCAATAACATTTTTGTAAGTGAGAATGTAAGTCTCCCATTCCTCATTGTATTATGGGAAGATTTTTCCTTTTTTCCATTTATGAGAGCTAGTGGCATACTTGTTGATTTATCCAAGTTGGACCCCTTCTCATGAATGATGTCTAGGTTTATGTCTTCATGCTTGTGAGGGGATGGTTGAGTGTTCTCCAAAAAATGACTTACAACAAATTTCTTCTCCCACTAACATTTCTTTGTATTGACTTTATTTTAGTACCATTTACTTTAATTCAATTTAAATTCTTTCACTTTAATATTCATTGTCATTTACATTCATGCAATTAGTTTATGTTTCAGTCATTTTCACTTTGCTCACTTGAGCCATATTTTGTGCTTGTGATATATTTGTACTTGTGATTTTGCTTTATTTGTGGTCTTAGGACCTTAAAATACTTAATAAAAAACAAGAACCCTAAAAAATACATTGGTGGATTGTCGGACCTCTGTCTATGACTTGATTTGGACTTTGGACTTAGAGTAGACAACATCCCTAAGCTATGGAAGAACATGGCCAATGCCATTAATCTGAGACCATTTCTTGGCCAATGTCATTCGTCTGATACAATCCTTGAGAGACTCCTTTGGTTTATCTGTTATACTCACTTCTCTCTTTATCTGAATTGTTATTTTAACCTTATTAATATCATTTGATGGTTTCTCTTTGAGTATGTTTCAAGGGATTTTTCATTTGATACATCTAAAATACATTGAAGACTTCTTACTTTGGAGTGCTTGCTTGGATGTTTTGTTATCTATTTGATACCATTGGTCTTCTTCTTATTTGCTTGGATTATTATGCTTGTTGTTTGCTTAACAATCCAAAGGAAATGGGTTTTTATCTGACATTTTTGTCTTATGGATTCTTCCCATTGGTTAGATCTTTTCAACTCTAAACTTTTAAGTATTGTCTAGGATAATCCCTTCATCTCCTCCTCCTTCTTTAATTTCAAAATCTCTCCCTCATTTTCAAAAACTTCTTTGCTTGTGTTTTCAACTTAGACTTGTTTTAATGGGTAGAAACTTTGGCATTATGCCATTGATTTTCAAAATATTTTGTTAATCAAACTTGTAAATGAACTTAATCATAATGATCTTATTTTCAAAAAGACAAAAAAGAACTAACAACCTCATCTAATCCTTTTGGCCATTTTGTGCCTTTTCCTTTTAAACTTTTTCAAAGGAGAGCATTTAGATTTGAGTTACCTTTGGTTGAGATATAATTCTCCTATTCCATGATATATTAATTGTAAGTCTTTCCATTTATTAGGGGTTAGTGGCATACTTGTTGATTGAATCCAAGTTGGAGCCCTCCCTCTTAAATGTTGTAAATCCCTCATTATCAGTGGATGTTTGGTTGAGTATTCTCTCATTGATAACAAAAGATATTTAAGCTTTTGTTAAAATCTATTCATCCATCTTTGAAATTTTTACCACAAACTACGAGGTTTTGATCCCTCATTTTTATGTTGGTACGTAGGCATAAGACCGAAGGTCTTGTCAAACACAAAAATGTAAATAATGAATTATTTTCTCATCCCCTTATTCTATTTTTTAGCAAACATCTTTTTCAACTAAAAGCTTGCACACAAAAAGGGCTTCCTAGGAGTACCTAGAACACTTTGGGTGCTAATACATTCCCTATGTGTAACCAACCCCCTTACATGTAATCTCTGACATTTTATTAGTTTTGATTTGAAAACTTCTTATCTTTGGGTTTTGTTCGTATTTTTTCCTTTTTCTTTGGAAACAATAAAAGCGCGGTGGCGACTCTGATTTTATTGTCGTTGAGCTAATCAATAGCTCAGTGGTCCTGAATTTACCGCTACAAGACCTCGAATGCAGACTAATGCATAGAGGGACGTTTCGATCGGGCGAGTCATTAATTTTCTTGTCAATTATTATGTATTTGAATTTTATAATATAATATTATTAATTATTTTTCTTTTTCTTTTTTATTTCAATTTTTTACAATAACTTAAAAAATTAAAAATAAATAAATAAAAACAAAGCATGTGTCACTTATAATGATGCATGCTCTTAATGACTTAATGGATGCGCCAATAGCATTGGCATGTGGTGCATGCAATCACCACATGCAATGGCACTTATGTGTAAACCTGTTAAGCATACGCCATTAGTCTTGGTTACTCCTCTTAAAAAATGGTTATTTAGGTAAATAATTTAAAAATGTAATTATTTTGGTACTATTTTTGAAAATAATGGTTATTTTAAAAAAAAAAATTCTCAATATCCCCAATATATACGAGACATTGCAAATTGTCTCTTCTCTCAATTTGAAGATTATTTAAGGCATAAAAAGTTGAGATTGAGGAAGAACCATAAGTCAACAGATATCCATCATTTATCCCTCTTGGTAGATGTGCATGGACACACGATTATAGGAGCATAACTTCGAAAATGCAACATCCCATTTATTTACCTTTAATAGGTGAAATTCTAATCACTAGACTATTAAAACAAAAATAAGTATTTGTTTCTCTTTGTTTAGAATTACCATTGTTACTACTTTTCTCTTTAGATCCATATATTCATAGAATTACCATTTGTATGTTTGTTTGTTTACTAAGCTTATGCATTAAAACATGTTTATAATTCTAATTGTTGCATTTGTTCTGTTAAAATGGATACTCATCCAAGTCCCACGTTGAATAATGATAAGAAAAAAGGAATAAAAGGTTATTATAAATATAGAGAGTTAGTTTGAGTTTATTTACCATAACAATTTTAGTCTTTTGAGTGTATTAGGGATTTGGATAGTTGTGTGTCTAGAGAGGTTTACAATTTTTCCGTACAAGAATTACGGTGGAGAGGGTTTTCTATTTTTCTGTCCATAAATAATTGTTGAAAGGGTTTTCTATTTTTCCGTTCAAAAATAGTTGTTGAGAGGGTTTGTAGTTTTTTCGTTCAAAAATTGCAAGTGAGTAATAAATTTTTGATTGTGAGTTTATTTTATTTTATTTGTATTAATTATTGGAGATTTACTCTGGTTATATTCTCAACAACTGGTATCAGAGCAAAGGTTCCGATCAAAGGAGGAAATCACAGGTTTGCTATCATCTTACTTTATTTGAATTTTATTTTCTTAAACAATATTATGGCTACATTGAAGCTGGATATTTCTTTGTTTGATGAGAGAATGAATTTCCTCTTACGAAAATGCTTGATACAAGACTATTTGATCCAACAAGGTACTGATTATGCTTTGAAAAAGGTAAACCCAAGTGAGATGAAAGATTCAGATTGGAATTCAATACAAAAGGGCAATTAGTACAGTTTGGTTGGCACTTTCTCCATAAATTAAAGTGTCTTTGTTGAAAGAAATCTCTCCAAAGAAATTGTGGGATTTGTTAGAAAGCAAGTTTTCATCTACCATATTAACCAATCGATTGATGATGAAAATGAATTTATATTCACCGAAGATGGAAGATGAAGGTAATGTATTTGACCATATTAATAAATTTAATGAACTTATATCTAGAATCATGAATGCATGGGAAGATATCAAAGATGAAGAGCAAACCCTACTTTGTTGGCTTCACTATCCAAATCTTACAAATTATTAGTGCAATCAATGTTAGTAGGGAAGAGCACACTACAGTTAGATGAAGTAGTGAAATCTTTTAAGGACAGTCAACAAATGATGGGTATTGATCAATCGTCCGAAGAAAATCAGGTACTAGTAGGCAAAAGAGGACAAAGAAAGAACTATGATGATCAATATGTTAGAAGTTTTCAACCAAGAGATATGAGTTATGTCAAGTGTCATTATTGTCAACAATTTAATCACATGCAATCTAGATGTCCAAAATTTATAGAGGATGTGCAAAGCAAAAACAAGAAGACAAAAGAATTGAAATGCGCTCCTTCTGTAAATATGATTAGTTTTGAAGACAGACTTTTAGTTTGTGAGGATGAATGTGACTATGAAGTGAAAAGATGTGAGACTTTGAATGAAGGGATGATATGTTGTGTTAAAGTGTGTATTGATCCAAGTTCCACATCGAGTAATGTGAAGAAAAAAGGTTATTATAAATATAGAGTTAGTTTGAGTTTGTTTACCACAACAATTTTAGTCTTTTTGGGTGTATTGGAGATATGGGTAGTTGTGTGTATAGAGAGTTTACAATTTTGATGTACAAAAGTTGTAGTGGAAGGGGTTTTCTATTTTTCCGTTCAAAAAAAGTTGTTGAAAGGGTTTTATATTTTTGTGTTCAAAAATAATTGTTGAGAGGATTTGTAATTTTTTCGTCAAAAAGTTATAAATTAATAATAAATTTTTTATTATGAATTAATTTAATTGTATTAATTATCGGAGATTCACTCTTAATACTACATTAATTTTAACACACATTTTTAATAAACACGTATTACCATAAAAGCACACATACTATAAAATATATAAAATATAATAAAGAGTACTAAGTATTCACCTATATACAAGTTTGCCACCACAGTCACATTTATACAGTAGTGTCACATTACATTTCTCTCTTTCTCTTTGTTTTATATGCATCTTTTGCCTGAAATGGAAATAGTAGGATAAGAAGGGCTCACTCCAATTTTATGCAAGTCAAAGTATTATTTTTTATTTATATTTGTTAAGCAAGTTAATGATTTTGTTAATTTTCCAAAACTGTCAATTCCACTCCAATTGAGCTAACTATGCATGCATGTTACTGTCTCTACTTGACGATAATAAACTTTACACATTGAATTGTCAATTGCAACAATTATATGGCATTACAAGTTTGCAACAATACTTCTCTAGCATGCTAAGTTATCCAAAAAAGTAATGAATGGTGGATGAAGCTTAGTATAAGATTGGAATTCTTATTGATGAAGAAACGACATTGATCTCATGATAGTTGCATAGGTTAGAGTATGAGTGTGACTCTGACCCACTTACCAAAAAAATATATTGTTTTTTATCTACTATATTTAGGGGTCTATGCACCAAGATAAAAGTAGGGTCATGAAAGAAAAAGAAAAGCAAAAAATAGACATAAGAAACATATTGTTTAATGAAACACCCTCAATTTTGAAGTATTAATTATTGAAGCACTAAAGTTAATTAGAGGCAACTAGAAGGAAACTTTGTCTAGCAACTTAAAAAAAAATAAAAATAAAGATATTGTTGATAAAGTTGGATAAACATAGCATTTCATTTCATGTATTGATGTCACAAATGTTGGTGTGCTGTGCACAAAAAGGATCTGACCATAACTTTAAGCTTTGAAGGCTTAGTACATAAAAAAGTAAAGCAATTAAAGTTTGGCTAACGTCAATTATTTATAAAACTCAACACATTATATATGACAATGTTGCAAACTTGTCTTTCCTCTTTCATTTACTTGTCTCATCTTTATTTAATAACTTTAATAATTTCAATTGTCTATATAGAGGGCCGATTTGTTTGAGTCTTAAAAAAAGTATTTATTTTTTTTGTATTTTTATAAATCATTTTTTAAAATATTATAAGTTTTATTATATTCATTTTTTTATGATTAATTTTGACATATTATAATACAAATATATATTATTGAAAATCAAAACATAGTTAGAATTGCAATTTTTTAAAATTGTATCTCAAAAATAATTTCTATGAAAAATTATTTGAAATAGCTTCTTTGATTTTTTTAAATTTTGATATTCAAATAAAATTTTAATAAAATGATAATTATTCAAATGAAATTTTTATTTAAAGCTTTTATGAAAATTTTCTTTTATATAAAATTATATTATATTATAAAAATTATTTTAAAAAAAAGTCAAAACAAACCGCTCTAAAATTTGTTTGTTTTATCTTCAAAAAGTAGATTCTTTTTATATTTTTAAAATTAGATTTTAAAAAATTGTTTTTTAAAATATTACAATTTTTTATATTTATTTTTTTTAAATTAAAAAACTTATTTCGACATCTTATAACATAACATACATTATTGAAAATAAAAATACAATATAAATCGTAATTTTTATAAAAAATAATTTTTATGAAAAGATATTTAAAATAGTATTATTTTTTAAAATTTTGATATTCAAATTTTTTTTAATAAAATATTTTTAAATTAATTATTCAAATTAAATTTTTATTTAATGTTTTAATGACAAGTTTCGTTGTAATTTTTTTTTTGCCAAATTATATTATTGATGTGTTTATTTGAATTGATGAGTATTGTTTAGCTTTTTTTCATCCGTATGAAAACTCGATGATGATAGATGGTAAGTTAATATATACGGATGAAGGATGATATATTTGGTTAGGAGTATGTGAAAACTCTCGACATTGAGATTATATCGTTGAAGTTGCTAATTATGAATGGTTGAGTAGTTCCCACATGACTAGGGAATGAGTCATGCATAGAATGAATGAGTTAAAAGTGCGACATTGTTGTTTTTTATAGTACTTTGATGATCATATTCTTTTGTGTAAAAGGTATACCAATTAATTACATATCAATAGTAAGACAAAACATATGGATTAGCGTCATTTTTCAACCATCTTAGACTTTTCAAAAATTGAATTTGGATTTTTAGAAAAAATATGATCTTTAAATCACAATACTAAAATCCGATTGTGCTATCTTATTAATCATTTTTTATTCTTTTAAAAAATTTCCCAGTGTTTTTAAGCACATGACTCAACCTCATCTAACTTGCGAAGAACATTCATGGTTTGAGATGGTCACTAATTTACTTGCATCACATCAATCCCTTTTCTTATTGTTTTCCTTGAGTTTCTTACAATGGAAGCGTTATAGGTTCTAACATTAGAGAGAAAATTAGTATATAACTCAACGAATTCTTCGATTATATACATTTCAACAATACAATTTTTTGATCGAAATAAATTCTTCACATACCATTTTATTTTTTTCACGTAACACTTAGTCAAGTACATTTATATCATATAAGTCGATCTATAGTATCGTGTTTACTTAACAAAGTGAATTATTAAAAGAATCACTGTGTCGGAAAATGAGGATGAAAAATACATTTTGAGCTCACATGACAATAGTTTATTTATGAAATGTCAATAACCTCACATGGTCAATAACTTGGCAAAAAAAAATAGCTTTGAATAATAAACATAGTTTAACTATAACTCATATCACATTTTTAGAAAAAATATATGAATATATACATATTCCATTAAAGCATAATAATCATGAAACTTTAAACCCTTTAATTTATGATTTTTCATAGATATCAAATTTCTAATGTTTAAAGAGTATTTCTTTGGAATTTTAATTTTGTAAAGAAATTTATACAAGATAATTTTTTCTTTTCTTAACGAAGTATGAGTTTCTAGAGATAGATATGTGTGAATCCTCTTCTTAAACGTTTTCAAGGTTTCTTTTATTCCCATTCTTATTGGTTTGAATTTACATTGATGTCATCCTTAGACTTTTTTTGACACATTTATAGTAGGTATGAACTTACATTTATAATTTTGAAAACATTTTTTTTCCATATGAATGACATCGAGAAAATGTGTTAAATACAATGACTTCTAATATGGAAGTTCAAAAAAAGTTGACTTGATTTTCCCATCTATTTGTAATAAGTTCCTCTACAATATGATTTCTAATTATTTTGCTTAATTTCCCCCTCATTTTATAGTATATCATCTATCAATAACAAATAAGTTATACTTTTTTTTCATTTTTGATATTCATGTTTGTTATTCAAGCATCTACGGTGCTCAAAAAATATATTCTTCTCATCATGCTTCAAGTGCGTCCAATTTGTATCATATCCACATACGGGGCATGCATACGTTAATGTGGCAATGTATCCTAATAGATTAGCGTAGGCTAAAAAATATTTACCATTTCAAATGACATAGTTTTTAGTGTGAATAATTCTTTTATGCACTCATCATATTCCTCCACACTTGTCTCCCACAAAATTTTTAAATCTTTCATTAATGGAGAAATGCACATGTCTATATTATTTCTTGATTGCTTGAACCGACAAATAAACATAGTCAGCAGCATAAACTTATGCTTTATGCATAGCCATGAATGTAGGTTATAAATAAACATAATCACTAGCCACGTACAATGAGAACTACTTTGAATACAAAGTGTGTTTATTCCATTAGTAGACAATGCAACACGTAGGTTTATCGTCTCTTGTCTGAAATATGGGTAACCATTATCAATTTTTTTCAATTGTTGAAAATTTGAAGGACGTCGAAGCATTTCACCACTAACTCAGTCATTTTCACGCCACATTAGGTGTTTTCCATCTTCTGCATTCTTATATATATGTTTAAATATTGGGATTATCGAGAAATATCATATTATCGAGAAATATCATATTATTTTGATTGAAAATATTTATTTCTTCTTATGTCACGAGACTCTCATTTGAGACATGTATTTAATGGTGCATACTCATTTCAAAATAAAACACAATCATTAAAACATGCGTGTATATTCTCATAATTCATGCTAATAGAACATAGCCTTCTCTTTTCCTCATAGGTTTGACTTGAGTAAATTGTTTCTCATGTTACATATCTTTTAATAAAGATAGCAAATCAATAAGCTCTTATCATACCATTCATTGATTGGTTGTACAAATTTAAAATCGTAGACAATGTAATTAACTTACATCCATCAAGCAAGGGAGCCTATGCATTTGTTATTATAATTTCAATCATTTTAGAAAATTCATAAATTTCTTCTTAAGTTACATTCACAAACTCTCCAACTCAATCAAAATCATAGGTAGCTTTTTCATAATCATTTGATGTATCTTTAGTAAATCTACTTGAATCGGTTGACCTGATTTTTTTCTTCCCCCTGATATATTGACCTGATTTTTTTTCTTCCCCGTGATATATCCAACATGTATAAATTTTATTAAATCCATTACATATTAAATGATCTTTCTAAATAAAAAATGGTAACAAATTTTTCCCACAACTTTTTGGATATCAAAAAGCTTCAATTTATTCAAAGACCTTAAGGAAATAAATAAAAAGTATACAATAGTGTATTTTTCCTCAATTTTAATTTGTCGCCAAAATATTTGATTTACTCAAAGTCTAAAGAATTATCAATAATTTTTTATTCCACCATTTAAATTATGAATCAATTCATATATAGCACGATTCATGGAAAATGAGAACTTCAATTAAAATTCATGAAAAATGAGAACTTCAACAAACCAACAATCAAATTTCTTTTTAGTCCTTTTTATGAATAATTTTTAAACTTATATTTTTAGTAAACGCTCACCATTTCAATAACATCTTTGATATTATTCTCACAACAATATATTTTAGCAACATATCTCTTCAAAATTATAAATCTAATTACATGCTTTTTTTAATCTAAAACCAACAATAATAAGTTTCATAGTTAAAAAAATTAACAAATTCAATTGAGCTTTATTAAACACATAGATAAATAATAGAACATGTGGTGCTTGATTAGGTTCTTTGGAATAAGATCAGAAACAATGATCCATTTTACTCAACACAATCAAAAAAATCAAACTTAGGTGGTATCTTAGAGTTCGAGGAATAAGATCATAAACAAAGATCATGTTAACCAAATGACTTCAAACACATTAGAGCAGGTGAATTGTAATATAAAGAGTTTTTAAAGATTTAGAAAAGTTAAATCAATTTTTAGATTGATTTTAAAAAGAGATGTAGAAGAAGAAGAGAAGGACAAGTAATTAGATACAAGAGAATAAAGAGTTGATAGATTAGAAAAGAACACTAGATTTTATCCTGGTTGGACCCTAAACCACAAGGCCTATACAGTATTTGAGATATCCACTATTATGGAGCTTTTAACACATGTTCATCCTAAAACATTTTTAAACCAAACTTTATCTCTGGGTCAACTTACAACCTTTACAATTTAATTAAGTTCAAGATAACAATTCTTTTCTGTTTTTTACAATTACAGATATAAAGGATAAAGTTCTAGCTACACAACACAAACTCTATTAAGTGTTTGCTCTCTTAGCACTAAAATAATTTTTTAAATCTATAAAAAATATTTAGGGAAAATAAAGAGTAGAGGAAAAGGTAACTTTTAGACTTATTATGTATTTTTAAATTAACACACATCCTCTTTATATAATAGAATATTTAACTAAGAAAGAAAATATTTTTAAGGTCACATCGACTTTATAATGGATTATGTTACGACCATAATCAATTATGACTTTAAAAAATAGGAAAGTTTTTCTTAGATCTAAAAAATAATTGATTATAAAGTTTCCATAATCGATTACCAAACAAGTTCTCCCCATAATAGATTACATTAGTGTCATAATCGATTATAGGTCAAATTTCTCTATATAATCAATTACATAAGCTTCATAATAAATTATACTTCAGTTTAACATATCTTGTCCTAAACCAAAATAATTTCAAAAAAAGATTTGAATAAAGTTTTGAAAAGAAATGTTTGTGAGTGTGTGCTACGACTTTAATACTTTGAGATTAACATACTTAATAAGCTTAAATAGTATTTTGATTCTGGTAAGTTAGCGAGTTTTTGATTTTGATTCCTGTAACTTTTTTTTGGCCTGAGTCTCTATATCTCACTTTTGGTGTTGGTTTTAGTCCTTAAAGTTAAAATCCACAGGTTTCATGCGGATTTTTCTTTGGATTTTCCTGCGGATTTTGCTTTTAGGGACTAAAACTAACACAAAAGTGAGATATAGAGACTTAGACCAAAAAAAAATTACAGGGACCAAAATAAAAAACTCGCTATGTTACTGGGACCAAAAGACTATTTAAGCCTACTTAATATTATATTTTTATCTTATAAGAAAGAAATAAATAACAAAGCACGTGATCACATGTGAGCTATTAACATATGGCGCTGCTTCTTGATGATGTTTTTTAGTATTTAATTCATTTTCAACAATCATCATAAAATTCTCACTTTTTAATTTTGATTTAAGCTTATTCATTTTATTATGATTATGATATTTTCCTTAATCTCTTTGTCATCATCAAAACCTAGTTATACATGCTTAACACATAGAACCACAAGTTCTAATGTAATTTGTGTAACAAATTGATAATGGAATCAAGTGAAATATTGTTAATGTAAGAATTAAAAGAATAATGTGTAAGTAAGAGGAGTGTAAAAACTAGGAAAATGAAGAGATATAGAAATAATAGGGAGCAATCTTACAAGGTTTCGTTTCAGGATGACCAAAATAGTCCCACATTTCTTGGAATCAAGGCTAAGAGTAGTTTATATACAACACACATACTCCTCAACTAACTGAGAAACCTTTTCTAAAGGACAAAGTCATGAGGGTTCTCACACCCAAAGAGGACAATACTTTGTTTTCATAGTGGCGTGTACTTGAAATCGACCGAAACATTGGCGCTAAAAAGAGGAGTCGGTCCCACATGCTCGCACCCTACCCCTTAGCGTCTACTCGGGGGAAACTGCTCAAGGATGGCCAAAGTAGTCCAAAATATCTTGGAAATCGAGGCTAAGGCTAGTTTATATACAACACTAAAGGACAATGTCGCAAGGATTCTCATTCCTAAAGCAGACAATACCTCGTAACCGCAGTTATGCAATCTTAAGTTTGACCAGAACAATTTTACACTAGAAAAATGCATGGTGGCTGTCATACCCTTAAATTAACCATACCTTCATATCAACCCTCATAATCCTAATCCATGAACATACATCCATCATATATAATCTCATGTGAATATACACCCATAATGATCCACAAACCTAAGACATGGGGTTCATCTAAGAAGCATCAAGATTCCCTGATCATGTTGAGGTGTGCCCAAGTCACCTTAACCCTAACCTTAATACTAAAGCATCCTTGGACCTTAGAGGATCACTAAAGTCAACTCCCTCACCTCCAAAGCCCTAATTGGACGGTGATCCCTCATTAAAGACGTCTGAAGATTCATCTGGGTCATCCAAGGCCCCCAACCCTAGTTTTTGATCCTCAATGACTTATGCAAGTCCTCAGTCACTTTGTGCCTTGACCAAGCCTTTGAGGACCCCTAATATCCCAAAATATTCCATACCACAACCTCTTGAATTATTAATATATCAAGAGAATTTCAAGTTTGCAAGTTGGTTCATGGTGGTTGACCAGAGAAAATCAACTAGTCAAAACTGAGGTTCCCTAGACCCTATCTCCTACAATTGTGGTCATATGAAAATGATCCCAATAGAAAAGTTACTCTTTATGACATTACTAACAACTTTCATGTTTAATTCAAGAGCTGGTTTTGCTTGGAAAGTCATTTTTTATGGTGAACGATTATAGGTCATTTTGTCTAAACACCAGTTAGGAGGTCCCAAGGACCATAACATGCTCAATTTTTATGAGATGAAAGACATTAAAGTTTCATGATCAAACTCAATCTGTCCTATTAAACTTTTACTCTTGTAATAAATTCAAATTCAAATTTCAAATGCATGTGCCAAGAGGAAACATTATAGGTCATTTTGGGTCATTACCATTGAACAAGTGATTTTCCTCAACTTATAAAATGTATAACTCCTTCATGCCAAATCCAAATGAGTTAGAATTTGTGACCAAATTGAACAGGTTTTAAAGAGCTATAAATTTTATGAAGGAACTTCTTTTATTTGTAGCCCATAGCAAAAGATATTCAAGGTGGAAGAAGTGAACATTTAGTTTGGTACTTAGAATATTTTTAAATATGTTTGATTTTCCAAACTTCCACCTCAAAATTCATCATGATCCAATATTCAAATGGAAACATGTTCAACATGAAAGTTGTTCCCCTTTATCTCACCTTTCCAAAAAGTCCAATATCATCTCATTTGGCCAATAATTGGAGGACTTGCGCATGGTTTCTCTTCAAGGGTTCATTTGGATAAAATTCACGTTCACATTTCAATTACCATTGCATGATCACATGACATGCTTTCAACATTTCACATGAGGAATTTTAGACCTGATTGCATCATTTCATGGGCCTATCACACGCTCATGCAAGCATGCAAGTGAATATCTATTTTTGTCCAATTTTGAAAATGTGTAGAAAGCAACTACCTTGCCTATAAATAAGACCCTCATTGCTCAGAATTAAGGACACCTTGCCCAAGCTTTGAACCTGCAATCTAAACTCTCACCATTAGAGGATAAGCTTGAAGGTTTTCATTTGAAAATCAAGTTTTAAATCTCCTTCTGTTTCGAGATTGAAACTCCAAGAATCCAAGCTTTTCCTTGATCCAATTCAACTTCTGCAAGCTTCTGAAGTCAAGCCAAGGCCAATTGGAAGCAAGATCAAGCAAGTTTCAAGCTCCCTCGAAGGTGATTTTCCAGAATTTTCATCTCTTCGATTCTCTCTCAATTCTTCACCATTCTTTATGATTTTTGGTTGGCTGAAGTCCTACCAATGTAGGCAACAAGATTAAGTTACTTTGAGGTCCAATTGAAGCAACTCAGTTCATGATCCTCAAAATTCAAACCCCTGTATCTTTTTATATACTTGGAATTGGAGAAAATTGAGGCCATATTCGTGATCCTGCGCATTTTCTCTTTGAAAAAGTGTCATTGTTTTTAATTTTCCATTGAGATGAAGTTAGACAGTCCGGTGGAGGTCACCGGAGAAGATGATCAGAGCCCTAACTCCGGTGGTATGTTGGCACACCTCCTAGCCATCTGATCATGATTGGATGTTATAATTTGGACCATTGCTTTTGATTACCACACATACATCTCTTTGACTGGTGACCACCATGGAACACGCGCGTGTGGCCATCAAGATCTGCCACCTCAATTAATGATGACCCTTGTTTTTTCTATTTTTATTTTAATTTCTGATTTTATATTTAATCCTTTTATTTTGTTTAATTCATATTAATTTCATTTTTAATCCAAAAAATATGGGACTTTCACCAAAAATCTAAAAATATTTTTATCTTTCATATTCTGAATTAAAATTATTTTTTGGATTAAGTTTGATATTTTTCATGAATTAAATGTTTTTGTGCATTTTTTTAATTGTTTAAAAATACTTTTAACTTTTTAGAAATCATGAAATTTTTTGTCTAAGGTCCTTTGACCTTGTTTGACCTAGGATAAATCTCTTGGCCATTTATTTGGTGTTTTAAAGAGATTTTAGGTTTTGACCAAATAGAATTGTATTTTAAGTCATTTTTAAATTGATTTTTAATTGATTAAATGTGTAAAAATTATGTTGAGCCATTTTTATGGTCTTGTGATGTTTTACTATTTGTTTGGGCCTTGGTCAAGGTTGATTTAACTTTTGTTGGATCAAAACCATTGGGTTTAGGGGATTGATGAAATATACATTTCATCTCCCAAAATGAATGAATGGTTTTGATTTGACAAAATCCTCCTTTGGTCAATTTGTGTTTCTATCTTGCCCTCTCTCTTCATCTTTATTCTCATTCTTTCTCATTCCCTCATTTTACCAATAAAATCTCTAATGTCTTAAGGCTAATTGATTCATCAATGACCTTGTGCCAGATGAACCAATACAAGTATGACTGAGATAGGTCCATCCCTCTTGATCTTTTCTTTTAGTGTGTGGTATGTTTTAGGAGTTTGGTTCTTCATACCAAATATATAACATTCATTAACACCTAAATTTTTATTGCCCAGCCTCAGATAGTTGTGACTTCTACATAAGTCCAACTACGATTGCTTAACATAGAGCTAAATTTTACCCTAAAGGTATAACATTCTGGTAAGTGAGATTGCAAGTCTCCCATTCTTCATGGTATTGTGTCGAAACTTGACCTTTTTTCCGTTAATGAGAGCTAGTGGTATAATTGTTGAATTATCCAAGTTGGAGCCCTTCTCATGGAAGATGTCTTGGTTTAAGGATTCATACTTGTCAATGGATGGTTAAGTGTTCTCCAAAGAATGACTTAATCAATTAAAAAATTCATCACTAATACTTGACAAACTTTTGACTAACATTTGACTAATTCTTGTTAATATTGCTTTAATTTCAAGTCATTTACTTTATGCAATTTAAATTTCAGTCATTTATCATTCATTCTCATTTTAAATTTCATTTAACTTGTTTATGTTTATGTCATTTTCACTTTGCTCATTTGAGCCATATCTTGAGATTGTATATATTGTTTGTGCATTTTGGTTTTGTTTGTGGTCTTAGGAGTGCATTTTGGTTTTGTTTGTGGTCTTAGGAGTGCATTTTGGTTTTGTTTGTGGTCTTAGGACCATAAAATACTTAATAACAACAAAAACCCTAAAAAATGTCTGGTGAAATGTTGATCTTGATCTGATACATGAGAAGGAAAAGAAGACTGCTAGCTATGGGAATTTCTTGCTTGGATGTGGCTATCTTTATTTGATGCCTTGATCTTCATAATGGCTGGATATTGCTAATTTCTCCTTGATTATTGCTTGATTCAAAGTCCAAAGGGAATGTGAGTTTTCTATATGACATTCTTGTCTGTTGGATTGCAACCCATTGGTCAGATCTTTTCAACTCTTAACTTTTAATTTGTGCTTAGGATAGCCTCTTCATCTCCTCCCACTTCTTAAATTTCAAAATCTCTTCCCCTTTTCAAAAACTTTCTTTGCTTGTGATTTCAAACTTAGACCTTATTTTAAATAGAAACTTTGGCCTTATGCCAATGGATTTTCAAACTTTTTCTTAAATCAATCTTGTAAATAAACTTAATCATACTGACTTAACATTTCAAGAAGACAAAAAAAGAACTAACAACTCCATTCAACTTTTGGCCCTTTGTGCCTTTTCATTAAAACCCTTTTGTTAAAAACAATTCACCAACTTTAAAATTTTTACCACGAACTACGAGGTTTTGATCCCTCATTTTTATGTTGGTACGTAGGCACAAGTCCGAAGGTATTGTCAAACACAAAAATATATTCAATAAATTATTTTCTCACCCCTACATTTTATTTTTTCTCAAATATCTTTTATACCAAACACATATGCAAACATAAAAAGGGCTCCATAGGAGTACCTAGGACACTTTGGGTGCTAATACCTTCCCTCTGTGTAACCAACCCCCTTACCTGTAATCTCAGGCATTTTATTAGTTTTGATTTGAAAAATTCTTATCTTTGGGTTTTGTTCGTACTTTTCCCTTTTCCTTTGGAAACAATAAAAGCGCAGTGGTGACTCTGGTTTCATTGACGTTAAGCTTATCCGTAGCTTGATGGTCATGAATTTACCGCTACAGAAATTAAGTGGCGACTCTGCTAGGGAGTAGTCCTCAGTGGGTTTAGTGTAACACCCCGAATAAAATAAGGCTAATTATTTTATTTGAATTAATATAATATTTATTAATATTAATTAATTAATTGGAAATATTATTGGATTATTATTATTATTTTGGAAAATATATAAGTTGGAATAAGAAAAAGGGTTTTCATTGTTGGTAAAGAGTTTTACGTGAAAAAGCAGAGAAGCGATAGAAAAGTGGAAAAAGGGCAAAGGGGAAGAGCAAGAGCAGAGGTTGAAGAACGGAAAGGCTTGAAGCTCAAAGAATTGCCGGATTATCTCAGGTAAGGGGGGTTTATCGTCGTTTAATGGGTATTATAGATTAACATGTCATGGGTAGTGATAGCCGTTGAATTGACCCTAATTGGGATTATGAATGCTGGAAAATTACGTTGGATGAAATTGTGTTTAGGCTGTAAATGAATATGTGTTTGGGTTAGTTGTGAATTTCCGAACGTATAGCTTTTCACGGAAGTTGAATCGGAGGTCCGGAAGTCCTCCAACGGCGGAAAATGCGGAGAATTCTGCATTCTGCCTTGTGTTAGCGCAGGAACTGCTGTTTTATCTGCGTTAACCGGTTAACCCAGGGTGTTAACCGGTTAACACTGTTATATTTTGTGAAAATGTGCTGTTTTGCCTGCGTTAACCGGTTAACCCAGGGCGTTAACCGGTTAACACTGTTGCGTTTTGCCAGAAAGTGTATTTTGTCCTGCGTTAACCGGTTAACCCAGGGCGTTAACCGGTTAACACTGTTGGAAATTGGAAAATTTGACATTTTAATGTTGTGAACATAATTGGTGATTGGCTTATTCTCGTTGATTTCGATGAGTAATTTTGTTGAGTTTATGTTATGAAGTGTTGATATAAATATGTTGATAAGTTGTGTTAACACTGTTGAAAATACTGAGTTGTAGGCTTGATGAGCCAACGTTGATTATAAGTTGATTATGTTGAAAACATTGTTGTGTTGCTGTTATTATTATGTTGTCGGAAATTAAAGTCGTGTATGCCATGTACATTCATATGTATTAAGTTGGAGCTTTGCTCACACCACGTTGGCCTGGATTGGCAAAAATCGGAGCTTTGCTCACACCACGTTGGCCTGGATTGGCAAATTTTAAGTTGAAAGTTGAAGGCTTATGCCTTGATGCCCACTAAAATGGCAATGA
Organism: Lathyrus oleraceus; assembly: GCF_024323335.1. NCBI lineage: Eukaryota > Viridiplantae > Streptophyta > Magnoliopsida > Fabales > Fabaceae > Lathyrus > Lathyrus oleraceus. Next base: position 483,605,044 of record NC_066585.1, on the reverse strand, counting down.
TTTTAAGTTGGGAGTTTTACTCCGATTGGTACCACATGCATGACGAGTCGAGTCTCATTTGAGTTGCATTTTATGTTGTTATTGAGTTGCATTTTATGTTGTTATTGAGTTGCATTTTATGTCGTTATTGAGTTGCATTTTACGTTGTTATTGAGTATGATATTTGAGTTGATGTGCCGTTACTGAATGCATGATATGATTAGGGTGATTAACGTGTAAATTTACTTAACATAACATGATAATTTATAATGTTTGTTATATCGATTGAGGAACTCACCCTTACAACTATTTTTCAGGTAACGAGCAATGAGTTGAGTAGAAGCTAATGCTTGGAGTCTAGTGTAGTCTACTTAGTGGGTCGTGCTCTGATAGATGTAACATCGGGACGGGATGTTTTAACTTGTTGAATAATTTTATGTGTAATGTATTACATATGTTGAATGATCTCTATCCGCTGCGTATTTTTGCAAGAAGTGTTTATGTTGAATTAAATAATGAGCATGACTGAATTTTATGGTGAAATGTGTGAAGTGTTATGTGACACCCTTAACTGAAATAATTACTCTGATATATAGATATACAATTGTTGTTGTTATTAAATATTTGGGGTATTTTAGAAGGGTGTTACATTAGTGGTATCAGAGCAGGTCGGTCTGTCCGGCCAGTTGTCGTGTCGTTACTGTCTAACAATTGTGTAATTGTTACTAGTCTAACTTTTAAGTTGTGTTGTAGTGATAAGTTGAAATGGCTGGAAGGAATGACGCTGCAATGGCTGCCGCAATGCAAGCGATGGCACAAGCTGTGCAGAATTTGCCAAATGCTGTTGGAGATGCTGGATCACGTAGCTTGGCGACTTTTCAGAGAGAGAATCCGCCGGTGTTTAAAGGGAAGCATGATCCAGATGCAGCCTTGGGATGGTTGAAAGAGATTGAGAGAATCTTCCGTGTTATGGATTGCACTCCAGCTCAGAAGGTTCGGTATGGTACTCACATGCTAGCAGTCGAAGCTGATGACTGGTGGCTAGAGACTCACGAGAGGTTGACTGTGGCAGGTGAAGTCATTACTTGGGATTTATTCCGTAGGGAATTCCTGAGGAAGTATTATCCGGAAGATGTCCGTGGTAAGAAAGAAATTGAGTTCCTTGAGCTGAAGCAAGGAAACAGGTCTGTCACTGATTATGCTGCAAAATTTGTGGAGCTGTCCAAATTTTATCCTCATTACACTGGTGCTGGTGCTGAATTTTCAAAGTGCATCAAGTTTGAAAATGGACTGCGCTCTGAAATTAAGAAGGCTGTTGGGTATCAGAAGATACGCATTTTTACTGAATTGGTTGATAGCTGCAGGATATTTGAAGAAGACAATAATGCTCATTACAAGATTGTCAGTGACCGCAGAGGCAAGCAACATCAAAACCGTGGCAAGCCGTATGATGCTCCAGCTGGAAGAGGGAAGCAAAGAGCTGCTCCGGCTCAGAGAGCTAGTGGGGAAGGTGCTCCTGCTGGTATAGTTTGCTTCAAATGTGGTCAGGCTGGTCATAAGAGTAATGTATGCACTGTTGAAGTAAAGAGGTGTTTTCGCTGTGGTAAGATTGGTCATGCAATAGCTGATTGCAAGCACAAGGAAGTGATTTGTTTTAATTGTGGCGAAGAAGGGCATATTGGAAGTCAGTGTCAGAAGCCAAAGAAATCTCAGACTGGAAGGGTGTTCGCATTGACCGGGACTCAAACCTCCAGTGAGGACATACTTATCCGAGGTACGTGTTATATTAATGGCTTTCCTCTTGTAGCTATTATTGACACAGGTGCGACTCATTCCTTTATATCTTTGGATTGTGCTGTGAAACTTAAGTTAGAGATATCTGAGATGTTTGGTAGTATGGTAATTGATACTCCTGCGAAGGGTTCAGTGACTACTACTTCGGTTTGTTTAAATTGTCCCTTGAGTATTTTTGGTAGGGACTTTGGGATGGACCTAGTGTGTCTTCCACTAGTGCAGATTGATGTTATTCTGGGTATGAATTGGTTGGTGTTTAACCGAGTTTCTATCAATTGTTTTGATAAGACGGTGGTCTTTCCTGAGGTTGAGGAGGGAAAGAGTTTGTTTCTATCAGCAAGGCAAGTGAATGAGGAAGTAGCTGATGGGGCAGAGTTGTTTATGCTGTTAGCGACTTTGGAGGCTAAAGATAAACTGGTGATTGGCGATCTAGCCGTGGTGTGTGATTTTCCTGATGTGTTTCCGGAAGAGGTGAATGAATTACCGCCAGAGCGCGAAGTGGAGTTCTCGATTGATTTGGTACCTGGTACTAGGCCGATATCGATGGCTCCGTACCGTATGTCTGCTGTTGAGTTAACTGAATTGAAGAGTCAGTTGGAAGATCTGTTGGATAAGAAATTCATTCGTCCGAGTGTGTCACCGTGGGGTGCACCAGTGCTGTTGGTTAAGAAGAAAGAAGGTACTATGAGGTTGTGTGTGGACTACATGCAACTGAATAAAGTGACGATCAAGAATCGGTATCCTTTGCCGAGGATTGATGATTTGATGGATTAGTTGGTTGGTGCAAGTGTGTTCAGCAAAATAGATTTGAGATCTGGGTATCATCAGATACGTGTGAAAACCGAGGATATTCAGAAGACTGCTTTCAGAACAAGGTATGGACATTACGAGTATTCTGTAATGCCTTTTGGTGTGACTAATGCGCCTGGAGTATTTATGGAGTATATGAATAGGATTTTCCATCCGTACCTAGACAAGTTTGTTGTGGTGTTTATTGATGATATTTTGGTGTATTCGAAGTCTGAAGAAGAACATGCTGAGCATTTGAGAGTGGTTTTAGAAGTCCTCCGAGAAAAGAAGTTATTTGCTAAACTGTCTAAGTGTGAATTTTGGTTAGAAGAGGTTAGTTTTCTTGGTCATGTGATTTCAAGAGGTGGTGTTGCTGTTGATCCTTCTAAGATAGAAGCGGTATCTAAGTGGGAAACTCCGAAGTCTGTTGCTGAGATTCGAAGTTTCCTTGGTTTGGCAGGTTATTGTAGGAAATTCATTGAGGGATTTTCCAAGTTGGCGTTACCGTTGACGATGTTGACTAGAAAGGGGCAAGCGTTTGTTTGGAACTCAAGATGTGAAGAAGGTTTCCAAGAGTTAAGGAGAAGGTTAACTACTGCTCCTATTCTGATATTACCGAGTTCATCGGAATCATTTGAAGTTTACTGTGATGCTTCATTGTTGGGTTTGGGTGGTGTGTTGATGCAGAATAAGCAGGTTATAGCTTATGCTTCGAGACAGCTGAGGGTTCATGAGAGGAACTATCCGACGCACGATTTAGAGTTGGCAGCTGTGGTATTTGTTCTGAAGTTATGGAGACACTATTTGTACGGGTCAAGATTTGAAGTTTTCAGTGACCATAAAAGTTTGAAGTATTTGTTTGATCAGAAAGAACTGAATATGAGACAGAGGAGATGGTTGGAATTTCTGAAGGATTATGACTTTGGGTTGAATTACCATCCGGGTAAAGCAAACGTAGTGGCTGATGCATTGAGTCGGAAATCATTACATATGTCTATGCTAATGGTTAAGGAATTGGATTTAATTGAGCAGTTTAGAGACTTGAGTTTGGTGTGTGAGAGTACTCACAATAGTGTTAAATTGGGAATGTTGAAGTTAACAAGTGGTATTCTGGATGAGATCAGAGAGGGTCAGAAATCCGATGTGCTTTTGGTTGATAAGTTGACTCTGGTGAATCAGGGTCAAGGTGGTGAATTCAGAGTTGATGGAAATGGTGTTTTGAAATTCGGTAAGCGGGTGTGTATTCCGGATGTTGCCGAACTTAAGAAGAGTATTCTGGAAGAAGGACATCGTAGTGGGTTGAGTATTCATCCTGGAGCTACGAAGATGTATCATGATTTGAAGAAGTTATTTTGGTGGCCGGGAATGAAAAGAGAAATTGCGAGTTTTGTCTATTCCTGTTTGACTTGTCAGAAGTCAAAGATTGAGCATCAGAAGCCGTCTGGGCTAATGCAACCGTTGGCTATTCCAGAGTGGAAGTGGGATAGTATCAGTATGGATTTTGTTTCTGGTTTACCGAGGACAATTAAGAATTTTGAAGCTATTTGGGTGATTGTTGAAAGATTGACAAAGTCGGCTCATTTAATTCCGATCAGAATGGATTATCCGTTAGAGAGATTAGCTGAGCTGTATATTGAGAAAATTGTGAGTTTGCATGGTATTCCGTCGAGTATTGTTTCGGACAGAGATCCTAGATTTACATCGAAATTCTGGGAAGGTTTGCAGAAGGCTTTGGGAACTAAACTGAGATTGAGCTCTGCATATCATCCGCAGACTGATGGTCAGACTGAGAGGACGATTCAGTCACTAGAGGATCTTTTGAGAGCTTGTGTTTTGGAGAAGGGAGGTGCTTGGGATTGTTATTTACCTTTGATTGAGTTTACCTACAACAATAGTTTTCATTCGAGTATTGGTATGGCACCGTTTGAAGCTTTGTATGGTAGGAGATGTCGGACACCTTTATGTTGGTATGAGTCCGGTGAGAGTGCTGTGGTTGGACCGGAAATTGTTCAACAGACTACGGAAAAGATTAAGATGATTCAGGAGAAGATGAGAATTGCTCAGAGTCGTCAGAAGAGTTATCATGATAAGAGGAGGAAATCACTTGAGTTCCGAGAGGGAGATCACGTGTTTCTCCGTGTTACTCCGATAACTGGGGTTGGTCGAGCTTTGAAGTCAAAGAAGTTGACACCTCGATTTATTGGTCCTTATCAGATTTTGGAGAGGATAGGAGAGGTAGCCTATCGTATCGCTTTACCGCCGTCACTTGCGAATTTGCATGAGGTTTTTCATGTGTCTCAGTTGAGGAGGTACATTCACGATCCGTCGCATGTGATCCAAGTAGATGATGTACAGGTGAGAGATAACCTGACTGTTGAAATATCGCCTATGAGGATTGAGGATCGAGAGTTGAAGCAGTTGCGGGGTAAAGAGATTGCCTTAGTGAAGGTAGCTTGGGGAGGACCAGCAGGTGGCAATGTGACTTGGGAACTGGAGAGTCAGATGAAGGAGTCTTATCCGGAGTTATTTGCTTGAGGTATGTTTTCGAGGACGAAAACTCTTTTAGAGGGGGAGAGTTGTAACACCCCGAATAAAATAAGGCTAATTATTTTATTTGAATTAATATAATATTTATTAATATTAATTAATTAATTGGAAATATTATTGGATTATTATTATTATTTTGGAAAATATATAAGTTGGAATAAGAAAAAGGGTTTTCATTGTTGGTAAAGAGTTTTACGTGAAAAAGCAGAGAAGCGATAGAAAAGTGGAAAAAGGGCAAAGGGGAAGAGCAAGAGCAGAGGTTGAAGAACGGAAAGGCTTGAAGCTCAAAGAATTGCCGGATTATCTCAGGTAAGGGGGGTTTATCGTCGTTTAATGGGTATTATAGATTAACATGTCATGGGTAGTGATAGCCGTTGAATTGACCCTAATTGGGATTATGAATGCTGGAAAATTACGTTGGATGAAATTGTGTTTAGGCTGTAAATGAATATGTGTTTGGGTTAGTTGTGAATTTCCGAACGTATAGCTTTTCACGGAAGTTGAATCGGAGGTCCGGAAGTCCTCCAACGGCGGAAAATGCGGAGAATTCTGCATTCTGCCTTGTGTTAGCGCAGGAACTGCTGTTTTATCTGCGTTAACCGGTTAACCCAAGGTGTTAACCGGTTAACACTGTTATATTTTGTGAAAATGTGCTGTTTTGCCTGCGTTAACCGGTTAACCCAGGGCGTTAACCGGTTAACACTGTTGCGTTTTGCCAGAAAGTGTATTTTGTCCTGCGTTAACCGGTTAACCCAGGGCGTTAACCGGTTAACACTGTTGGAAATTGGAAAATTTGACATTTTAATGTTGTGAACATAATTGGTGATTGGCTTATTCTCGTTGATTTCGATGAGTAATTTTGTTGAGTTTATGTTATGAAGTGTTGATATAAATATGTTGATAAGTTGTGTTAACACTGTTGAAAATACTGAGTTGTAGGCTTGATGAGCCAACGTTGATTATAAGTTGATTATGTTGAAAACATTGTTGTGTTGCTGTTATTATTATGTTGTCGGAAATTAAAGTCGTGTATGCCATGTACATTCATATGCATTAAGTCGGAGCTTTGCTCACACCACGTTGGCCTGGATTGGCAAAAATCGGAGCTTTGCTCACACCACGTTGGCCTGGATTGGCAAATTTTAAGTTGAAAGTTGAAGGCTTATGCCTTGATGCCCACTAAAATGGAAATGATTTTAAGTTGGGAGTTTTACTCCGATTGGTACCACATGCATGACGAGTCGAGTCTCATTTGAGTTGCATTTTATGTTGTTATTGAGTTGCATTTTATGTTGTTATTGAGTTGCATTTTATGTTGTTATTGAGTTGCATTTTACGTTGTTATTGAGTATGATATTTGAGTTGATGTGCCGTTACTGAATGCATGATATGATTAGGGTGATTAACGTGTAAATTTACTTAACATAACATGATAATTTATAATGTTTGTTATATCGATTGAGGAACTCACCCTTACAACTATTTTTCAGGTAACGAGCAATGAGTTGAGTAGAAGCTAATGCTTGGAGTCTAGTGTAGTCTATTTAGTGGGTCGTGCTCTGATAGATGTAACATCGGGACGGGATGTTTTAACTTGTTGAATAATTTTATGTGTAATGTATTACATATGTTGAATGATCTCTATCCGCTGCGTATTTTTGCAAGAAGTGTTTATGTTGAATTAAATAATGAGCATGACTGAATTTTATGGTGAAATGTGTGAAGTGTTATGTGACACCCTTAACTGAAATAATTACTCTGATATATAGATATACAATTGTTGTTGTTATTAAATATTTGGGGTATTTTAGAAGGGTGTTACATTTAGCCTACTTTTTTATGTGTATATATTTGTATATTTGATGTTTGTATATTTGTTTGTATGATATAATTTGTCTGTTATGCTTGGTAATCTCTGAATGGTGAGATAAGTTCTAACCCAAACTTGAGTGCATTTAAGATTGGAGGATGGTATAGTCATGTACAACTTGTGTGGAGTAGTCCTTAACTAGTTGACTTGAGGCCCATCTACTTAGTGGAGACCCTTTTGGAGTTACTAATGTCACACAAGTTATTTGTGGTTAGGCATTACTTTCTCTGATTTGGGGTCCAAGAAGCTGAGGACCGTAGAACATTTAACCCAGCTTGGCCTATTTAGGATGTAGTGCGGAGGTTATTCAGGTGTAGACCTGATAATAGTTGTTACATGATACTACACTCAGACGAGTTTCTCTTATGAATATTATGGGTTGATGAGTTAGTCATCCTAACCTGTAATATCCGATAAATGGGATTAAGACTCTGGGAACTTTTATAGAACATGATCTATAAGTTTTATCCTTAGTAGACTCCTTTGGGATGGTTCTTAACTTGACTCCATGCTCGTGACTCACAACAAACCCTTTGATTCTTGGTTGATCCGATCAAGTCTCATTAATATCAATGGAACTTGAGTGTTGATAAGGTGAAAACCATAATCCACCAAAATGGATGATTAATCTTTATGATGACTTGATCCATCCCTTGGCCTTTGTTTGTGTTTTCCTTGTGTGTGATCCCTTATTTGTGATTGTTGCATTCATGCATACATGCGCATCATAACATTCATCACAGAAAAATAAATTTCAAGGAACAGAGGTATTGTTTGCAAATATTTTCAGACCATGGATTGTGGACGAAGGAACACTAAGAAGTACAGTTTCATATGTCCTGATTTGAAAGAACCAAGGAAGTTGTCATCCTTTGTATTAAATCCCTTGGATTTCAAGCAACATCATAAGAAGCTCTTGTCTGTGTTATCTGGTGATGTAGTTCAAGGAATTCTTAGTGTTTTGACTCAGTTCCATGATCCTCTCTACCGATGCTTCACTTTTCCTGATTATCAACTTGTGCCTACGTTAGAGGAGTATGCCCATCTCTTGGGAATACTAGTATCTGACAAGGTACCTTTTAGTGGATTGGAGGAGATTCCCATATCTCATATCATTGTTGAAGCTCTTCATTTGAAGAAGTCTGAGATTGATGCTCATTTGGTGAAGAAAAGAGGTATTCTAGGGTTGACTTCTGAGTTCCTCATTGGAAAAGCTACTGTCTTTTCTCAAGCCGGTAGTATGGATGCTTTTGAAGCCATCTTTGTATTGCTCGTCTATGGTCTAACTTTGTTCCCTAACATTGACGATTTTGTTGATGTTAACGCCATTAACATCTTCCTGATTGGGAATCATGTTCCTACTCTGTTGGGTGACATGTATTTTTCCTTGCATTTGAGGAATTTTAAAGGTGGTAGGACTATTGTGTGTTGTGTTCCTCTTTTGTACAAGTGGTTTATTTCGCACTTGCCCCAGATACCTGCTTTCTTGGAGAACAAGCAATGTCTACGGTGGTCTCAGAGACTTATGTCTCTCACTAATGATGATATTGTTTGGTATGATTCTACATTGAGTAGTGTGGATATTATTGATGGTTGTGGTGAATTCTCCGATGTGCCTCTCATTGGTACACAAGGAGGAATCAACTACAACCCTGATTTGCCTCGTTGTCAACTTGGCTTCCCCTTGAGAGATAAACCTAATAACACTCAGTTAGAAGGTATTTTCTATCAAGAGGGTAAATATCCCCAACATGTGAAGTAGAGGATGATACATGCTTGGCATAATGTGCATAGGAAGGAAAGATCCGAGCTTGGTCCGTGCAACTGTGTAGCTTTGGAAGCTTACACTACTTGGGCGAAGAAGAGAGCTTTGGAGCTGAAGATGACGTACACTTGTGAAAGATCTATGTCTTTGGATATGGCTGAGCCATCAACTCTCCCTAACCAAGATATAGAGGAGTTGGAAGACGCACTCACCAAGATGAAGCAAGAGAAAGACATGTGGGAAGAGCGATTCCATTATTTGAGCCGAAAGCATGAAGAGTTGCAGCTTGAGTCGAAAGACAAGGATGCGCTTGTTGAGAATCTTGAGGATCGAGCAGTGAAGAGACAAAGAGAGCCAGAGGGTCTACCATCCTCTAGCATGCCTTAGTCTTCCGGTGCTTGGAAGAAGATTATTGATCAGCTAGTTCTTGAGAAGGCTTAGATGAAGACATTCGTTGAGTCTGAGATTCGATGCATCCGAAGGAAGTATGCACCCATAGCCAAATCATCTAATATAGTTGCGAATGGATCCTTAGGATGATCGTTTCCTTTTCTCTTGTATTTGTATGTTGGTTTCTGAAATTGTACTCAGTGTAATCCTTCCAAATTTTATGAATAAAAAGAGATTATTATGGTCAATCAAATTGTTATTATTATATATATTGCAAATAGAACTTCACATGTTCCTCGAAATTAAAAATAATCAAAAACATTACATTTTATGCATGATTTGCATATCAGGTTTTCTTCCGCCAAATGTCTTATCAGTTCTTCTTCTGTGCATCATGTAATACCCCAAAATTTATCCTTCATTTTTTTCCTGGAAGCATGGGATAATGTTTTACACTTCATTAGCATCATACTAGGTCATACTTATTACATACTGCATTAGTGACTTGGGAATCAGGTTTTGATTGATCACTCCTTAACAGAAGGAGCCCACATAAAGCAAGATTGAGAATTGGACTTCATTCTCTAAGTATACAAGTCTCAAGGGTCTCAGGTGGCTCCAGGTATCTTATTATGGTCCTCAGTTCATCAGTGAAGGATTCGGAGCTATCAGAGTGTTCATCTGGATTTAATCAGGAAACTAGGGTTCCATGGCTATCTGCAACAGGCAATGTTTGGTTGGAAGTAGAGGAGCTCATCCATGTCATGATAAGAGGCATCTTGTCCTAAGAAGACTCATAATTATCTCAGAAAGATCCATTGGCAAGCAGTGCAATCAGTTCCCGATCAATTTTTCCCTAAAATTAGGGTTTGGTATAAAATCAGTTTATTTCTGATTCTTTGGGTGAAACTCTTTTCCATGGCCCTCCATATGTCCACAAGGGTCTACATACAAAAAATCAGCTCTTTATTTGAGCCAGAGGTGCTTCAATTGATCATTGGAATCGGGAATCAAACAGCTTGGGAAAAGTCAACTGTGGGGCCAGAAAAGTCAACTCCTGACATTTTGAGAGTGGAATCTCAAAATCCATGCCTAGGGGAGCCTACATGTGAAATTTGATCTAGGTTGGATTATGGATTCATCATTTAATCAGGAATTGGAAAAGTTACTTAATTTGGAAATGGTTGACTTTCCATTTAGGGCAAGTTTTCATGATTGTTGCTGCACTCACTTTAAGCCCATTTTCCATCAAGATAAAGGCTCCATTTGAAAATTTCTCCAACATGAAAGTTATTCCTCTTGTTCCAAGATTTCTAGAAATATAAAGTTTGCTCCATTTGGATTAAAATTGAGAAAGTTATGCTTAGTCAAAGTGAGACATTTTTTTAGGACACTTAGAAAATTTCTAAGTCTCAAAATCTCCAAAGTTTGTCAAGACTTCTTGGCCAGTTTTCTTGCACTTCAAGGAATCAATTGAAAATGTCTTCTTTACAACAATTATACCTTGCCATGTCCTCTTTCACCTCCTTTTGGAATCATCTCATTTGGATCCATGGTTTGAGAGATACATTCACCTAAAGTGGGCATCATGACTTGACTCTCTAGGCAGATTTTAGGCCAAACTGGCCCAACCATTTTTCACCTTCTTCCTTTCATCATTACCACTCATGCTCAACATGAAAGATGACATAATCCATGAGATCTTTCTACTGTTTGCATTGTCTCACCAATTGGTAGCTTGCTCATTAAGTTACATAGCCACAAAGTCATCATCTTGGACTGTTTTCTTGCTTGCCAAACAGACCAAAGCCATGCTGCATTACACAGCCCGCGTTTTTGTTTCTTCATTTGGCCATGCACTCTTATTTCCACTCACTTAAACTTTTCCAAAATAAGAAACTTGCTCATACACCTCACTTTTGCATCATTTTGCTCATGACCAAAACATACCATTTGTCAGCCCATTAAGGATGTTAGACCCACATATTTAAGCCTAAAACCCTAAACCTAAATTGAAGCATTTGGAATTTCGTTGCAAGCAAGGAAAAGAAGTCACAGATCAGTTTTCATCAAGCTCTTGAGTTGAGGTCTTTGAAGCATCAAGGCAACACCTTTCTTCTTCCATTCTCTCCATAACCAAGGGGCAGTGGACCAAGCTTCCACTAGGTAACCATCATTACTTCATTTCCATGGCCATGTATTGCTTACTATGCTCATCATTATGCTTGCTCCATGCTATTTACCATGCTTGCTTCATGCTCATTTTCATGATAACCATATGCTTTTGCTCATTTCTGAAGCCCTCAACATGAGGCAATGTTCATGTTATCGATTTGTGTTGTTAGTTTCTGTTATGCCCGTGGCCATGTTGTCATCTTGTTGTCACTATTTCTCCATGTTTAAGCCATCATTTTACTCAAACCAAGTTACCATGTTAATCTACACATTCCATACTTGAGTTCTGGATTTTATTTCGTGTCATTTGGTGCATCATGGTGGTTGCACTTTTGAGTTGAAGTTTGAGAAAACTCACTGATTTTGCGCGTTTCTGCATTGCATGGTGTTAGGGTTTAGTCCCATGAGGAAGACAACCACGTGTCGTCTTGAGGACCCTTCGATCCCTGGCTCACGTTTTAATCCTGGCCGCCCGTGTTTTTTTGTCTTTTAGTGTTTTAAGTTGACGTGACTATCGCAACCTGAAAAATACTGTGTGCGAAAAAACAACCGGCGAAAGAAAATGACAGAAGAGTCGCCACCGTGCGTTATTTATCCCAAAGGAGGGAAAGGAAACGCTCAAAGTAAACCTGAAAAGAGGAAAGGAAAAGACAAGGTCTCGCAACCAAATCTTGGGTTCGGGAGTCGGTTATGCGAAGGGAATGTATTAGCACCCCTACGCATCCGTAGTACTCTACGGGATCCACTTTTGTAGTTCTTGTCTAAAGGGTGTGAGTTTATCTTGTGTTGTTTACTAAAAAAGGGGTTGAATGAAAATGACTCGCACGGATGTCGCATCCACTACATACGTATCTCATTTGAATATGAGAATCAGAGTCTTCGTAGCTCGGCTGACCTATGGGTTGGGGGGACGTGTGCTCGCTAAGACATCGCGTCTTATGTCTACGTATCTCATCTGGAATGAGAATCAGAGCAAGCCGTAGTTCGGCTAACTACGGGTTTATGGATTGGGTTTTGAACGAACGACGTCACTACGCAATCTACCGGATGCTCGACCTTTGGAGACTTACTTGCCTGTAGTAGAAGGAGTTAACGTGTTGCTTTGGGTTTTAGGGTTTGGGGGATGCTCAAGGGCAAAAGGGCAGTCCTCGACGAAGGAACCGCGCTACCTGTGGGGATACGAATACATACAAAACAAACATGTATAAAGTAAATGAGCCAACAAGGCAATCAAAATAAATCTCCCAAATGGTATCCCACGAGCAAAGTGGAATATCCATCGAGCTATCCCTGCAAAAGTCATGTGAGCCTTCACAAAAACTCAACAAAAGGGTTAGTGAAACACGATAAGGATTAAGCATTCAAGGCATTATTTATACATTCATATACATTTAAAACCCGTGGGCAAATACCTAATGAAATTCATCCATCATACCTCATACATTCAGATGATCCAAATTAAGAGCATAAAGGTAATGGGAATAAGGGCAAACCTGATTGGAGAGTTTGATTGAAATTGAGTTGCACCCGTGAGGTTTACAAAACAATCTTTAGGGTTTATGTGGGGCAGAGCTGATTCTGTGTAGTTGAGTTCCCTTCAGGGTTTGGAGGCTGCTCTGAGTTCTCTGTCAGGTTTCTCTCCAGGTTTTGTCCAGGGTTTTGTTCCAAGGAAACCTCAGAGTGTTTTGCTTCTCTTCCTTTTTCTCTCTCTTTTGTTTCAATGAAACTCTAGTATTTATAGGCTAATATTGGTAGCTTAGTGGGCTTTTGAGAGAGGTCCAAGTTTAAGATTTTTTCCATTATATTATATTTATTTATTTAATTTTATTTTTATTTTATTTTTTTCGTTATTTTTTTTCATTATTTTTTTTTCTTTTTCGTTTTTTTATTTAAAATAAAGCTTATTCTGATTGACATGATGAAATGCAATATGAAATGTTAAATGACCTAAAAATGAATGCATGAATGAGGAGGGCAAATTTTGGGGTGTTACAGCTGCCCCTACTCAGTCATCAGCTAACCCGAGCAGGATGAAAGCGAATAACTTATCAGACAAACAGGGTGAGCTGTGATTGAATACCAAAGACAGACCGGAAATTTGCGATCTGAGAACACCACAAAAATGCTGAAATACACCGCGCTGTTTATTTCTCTTCCGATCCTCTGGCTGAATCTGAATTAGTCTTCTGACTTAATCTGGAGTTTCGATCCTCTGGCTGAATCTATACTTAATTTAGTCCTCTGGTTGGACGTTAATTTTGATCTTCGGGCTGGATACGGTTTCAATCTTCTGGCTAGATCATCTTCGATCTTCTGGCTAGATCTTCTTCGATCTTCTGGCTAGATCTCCTTTGTTTCGATTCTCTGGCTGAATCTATTTTCTTTGATTCTCTGGCTGAATCTACTTCGATCTTCTGGCTAGATCTCCTTTGTTTTGATTCTCTGGCTGAATCTATTTTCTTTGATTCTCTAGCTGAATCTACTTCGATCTTCTGGCTAGATCTGAATTGTTTCGATTCTCTGGCTGAATCTATTTCCGGTCTTCGGGCTAGACCTGACTTCGATCTTCTGGCTAGATCTTCTTCGATCTTCTGGCTAGATCTCCTTTGTTTCGATTCTCTGGCTGAATCTATTTTCTTTGATTCTCTGGCTGAATCTACTTCGATCTTCTGGCTAGATCTGAATTGTTTTGATTCTCTGGCTGAATCTATTTCTGGTCTTCGGGCTAGACCTGACTTCGATCTTCTGGCTAGATCTGAATTGATTTGATGATAAATTCCCATCATCAGGATCTCGCATCTGAGGCATGCGCTGGTTGACTCTCTTTCGAAATCTGCGCCTAATCTTCATGTTAGATATGCAACTTTGAGAATATCCCACTCTTGGGCTTCGTACATATTCTTCAGGCTAGAACATGTTTTAACGACTCTTCGATTAGACTTTGTCTTTTAGATGCGATCCGCGGGCTGGATCCTCTTGTAGGTTGATTTTCTGTTGAGCTGTCAATCTATTCCTCCAACTGGCTTGCTGGGGAAATAACGCTCGTAGTCGACTCTCTGGCTGAATCTTCAAAACGAACCTTAGGCTGACTCTTGGAAAAACGATTCTCAGGCTGAATCTTCAAAAATGTCCCTCAGGCTGGATCACTGGAAAATGATTCTCAGGCTGAATCTTCAAAAATGACCCTCAGGCTGGATCACTGGAAAACGATTCTCAGGCTGAATCTTCAAAAATGACCCTCAGGCTGGATCCCTGGAAAACGATTCTCAGGCTGAATCTTCAAAAATGACCCTCAGGCTGGATCACTCACACTTGATCCTCTAGCTGGATCTCATGACTCTGGTTGTAAGGCAATTCTTCAGACTACTTTGAAGAACCTGTTTATCAGCTTATGTGTATGTTTGATATGCATGCAAATGCAAATGCAAATGTTATGCATGGTGCAAAAGAAAAAAAGAAATCTGTTTGGGGAAGCAACTCTGGTAGGGAGCGGATCGCTGTATCAATCCTTGAATCCTCTGTGGGGAACGATCCGTCTGCCGGGACCGGGGAGCCACCGAAAATAAATCGGCCTTTTGAAAAGTTGACCTTCCTGGGGAGTATCAACTATGAGTACCTTGTTTGGCGAGGCTCTGTGAGGAGAGTCTGTGAGGAAAGCACTGTTGGAGAATTGCCATCCATGGCGCAGCGGAATTTAAAATTTTCTCCATTTAGTGATCCTTACGAATGGGCATGATCAGTGATAGAATCGTTACCTCTTGTGGCGATTCAAACCTTTGGTGAAGATCTCTGATAATAATCAAAACCTTTGATACAGATCCACGGGGCGATCACGAACGTTGAACGATGACAACGTCTCTACTCAGTCCACACGAACGGATTCCTTCAATCGCAGTGCTAGCTCTTATGAATGAAGGCTTTGAGTGAGAGAAAGAGGGAAACAAAATTCCAAGTCTCTACTTGAATTTCTGTCTGAGTGGAGTGGGAGTGACAATGCTTCTACCCAAGGGGTTCTATTTATAGAACCACTTGTGTGGGCTTCAAGCCAAAAAGCCCACTTAAGTGCATTTTGGCCCATATCTCATAATATGCCAAAATCACTTAAGTATTTGGTACCTTACCATATTTCGTCTCCCACTTAAGTGCACCGTACCTTACGGTGTTCCTTAATTGTTCTATCTCTCATCAATCCGTCCTTTGTGTGTGACCCTATAGGTTTTCGCGACGTTGACAATTATATTAAATCACGTATTCAACATAATAAACAGTGAGCGGTATCTAACAACACATCACTGCTACCCAAGTCACGAAAATGTCATGTGATCTGACAAAACCTCCTGTGATAATAATTATGTGTATAATTACCCCTTTGCCCTTATGTCTATATTGAACACAAGGTATAGACCGTGTCACCCTTGTCCAGTTCAATATTGGGCCCATAGACATTTATCCTGTTACGCAGGATTGGCAAATTCCATCTAGGACACTCATGTCCCTCAGCATGCTTCGTGGAGTACTCATCAACTGTCTTTATGGTCATCCAGTTACGGATATCGTTGGATCAGTAATAAGGCACTCAACTCTACATCTAGGATCCATAGTGGTTTCAGGTCGAAGAGTGGTATACACTATTATCACCATGAGAATAACTTATGACACTTTGCATAACTTTCTATATAGTATTCTCATAGCGGGTCAATCTGGTATAAATATTACTCCTAATATTCATACCTATGTTTAAGACTTGATAACTCTTTGTCCATGATCCATGAGGTGTGATCATCAGTCTACAAACATAATAGTCTTAATGCTTTAATGTTATCCCACTTCACATTAAAACTCGACTACGGATACTTTAAGAATAGTGTCCTTATGTTTAATGTGTTCTCATGATTAAGTCACACTTAATACATTAAATGGACTATCTATTCTAGGGACTTTATTAATCAACCATTAATAAAGAAAATGCCTTTTATTATTAATAAATAATTCGATACAAGTACCAAAAGTATTGGCCTCTAGGGCTTACACCAACAATCTCCCACTAGCACTAGAGCCAATCAGGCATACCCCGTATGCCCATTGATCTAGTATGGCCATCATGCTTCTGCTGCGCAAGAGGCTTTGTCAGTGGGTCAGCAACATTGTCAGGTGTAGCTACTTTACATATTTTCGCATAACGCCTAAGTATGTGTTTGGATCGTTGGTGAGATCTAGGCTCCTTAGCTTGTGCGATAACACCATTGTTATCATAATAGAGACCAATGGGATCCACAATGCTAGGGACTATGCCAAGTTTATTGATCCAAACAGCTTCCTTTGCTGCACTTAAGGCAGCAATATACTCGGCCTCAATTGTAGAATCAGCAACTGCATCTTGCGTTGAACTTTTCAAGCTTACAGTGCCACCATTTAAGCAAAACACATAACCAGATTGGAATCATTCATATTAAAGCGTCTCAGCACTTTGTCTATGTACTCTGACTTAGGCCAAGCATTTCATGATCTATCTCTATAGATTCTGATAGGCTGCTTCACCCAGGTCCTTCATAGAAAAGCATTTCCCCAACCAAGACTTTACTTGTTGCAGGGTAGGGATATCGATTCCAATGAGTAATATGTCATCTACATATAATACTAGGAATACGATCATGCTCCCACTAACCTTCTTGTAGACACAAGGCTCATCTTCGTTCTTGATGAATCCATACAGTCTTACTGTTTCATCAAGGCGAAGATTCCATGAGTAGGTCACAGGCTCATCTTGATCCATGAGTAATACATCACCTTGATCAGATATCCATATATCTCAGGTAGGTGACGTATCCTACCTGACCTACGTTGGTCTTGTTCTACTTGAGCAGGTTGCTCTTACACAACTACTTGTGTTTCCTGCTCTAATTCCTCCATAGGTGTATCGATGCTTTGTGATTCTTGAATTTCTTCAAGCTCTACTTTCCTCCCACTGGTTCCTTTGGAATTAAAATCCTTTTCTAGGAAAACTCCAGTTCGAGCGACAAACACTTTGCCCTTCGAAGGATTGTAGAAGTAATATCCTCTTGTTTCTTTAGGATACCCCCACAAATAAGCATTGGTCAGATTTGGGCTCAAGCTTAGTTGAAATTTGTCGTTTCACATAAACTTTGCAACCCCAAATCTACATGTAAGACATATATGGTCTCTTACCACTCCATATCTCATATGGTATCTTTTCAACCTTTTGGATGGAACACGGTTAAGTGTGTAAGCTGATGTCAATGGTGTATGTCCTCAAAAGGAGTTTGGAAGATTGGTGTGACTCATCATGGATCGGACCATGTCCAACAGGGTTCGATTTCTTCTCTCAGATACACCCTTCCATTGGGATGTTTCAGGAGGAGTAAGTTGGGATAGGATCCCACACTCTTTCAGATGGTCATCAAACTCTAGGATTAAATACTCATCACTTCGATCTGATCGAAGAGTTTTAATATTCTTACCTAGTTGGTTTTGACTCGTTAGGTTTCACCCTTTTGTATTAATGTTATTAATAGGCATTTCAAGATCAAGGACATATAGTCCATTGTTCATTTGTGCAGTAGCATAGAATATATCATTCAAATAAATTGAGCAACAATTGTTCTTTATTATAAATGAAAAACCAAACTTGTCCAAACAAGCAATGGAAATAATATTCCTGCTAATTGCAGGTACATAATAACAGTTCTCTAACTGAATTATTAAACCACTAGGTAAAGTCACTACAAAAGTTCCTACGGCTAAAGCAGCAACCTTTGCTCCATAGCCAACTCGTAGGTCGACTTCTCCTTTTGCCAAATCTCTACTCCTTTTTAGTTCCTGCACATTTGTACAAATGTGAGAAATGCATCCAATATCTAATACCCATGATGCAGAAGTAGATAAATTAATAACAAAAATACCTGAAGTTGAAGTCTCTACTCCATTCTTCTTATCTTCCAGGTACTTTGGGCAGTTCCTCTTCCAGTGTCCGGTCTTACCGCAATGGAAGCAGGTGCCTTCTTTTGCTATGCCTCCACTAGGCTTCAAAGCAGCAGTGGGTCTGGGATTGGCAACTTGCTTGCCTTTCCCCTTATCACTCTGCTTAGTGGGCCTTTTGTTCTGTCTCTTTCCATTTCCGATCATCAGAATGGACTTCCCTTTTGACTTTAGATTCTGCTCGGCAGTTCTTAACATGGCGAGCAGTTCAGGAAGAGATTTGTCCATATCAATCATATTGAAATTTAGGACAAATTGACTGAAGCTATCTGGCAACGATTGCAAGATCAAATCAGTTGCAAGTTCCTTTTCGAGGGGAAAACCCAATCTCTCAAGGTTTTCCACATACCCAATCATCTTGAGTACATGGGGACCTACAGGGGCTCCCTCAGCTAACTTGCTTTGAAAAAGGGCTTTTGAAACTTCAAACCTCTCATGCCTTGCTTGCTCTTGATAGAGCAACTTCAGGTGTTCGATCATATCGAACGCTGACATGTTCTCATGTTGCTTTTGCAATTCTGAGTTCATGGTAGCCAGCATGAGACAAGCAGTTTCATTGGCATCATCGACATGCTTCTTATAAGCATCTCTTTTTGCCTTAGGTGCAGAACTAGGAGGTTCCTCTTTAGGAACAGGTGTCTCCAAGACATACAGCTTTTTATCATGTTTGAGGACAATCCTCAGGTTTCGGTGCCAATCCAGAAAATTTGTCCCAGACAATTTTTCCTTATCAAGGATTGATCGCAGGATGTTGTTAGAGGTGTTTGTTATCATGGTAATCTACACAAGGATTAATGAAAATATAAGTATCATTGACATATTCAATTAGGCCTTTAATTAAATATGCTCCCACTATTTTACTCAAAACAAATGACCCTCATCATTTGATTCGGAAAATCTCGTTGGAAGATTTTCTAGTGGGTCGAGATCCATATTTCACTTCGTTCTAAGTCCGCGTAGGCGGATTACACAAAACTAGGTTATTTAGGTAGGAACTCCTTCCAATTGTATCTCATACAACTCTCGAAAATTATTATTGGGTGAATAACTCCTTATTCCAATCCATCATATGGATTATTCCCAACTCTTGCTTCTAAACATATATAATAAAATTATAATAAAGTTTGAACCATTGTCTTAGCAGTTGCATATTACATTTATCCCATCGCACCCTACTAATACAGAACATGCACCTCGCGTAGGCGAAACCTACATATCCGATACCAGTCTTGATGAGTGCTAAAAACTTGGAAAGCAAACACATATAATATTATTATAATTTGTTTAGTTAAGTTTGACCCATTGTTTTAACAGTTGGATATTACAATTATCCCATCGCACCTTACCAATATATAGATCATGCACCTCGCGTAGGCGAAACCTACATTATCCATTACTAGTCTTGATGAGTGTTAAAACTTGGAAAGCATAAACTTAATATTTAATTTTGAGGGAATTGCAATTTTTCTGATCTCACCGGCTTGTTTATCATATAAACCGTCTCTCACATGCATCAACATACATTCACATGCATCAACATACATTCACATGCATCAACATACATACAAACAAAAATGAAACAGTTATGGCCCCTAGCGCAATTGTTCTCCCAAGCCAATGAGAGAACCTAAGTTAACCTACAACGATCTAAGCTTCTCCAAGCAAGATCTTCAAGGTTGTCCTCCTTTGGCACTGACTTCTTTGCTTTCTTCATATCATTACATTACATGAAAGAAACTCGTTTTACATACGAGGGAGTGAGATAAGAAAAGAAGTTACATTTGGGAGATTAAGAGAGAGGCACGACACGCAGGTCGTATTTTAAAAAACCCAAAATAAAACAAAGGAAAACTAAGGCCATAACCGATCACCACAAGACAATAATAAACACTTTATTATTATTATAATTAATTCCTTTAATTAATTAAAATCAAATTAAATTTCGACGGACGATCATCTCATTTTAATGAACAATTCATTTAAAATCGATGTCGCTTTTCGTATCAACACTTGACACTTTTAAAGCACTGAGTTAGCCGAATGGGCGAAAATTTCCTTGCTTAACTGGTTAACCATATGCGTTAACCGGTTAACACTGTTTTGAAATCTGAAAAAAATTGTTTTCTGCCTTGCGTTAACCGGTTAACCAAGTGCGTTAACCGGTTAACACTGTTTGAAAATGTCTTGGAAAACTGTTTTCCGCCTTGCGTTAACCGGTTAACCATACGCGTTAACCGGTTAACACTGTTCCAAAAAGTGTTTAGGAAGCACAACTCTTGTGCGTTCAAACCCCAATCGCATAACTCTCTGACAACACAACCCTTGTGCCGTCACTAACCCTAATGCACCAATTTCAGACCGTCAAACACGTCTCGATTGTTAATTCAGTATGATTGATCAACACGTCATTGCTTCACCATACTAATGTCGGATCAAGAAGCAAACTACCATTGATCGCTCAAAGGAAAACAATCATCGAGGTTTTGAATGAACGAAACAAGAACATTATATCATATATAATGTATTTTGCATCAGGGTTACATATATCACATATATGTAACTTGATCGATCTCAATTTAACCTTTGATTCATTCTGTTTTAATCATATTATTACAGAACAAAAACAGCTATCAGATTCATGGTTTCGTAAGTGGCTCTGATACCATTGTTGGAGAATTGCCATCCATGGTGCAGCGGAATTTAAAATTTTCTCCATTTAGTGATCCTTACGAATGGGCATGATCAGTGATAGAATCGTTACCTCTTGTGGCGATTCAAACCTTTGGTGAAGATCTCTGATAATGATCAAAACCTTTGATACAGATCCACGGGGCGATCACGAACGTTGAACGATGACAACGTCTCTACTCAGTCCACACGAACGGATTCCTTCAATCGCAGTGCTAGCTCTTATGAATGAAGGCTTTGAGTGAGAGAAAGAGGGAAACAAAATTCCAAGTCTCTACTTGAATTTCTGTCTGAGTGGAGTGGGAGTGACAATGCTTCTACCCAAGGGGTTCTATTTATAGAACCACTTGTGTGGGCTTCAAGCCAAAAAGCCCACTTAAGTGCATTTTGGCCCATATCTCATAATATGCCAAAATCACTTAAGTATTTGGTACCTTACCATATTTCGTCTCCCACTTAAGTGCACCGTACCTTACGGTGTTCCTTAATTGTTCTATCTCTCATTAATCCGTCCTTTGTGTGTGACCCTATAGGTTTTCGCGACGTTGGCAATTATATTAAATCACGTATTTAACATAATAAACAGTGAGCGGTATCTAGCAACACATCACTGCTAACCAAGTCACGAAAATGTCATGTGATCTGACAAAACCTCCTGTGATAATAATTATGTGTATAATTACCCCTTTTCCCTTATGTCTATATTGAACACAAGGTATAGACCGTGTCACCCTTGTCCAGTTCAATATTGGGCCCATAGACATTTATCCTGTTACGCAGGATTGGAAAATTCCATCTAGGACACTCATGTCCCTCAACATGCTTCGTGGAGTACTCATCAACTGTCTTTATGGTCATCTAGTTACGGATAACGTTGGATCAGTAATAAGGCACTCAACTCTACATCTAGGATCCATAGTGGTTTCAGGTCGAAGAGTGGTATACACTATTATCACCATGAGAATAACTTATGACACTTTGCATAACTTTCTATATAGTATTCTCATAGCGGGTCAATCCGGTATAAATATTACTCCTAATATTCATACCTATGTTTAAGACTTGATAACTCTTTATCCATGATCCATGAGGTGTGATCATCAGTCTACAAACATAATAGTCTTAATGCTTTAATGTTATCCCACTTCACATTAAAGCTCGACTACGGATACTTTAAGAATAGTGTCCTTATGTTTAATGTGTTCTCATGATTAAGTCACACTTAATACATTAAATGGACTATCTATTCTAGGGACTTTATTAATCAACCATTAATAAAGAAAATGCCTTTTATTATTAATAAATAATTCGATACAAGTACCAAAAGTATTGGCCTCTAGGGCTTACACCAACAAGCACTTCCTGGGGAAATGTCGTAGGAATCGACCTTTGCTGGGGATATGAACTTGCTAATCGTCCTCAAGCTAGGGATTAAAACAAATCTGTTAAAAAAATAATCTGCTGGGGACGAGATGAACACTGGGAACACCACCCTCTTGTCTGTTGGGTATGCGACTACTCCGCTGTTGTTGGGAAGATACAGTCTGGCACTATCGACTCCGCTGGGGAATATACATTCTGGATACTGTCAACTCTACTGGGGATATACAGTCTGGATACTGTCAACTCTACTGGGGAACCTGCTCTGCAGAGGAGAGACTTTGTCAACCGCTTGGGGGTGAGGATTCATGACTTGGCATCCGGTTCCTGTGATCTGTAACCAAAAAATACACGTATGCCCCGGGGAATTACTCGGTTTGAATTCACCGTCCGGGATTAAGCACATTCAAAGCAATTTTGACTGTTTTCCTGCGCAAGTCATCTGCAAAAGCCACCATTACATTCAGATGCAATATGTTTCCTCAAGAATTCAAACATCTTTTGCAAACAAACTGATAAATGAAAAGTAAAGAGGCTATTTAACTGAATTATTCGACTTTTGTTGGTTGAAAAATTTGTGCCAGGAATAGGCGAGTATATCAGGAAGCTGATCCCTGGAAAGAGGCGATCGCTATAAATTGAACAAGGAAAACTATCCTAATGGCAATGTGGAAACGGGGTCCCACCGAGTTTCGACTCTGCTATGGCTCGTATGTCCTCAAGACGCTCTGCTCATCTTGCTTTCTGAAGTGCATGATTAGTCGATCTTTTACCTTCGAAGATTGCCGGATTGAATGAAACGGTGATATAACACGGATGAACTCAGATCGCAGTTATTCGCTTATTCCCTAACTTTTGCATGGACCGCCCTTTTGGATTTTCAATCCACCGGGATACCCTTTTTTTCCTGAGCCGCCCTTTCGGGTTTTTGACCACCGGATGTACATTTTTTTTGATTTTTATAAACCTAATTTTTGCCCAAACCTCTTCATTCTTTTTTTTTGGTTCGTCGGGATGCCCCTTTTTTGCCTGGACTATTCTTTTTACTGTCCAGCGGGTCTATTTTATGCGAAGTATTTTTTAACTGCGTCTGAGTTGACAGGGGACGAGAATTCTTCGCCATCCATGGTTGTTAGCATCAGAGCTCCGCCAGAGAAAACTCTTTTAACCACGTATGGACCCTCGTTGTTCGGTGTCCATTTTCCCCTGTGATCCGTGTTGAG
Organism: Lathyrus oleraceus; assembly: GCF_024323335.1. NCBI lineage: Eukaryota > Viridiplantae > Streptophyta > Magnoliopsida > Fabales > Fabaceae > Lathyrus > Lathyrus oleraceus. The sequence goes on along the minus strand of NC_066585.1, from coordinate 483,581,448 downwards.
AGGAAGAATTCTTTTGAGTACCAATTCACCGACTCGATACTCCCGAGGGCGCACTTTCTGATCAAACACTCTCTTCGTCCGTCTCTGGTATAGTTGGCCATGGCATATAGCTGCTAGTCTCTTTTCCTCAACTAGGCTTAGCTGATTGTATCGAGAACGGACCCATTCTGCTTCGTCCGACTTCATTGTTGGTGCAGGGAAAAGTTATTTTGGCACAAAATGGCATATGAACCCCCTCCGGCGTGATCAACACTGCACCAACTCCGCGACCATTTTCGTTGACCGTCCCATCAAACATAATAATCCATTTTGGATTCAGGGTCAGGCCCCTCCTCCGGGAGTGGTTCCTCGCAATCTTTCGATTTGAGAAACATGATGTCCTCATCAGGAAAGTCGAACCTCATAGGTTGGTAATCATCAGTCGGTTGCGTGGCAAGATAGTCTGACAAGACCCTTCCTTTGATGGATTTTTGTGAAGTGTATTGGATGTCATACTCTGTCAGCATCATTTGCCACCTAGCAACCCTGCTGGCTTTTCAAAAATATACTTGACTTGATCCATCTTTGATATCAATAGAGTCGTGTGAGTCAACATATACTGTCTTAGTCGGCGAGCAGCCCATGCCAAAGCGCGGCGAGTTTTCTCGAGCAGTGAGTATCTTTGTTCACAGTCGGTAAACTTTTTGCTAAGGTAGTATATTGCATGCTCTTTTCGACCTGACTCGTCATGCTGACCGAGCACACAACCCATTGACCTTTCTAACACAGTCAAGTACATGATCAACGGTCTTTTCCTCTCGGCCTGTAGACTGGCCCCGATCTTGATCTCTTTCTTGTCGTCTTTGGTACCAATGTTGATGGTCTCAACCACCTCCTGATAAGGTGTGATAGCTCGGTCCTCCTGTTTCAACAACCTGGCTAACTCCTCAGGCAATTCACAATCTTCCTCAACCCCTTCTTCGGCTTGATAGATAGGATTGTCGAAGTCATACTTGGCCATAGCAGTTTCGTTAGCAGTGAGATCCGGGTGATCAGTTTTACGAGGTGTTTTTTGGAAAGAAAAACGAAAAAGAAACATGAAAAAGAAACATTGTCATTTTTGTAAAAGTAAAAATAATTGAAAGAAAGAGAACACAAAATTGTTTGCAAAAGCTGTCCTTTATTGATGATGAAAATAATTGTGAAATGTAACTAAATGGAAGGCCCTACAGATGAGTCATTACACCTTGGTCAAAGTGTAAGACTTTGTTATGCATGTGATAAAAGGAAAACAATAAAAATTACTCCTTCAGTAGAGTAAACCGGACGACTTTTTCAGACGACCAATTGTCGAGCTTTTCTCCTGGGACACACGGGCGAATCCAGCTATCTAAGTCACAGTTGCTGTCAGCCTTGTCTTCATCTGCAGCATTGACGGTGTGGGGAGAAACCAAACCCCCGCTGGAGAAAGTACCGGCTTCATTCTTCTGAGACCCCGGAGTATACCCCAACCCAAACTTGTCTTCTTTTATGATTGGCTCCATAAATTTTCCCCAGCCTTGGGCATTACCAGCCTTAACCACTTCAACAGCTTGCTTGTATGAAGAGATAGAAGTCTCGACCTTCTCAGACTCAGGTGAAAAGACAGTTTCGGGCGCGACCTCACTGATGTTTATGGCTTCGAAGCCCTGACACAGCATCTCATGCACCTCGCCATCCATCTCCACAACCTTAAATGTAGACAGGTGGCTAACAATAATATCCTCTTCACCATAGACGGTGACGATCTGACCTTCTAGTCCATATTTGAGCTTCTGGTGGAGAGTAGAAGTAACAACACCGGCAGCATGAATCCAGGGTCGACCTAGCAGACAGCTATATGCAGGATGGATATCCATCACATAAAAGGTACTCTTGAATACCTGCGGTCCAATCTTAACTGGCAACTCAACTTCGCCACAAACAGCTCGCTTAGAGCCATCAAAAGCCCTTATAACTAAATTACTCGGCCTCAGGGTGGCGTCATCGCAATCCAACTTTGTTAAGGCTTTCTTTGGGAGAACATTAAGAGAAGAACCTGTATCAACCAAAACATGGGAAAGCACCGTCCCTTTGCATTCCATTGTGATATGCAAGGCTTTGTTGTGATTCCTGCCCTCAGATGTTAGGTCATAATCGGTGAAATCTAGCGCATGGCTAGTGTGTAAATTCGAAACTACCGACTCCAGCTGGTCAACAGTTATCTTTGGGGGAACATAAGCCATATTCAGTACTTTCAACAAGGCTGCTCTGTGTGCCTCAGAGCACATCAATAGTGAGAGAATGGAGATCTTTGAGGGTGGCTGATTTAGCTGGTTGACTACCTTGTAGTCACTTTTCTTGATAATCCTCATAAACTTATCCACTTCCTTCTCGAATGCGGTCTTAGGAGGAGCTTCCTCGGTAGTAACCTCTTCGGTGGATACCTGTTTTCCTTTAGCCTTGGCTGCTGCCTCAGCTTCAGCATTCGTGCGCAATGTTGATGGTGCAAATAGGCGTCCACTGCGAGTGAAGCCACCAATTCCTCCAACATTGTCTACAACGGAGCTACCAATGTCAATGTCTTCTTTGTTAACTTTCTGCCCCTAGCAGTAGATATCAACCCCATAGTTCCATGGGATACCACTGTCTTTCTCATACGGAACAGGTCCTGGTACCATGATGGTGACCGGACAAATCAAAGTCGGTTGAGGGTTGTTAGAGTAAATTGGTGCTGGACTTTCTGGGAAATATATTATTGTCGGAGCGGGTGTCTCGGGAACATATATTTCTTCAGGAGTGAAATAAAACGTTACTGTCGACACATCATTCTTCACTGGACGAGTTTGATCGAACTGAAGACAACCTTCATCTATCAGTTGCTGAATACCCCTTCTCAAACTATCACATCCGTTCTCGGCGTCTTGACAATTTCTTCACTCTTCCCCACAGCCCGGGAAAATCCGTCCTTTCAAGAGTCGGTCTTTGACCACCGATAGCGAAGTCTTCACTTTAGTCACATCAGAAACATTAGGCACCGGAGAAAAATTGATGGCCTGGGCATCTCTCAAATCTTGTACCTTTAGCTGGAGAGCCTTGCAATTATCTGTAGTATGGCCAGGTGCGTTGGAGTGAAAAGCACATCTGGCGTTGACATCATAACCTCTAGGCAGATTATTGGGATCGACCGGTGGGGCCAGAGTTCTCAACGTAACCAGATTCATGTCAATCAGCTTGGGATGTAATACAGAATAAGGCATTGGGATTGGCTCAATGACCCGGTCCGCCTGCCTTGGACGTTGTTGATAGGGTCTCTGCTGACCCGGATTACCTCCTTGTTGTTGATTGTTGTACCTGGGTTGCTGTTGCGGATGATACTGCAGTTGAGGAACAGGTGCTGGAATAGTGACTGCGGCTACTTGATCTTGATAATAATTAGGTGTCCTCTGCCCCTGCCTCTGCCGACATATACAACGCTCGTCTCACCTTCTCTTCTTCGCTGACCGTTACCAGCAAACGGTTTCTTGGGAACTGATGAGTTGGAAGCACTGTTGTCTTGAATTCGCCCCATCTTCAACAGACTCTCGATCCTTTCTCCAGCAATCACTATCTCTACAAAGCTGATTGACGGGCAAGCAGCCAATCTCTCGATATAATTGCCTTGAAGAGTGTTCATGAACATGTCCGCCATCTCCCTTTCAGACATAGGGGGTTGGACGGATGCAACAATCTGTCTCAAACGCTGAGCATATTCTCTAAAGGTTTCCTTGGCAGTCTGAGACATTCCTTGCAACAAGGTCCGATTTGGAGCCATGTCCACGTTGTATTGATATTGCTTGACAAAAGCCTCTGCCAAGTCTTTCCAGCTCTTGATGGTAGTACGAGACAAATGAGAATACCATTCACGAGAAGCTCCAGTTAAACTGTCTTCAAAATAGTACATCCACAACTTTTCATCTTCAGTGTGAGCTCCAAACCTTCCCAGATAAAATTGGAGATGAGTGTGTGGGCAAGAAGCCCCGTTGTATTTCTCAAAAGTAGGGGGTTTGAACCTGTGAGGGATCCTTACTCCCTGAACCAGACCAAGATTGGTGACATCAAAACCTAAAGAATTTTGAGACTCCAAAGATTTGAGCTTCTCAGCAAGCTCATCCATACGGCGAGTGGTCTCGAGGGCCTCGTCGTGCAAAGAAAATTGATCATACTGACAATCTTCAATAACGGGGCGCCCGTTAATTTGAATCCCTTGATTCACATTGTACCTTCCGCCAATACCATTCCCAACATTTCCCGTGTTGCCAACATTACCCGGGTTTCCATCAACATTTGCATTACCCGCGTTTCTAGTGTTCACAGGGTTATTAGCGTTCCCAGGGTTACCAGGGTTCCCCTCAGCACTTGGTATTTCCACCTCTGGATCGGGCCTCGGTTGCTCAACTAATTCCTTCAGCTTCGCCTGGCCTTCTGCCATACCAGTCATCAATGTCATGAACTGATCCATCCTTTCACGCATATCAGCCAGTTCTTTCTGTATCTGGTCCATTGCTAGTCGTGGACGGTTTTCCTTTGTCGGGTACCTGTGAACTCGCTTGGGACCAATAACTGCCTGAAACAGGGAGCAAACATTCGACACTGCGGTGACACCTGCAAAACAAACAAGGGTTAGTATGCATGGTATGCGATGCACTGCTTATTCAATTTTAAGGCACCCCCCTTAAAAAGGGAATACCCCGCAAATGAATAAGCATGAGATGTTGGATGCAAATATGCGAATGATGTTATGCAATGAAATGGCATGTCAATCAGGATGGCTGGATCCGCTTGAACATCTGTCAGGTTGCACTGCCTGGAGAGAAATTAAGAGGATCAAGCAAAGCACACCAAACAAAGGTCATGGGATGGATCATGTTATCCTTAATATCAACCATCCATTTTTGGTGGATTATGGTTTACACCTTATCAACACCCAAGTTTCATTGATATTAAGGATACCTGAACGGATCAACCATGAATCAAGGGTTTGTTGCAAGTCACGAGCATGAAGTTTAGGTTAAGAACCACCCAAAGGGAGTGTACTAAGGTTTAAACCTGCCAAACATGTTCTACAAAAGGTTCCCATAGTCATAATCTCATCTTTCGGATATTATCGGAGGAACGACTACTCGTATTCCAAAAATATTCTCAAGAGAGACTCTTATGAGTGTAGTATCGGGTAACAATCGTATCAAATCTTACACTTGAACGACTTTCGCACTACGTCCTACGAATAGGCCAAGATGGGTTTGGTAAACTAAGGTCCTTGGCTTCTAAGGTCTATATTGGAAAAAGTAATGTCTAACCACAACTTACTTGTGTGACATTATTGATCCCAACATGACCTCCACCAAGTGAATGGGCTTGCAAGTCAACTTGCTAAGGAATAACTCCACACAAGTCAACAAGACTATGCCATTCTCCTATCCTAAGTGCACTCGAGTTCGGGTATAGAACTTATCTCACAAACAGAACCAGCAGATACGTCAGTCATATGTACACAATGCAATAAAGCAGGTAAATGCTGAAAGATAAATAACTGTACAAAAGAATAAACACCCAATAAACAAACAACCTACAAAAGCTAGGAGGGACTCGCTTAGGGAAACCGGGTCCCCAGTGGAGTCGCCAGCTGTCGCAACCTGAAAAATACAGTGTGCGAAAAAACAACCGGCGAAAGAAAATGACAGAAGAGTCGCCACCATGCGTTATTTATCCCAAAGGAGGGAAAGGAAACGCTCGAAGTAAACCTGAAAAGAGGAAAGGAAAAGACAAGGTCTCGCAACCAAATCTTGGGTTCGGGAGTCGGTTATGCAAAGGGAAGGTATTAGCACCCCTACGCATCCGTAGTACTCTATGGGATCCACTTTTGTAGTTCTTGTCTAAAGGGTGTGAGTTTATCTTGTGCTGTTTACTAAAAAAGGGGTTAAATGAAAATGACTCGCACGGATGTCGCATCCACTGCATACGTATCTCATCTGAATATGAGAATCAGAGTCTTCGTAGCTCGGCTGACCTATGGGTTAGGGGGATGTGTGCTCGCTAAGACATCGCGTCTTATGCCTATGTATCTCATCTGGAATGAGAATCAGAGCAAGTCGTAGTTCGGCTAACTACGGGTTTATGGATTGGGTTTTGGACGAACGACGTCACTACGCAATCTACCGGATGCTCGACCTTTGGAGACTTACTCGCCTGTAGTAGAAGGAGTTAACGTGTTGCTTTGGGTTTTAGGGTTTGGGGGATGCTCAAGGGCAAAAGGGCAGTCCTCGACGAAGGAACCGCGCTACCTGTGGGGATACGAATACATACAAAACAAACATGTATAAAGTAAATGAGCCAACAAGGCAATCAGAATAAATCTCCCAAATGGTATCCCACGAGCAAAGTGGAATATCCAGCGAGCTATCCCTGCAAAAGTCATGTGAGCCTTCACAAAAACTCAACAAAAGGGTTAGTGAAACACGATAAGGATTAAGCATTAAGGGCATTATTTATACATTCATATACATTTAAAACCCGTGGGCAAATACCTAATGAAATTCATCCATCATACCTCATACATTCAGATGATCCAAATTAAGAGCATAAAGGTAATGGGAATATGGGAAAACCTGATTGGAGAGTTTGATTGAAATTGAGTGGCACCCGTGAGGTTTATAAAACAATCTTTAGGGTTTATGTGAGGCAGAGGTGATTCTGTGCAGTTGAGTTCCCTTCAGGGTTTGGAGGCTGCTCTGAGTTCTCTGTCAGGTTTCTCTCCAGGTTTTGTTCCAAGGAAACCTCAGAGTGTTTTGCTTCTCTTCCTTTTTCTCTCTCTTTTGTTTCAATGAAACTCTAGTATTTATAGGCTAATATTGGTAGCTTAGTGGGCTTTTGAGAGAGGTCCAAGTTTAATATTTTTTCTATTATATTTTATTTATTTAATTAATTTGTTTTTTTTCCGTTCTTTTTCGTTTTTTTTTTTATAAATAAAGCTTCTTAGATCTGATTCTGATTGACATGATGAAATGCAATATGAAATGTTAAATGACCTAAAAATGAATGCATGAATGAGGAGGGCAAATTTTGGGGTGTTACAGTGACCAATTGACATGAGGTTACATGATTATTTCATTTAAAATGTTCATTTTAATTATGTCACGCCAAACTTAAATAATTGTTGTGGATCTTGGGCCAGCGCTGTTGCTTTTCACACCCTGCATTTCAAGGCCCATCAGCACAAATGCACCTTCCATTTTCATTTTCTTTTTAATTCACATTTATTTTCTGTTTTGATTTTAATTATTTTAAAATATTCTCTTTGTCCATAAAATTACCCAAAAATATTTTCCATTTTTCTTAATTCCTTATTTAATTTTATTTAATTTTTATTTTCGTATTTATTTAATACTAATATTTTATTTTAATTGTTTATTCTAAACGGTCCATTTTAGCACATATTTAATTCTTCATTTTATTTTCATGAGTTAAAATTATTTTTAGCTTTTGATTTTTGGGATGAAGGTTGACCACTGTCCCATGGTCAACCTGACCTTTTCTTGGAATTTTATTTCCCATTTTTCAATTTATTTTGATTTATTTTTGACCTAGTTTGGTTGGTTGACTTTTGGTTTGACCTTTGTTTTATTTCAATTAATTCATGAACCAATTTTCATTATTTTAAAAATATTTTTGGGGGATGATGATGTCCTGACCCCACCTTGCTTAGTTTAATTTTCATGATTTTCTTGATTAATTTGCTATTTATTTCATATTTATTAAGTTGACTTGAATTTTCAGTTGACTTCTTTATGATCGATGTTTGACTTAGGGATCGTTTATGGCAATTGAAGAGATCTTTTGATCCTCCCTTGTTCATCTCATATGCCATGTATTAGAGGCCTTTTATCTTGATTTTATTTGATCCTTACCTCATTTCCTGATTAAATTATTTCAGCGGACCCATTTGTGCATTTCTTTTTATCGGTCTGGTTCATCTGTTATCTTTTATACTTGTTTCTCTCATCGATGCTTTCTATTGCTTGATTGTTTAACATGTTCATACTCCCATGCATTGTTTAATGCTCCATTGTTTGATTCTTTGGTTTGATTACACACTTGTTTAATTATCTGATTTGATTGACAACTGTTGCCTACTTGTATGATAACATAGGTAGAATTCCCTTATTCTTTGCATGCTAACATTAGGTAGATGTTCCCCTTTGTAAATCCTAACACATAGGTCCACATTGCATGACAACTCTAGGGCAAGGCTTCCCCACCTTTAAACCTCCCGTGCGTCTCCGATCTTGTGGCATATCAGTCCGTTCTATTGCAAAGAGGTAACTGCCTAAGACTCGATTCAGCGAGCTGCAGCACCTACTGCTAGGACGTTGAACACATTTCCCACTTTTCCTTTGACACAACTGGTGTCCTCTTTTGTAAGTCCATGTTCAGATGGCAATCCTTAACCCCTAGTTTAGCCGAACTACGGCAACTCTGATTCTCTTGTTCAGATGAGATACGTAGGCACGAGACACGATGTCTTGCCGAGTTTGACTAACGACTAACAACTAATCCTTGCTTGCTTTTGCCCTTGTTGCAATTCTTTTCTCTCGCCCTCATTGCGATCGAGACCTTCCCTTTTATCTTGCCCTAGTTGCAATCCAGATCCTTGTTCCCATAGTTAGCTGAACTACGGTTTGCTCTGATTCTCATTCCAGATGAGATACATAGGCATATGACGCGATGTCATAACGAGCACACGTCTCTTTAACCCATAGGTAGCCGAGCTACGTAGGCAATGGATGCGACATCCTTGCGAGTCATTTTCTTTTAACCCTTCTTTTAGCAGATAGTACATTAGATATACCTACACCTTTTAGACTAGAATAACAAGAGTGGATCCCGTAGAGTACTACGGATGCGTAGGGGTGCTAATACCTTCCCTTCGCATAATCGACTCTCGAACCCAAGATTTGGTTGCGAGACCTTATCTTTTCCTTCTCTTCAGGTTTTCTTCAATCGTTTCCCTTCCCTCCTTTGGGATAAATAACGAACGGTGGCGACTCTTCTGTTTCTTTTTCTTCGCCGGTTGTTTTTTTTCCGCATAGTTGCGACACATCAGCCAAGTTGACTCACCGCTATAACACTCGTGCAAATCAACCAAGGATCATGGAGCATCTAGAGAAAGAAAACAGAGACCTGAAGGACGAGATTGTCAGGTTAACAACGCTGATGGAATTTGTCATTGCTGCACAGAACCAGTCATCACCAACTCCCGCAACTCCTCCCCAGAGGACTATCATTTCCGAGGTTACTACCTCAACTGTTCTTGTTACTTCCAGTCAATCCGATCCTTCTATTCCTGCTGAATTCCCTTGGGGGATGCCATCCAAATTTATGCCAGAAGGGTATGCACCCACCTTTGTTTCTCTTCCGGCATCTATCCCGATCATGTTAGTGCCACCTCCTGTTGTTCATACTCTGCCTCGTGTTAAGGACATTATCTACCATTCTTAGCAATCTGAGGGTCCAAATGTGTATGAGAAAATGGACGAAATAAAAGACTAGTACCTAGAGTTGTGTAAAGAGTTGAAGACTTTAAGAGGAAAATATTTGTTTGGGAAGAGTGTTGCTGAGCTTTGTCTGGTCCCCAATGTAAAGATCCCAATGAATTTCAAGGTCTCCGACTTTGAAAAGTATAAAGGGAACACTTGTCCGCTAAGCCATCTTGTAATGAACGCCAAAAAAATGTCTACTCAAACTGATAATGATCAGTTTCTGATTCACTACTTCCAAGACAGTTTGACTAGAGCTGCTTTAAGGTGGTATATGGGTTTGGACAGTGAAAGCATTCGTACTTTCAATGACTTGGGCAGTCAAGCAGTACAAGTACAACGTGTATATGGCGCCCGATAGAGACCAGTTGAGGTCTATGTCTCAAAAAGATACGAGACATTCAAAGAGTATGCCCATAGATGGAGGGAGTTGACTGCCCACATTAGTCCACCTCTTGAGGAGAGAGAAAAGACGAAGATCTTCTTGAAAACACTGAGTTTGTTTTACTACGTCGCAAGTGCCCCCAATGACATTACTGAAACGGTAAATATGGGGATGAGGCTAGAAGAAGGAGTTCGTGAAGGATGTTTGTCTAAATAAGAGGCATCGTCTAACAAGAAATATGGTGGGAGCTTCTCCAAGAGGAAGGAAGGAGAAACTAATTCAGTGTCAGTGGGGAGGCAAAGGAGGCCCCATGTCAAAAAGAGTTATCAACCTCGTCAACATTAACATCAAGTTTCATCAGTAATTCCTGTATTTTCCATAATTCCAACAATCAATCAGTTCTGATTCAACAACAACAACGTCAACAACAACCGCAACGAAGAACCAACTACAACAACAACAATAATAACAAACAAAGCTTTGAGAGGAAGAAGGTCTGCTTTGACCTTATTTCTAGGTCGCATGCAGAATTATACCCGTCCTTGGTTCTCAAGAACCTCATTCAACCAAGAAATCCTCCGCAGATTCCTGAGCCACTTCCTTGGTGGTTCAAACCTGACTTACAATGTGCTTTTCACTAGGGAGCCCCTGGCCATGACATAGAGAACTACTATCCATTTAAATATGAAGTGCAAACGCTTGTAAAGAGTGGAACAGTGTCGTTTAAGGACAGAGCGCCTAATGTGAAAGCCAATCATTTTCCTGCTCATGGTAACGCTTCTGTCAATATGGTAGATGGTTGTCCTGGTGAGTTCAAGGTTTACGATGTTCGTCATATCAGATAATCTTTGGTGGCAATTCATAAAGACATCTGTTTGGTCAGTGAATGTGAGCATGACCATGATGGTTGTGTGATTTGTAGTGTGAACCCTCATGGATATGTTATTGTCAAGAGGGATATTCAAAAGTTGATGGATGAAGGACTTATTCAGATTTTCTAGTCAAGGGATATAGATAATGTGAATGTGATTGTACCAGTATTTAAAACCCCTGAGCGGGGTAATTATCCAGTTTGATAGCAACAACAGCAAGAATGTTAACAGATCGATATCACCGTTGGTTATACGATTAGAGGGCCCTATCCCGTATACATCCGATAAAGTTGTGCCATATCAATACAACGCCACAATGATAGAAAATGGTCAAGAGGTTCCTCTGCCAGTTACAGACTCCGTGGTGAACATTGCTGATATTGCGAAGGTGACCCATAGTGGTCGTGCTTTTGGTCTAGTTTTTCCCAAAGAAGTAGAAGACGTTGCAACAAATAAGAAGGAAAAGATTCCAGTAGCAAATCCGATTAGTACTTAAATGTGTCAGTATGGTGAATCCAGCAAACTGAAGGCTAACGATGATGATGAAGTTTTGAAACTGATTAAAAGAAGTGAGTTCAATGTTGTGGAGACGCTGCTCCAAACTCCGTCAAAGTTCTCCGTGATGTCACTGTTGATGAAATCTGAAGCACATAGGGAGGCGCTGCAGAAAGTGCTAGAGAAGGCTTACGTTGAGCATGATGTAACTGTGGATCAATTTGATCACATTGTTTCCAATATTACTTCTTGCAATAATTTGAGCTTTTGTGATGAAGAGCTTCTTGAGAAAGGCTGAAATCACAATTTGGCGTTGCATATTTCAATGAATTGTAAGGAAGACGCTATGTCCAATGTGTTGGTTGACACTGGTTCGTCTTTGAATGTGCTTCCAAAATCAACCCTGTTAAGACTTTCTTATCAAGGCGCCCCAACGAGATACATTGGCGTGATTTTCAAAGCGTTCGACCATTCTCGAAAAACTGTCATTGGTGAAGTGGACCTTCTAGTGAAGATAGGACCGAGTGATTTCCAGATTACTTTCCAGGTAATGGATATCCACCCGGCCTACAATTGTTTGTTGGGAAGGCCATGGGTTCATGAAGTAGAGTTGGGACGTCTACTATAAACTAGAAGCTGAAATTTGTGAAGAACGACATGCTCGTCGTTGTTGGTGGAGAGAAGGAATTATTGGTAAGCCATCTGTCATCTTTTACATATCTTGAAGCTGAGGAGGAGTTTGGAATTTTGTTCCCAGCCTTGTCTATTGCTGAGGAGAAGAAAACTAGGGAATCCACGTCTTCTTTAAAAGATGCACGAAAGGCTATTGAGGCTGGCAACATGGATCAATGGGGTCGTATGATAGAGATTGCTGAGAACAAGAATATGGATGGATTGGGATTTTAACCAGGGTTGTTCAACATCAGAGCTGAAGTTATGCAACCAAGTTTCCGTAGTGGAGGGTTCATTCATGGGAATGATCAACACTCAGTTGACGTGATTGAAGACAATGATGATGAAGACGAAGCTTGCGCCAACTTTGTGATGCATGACCAGACTTGCAACAAGTTGGTTACTGTTGATGTTACTACTATTATTCATTGCTCTAAGTAATTTGTTTCATTTTTAAAGAAAAATCCTTCTCCTATGCCTAAGGGAGAAGTGAACATTTGTGGGCAATTTTATTATTATCATTAATAAAATACAATTTTATTCATCCACATCTATGATGTTTTATTTTACTTTTTGCTTTTCTGAACATGGTAATCACAAAAAACATAAATAAATAATAATCTTCCATCTGCATAATATTTGGTCGTACTCCACTTCTCTAAAATTAAAATATCAAATCATTATGCAGGTTGGTTCTCAAACCCATTGAATACAATGATCATACTCCCTCTCCAAACGTTGATTTCCCTGTGTTTGAAGCTGAGGAAGAGATTGATGATGAAGAAATATCTGATGAATTATCTCGTTTACTTGAGCACGTGGAAAAATCCACTCAGTTGTTTGAAGAGTGGATTGAACTAAACAACTAGGGTTCCAAGGATGATGTGAAGGAAGTCAAGATTGGGACTCAACTGTTTCCAGAAGCTAAGAAGGGGTTGATTGATCTTCTTCAAGAATATTCTGATGTTTTTGCTTGGTCCTATCAAGACATCCCTGGGTTGGATTTTGAGATTGTGGAGCATAGATTTCCGTTGAAGCCAGAATGTTCGTCGGTCAAGCAGAAGTTGAGAAGGACTCATCCTGATATGGCAGTTAAGATCAAAGAGGAAGTGTAGAAGCAGCTTGATGTTGGTTTTCTCGTAACCTCCGAGTATTCGCAGTGGGTGGCCAATATTGTGTCTGTTCCTAAGAAAGATGGAAAAGTCCGCATGTATGTTAGTTATAGAGATTTGAACAACGCTAGTCCAAAAGATGATTTTTTTCTGCCACACATTGACATGTTGGTAGACAATACAGCTAAATTCAAAGTCTTTTCGATTATGGATGGATTTTCCGGTTATAATCAGATCAAGATGGCACCTGAAGATATGGATAAGACCATATTCATTACACCCTGGGGAACATTCTGTTATAGAGTGATGCCTTTCGGTTTAAAGAATGTTGGTGCAACATACTAGAGAGCTATGATCACTCTTTTTCATGACATGATGCATAAAGAGACTGAAGTTTATGTTGATGATATGATTGGAAAATCAAGTGATGAAGAAGAACATGTAAAGAATTTGTTGAAGTTATTCCAGCGTTTGAGAAAGTATAAACTCCGCTTGAATCCCAATAAGTGTACTTTTGGTGTTCGTTCTGGTAAGTTGTTAGGCTTTATTGTTAGTGAGAAGGGTATTTAAGTTGATCCCCCCAAGGTCAAAGCAATGCAAGAGATGCCTGCACCATAAACTGAGAAGCAAGTCAGAGGTTTTCTCGGCCGTTTGAATTATATCCTGAGATTTATATCGCATATGACTGCCACATGTGTGCCTATTTTTAAGCTTCTTAGGAAAGATCAGTGTTGCGATTGGACCAAGGGTATCCAAAAAGCTTTCGATAGTATCAAAGAATATCTCCTTGAACCTCCGATTCTCATCTCCGCCTGTTGAAGGAAGACCCTTGATCATGTATTTGACCGTGCTTGATGAGAGTATGGGTTGTGTTCTTGGTCAGTAAGATGAATCTGGAAAGAAGGAGTATGCAATTTACTACATCAGTAAGAAATTCACCGACTGTGAGACTCGGTATTCTATGCTTGAAAAGATGTGTTACGCATTGGCTTGGGCTGCTAAGTGTTTGCGTCAGTATATGTTGAATCATACTACTTGGTTGACATCCAAAATGGATCCAATCAAGTACATTTTTGAGAAGCCTGATTTAACTTGGAGGATTGCCGGTTGGTAAATGTTGTTATCAGAGTATGATATTCAATATCGATCTCAGAAAGCGATTAAAGGTAGTGTCTTGGCTGACCATTTCACTCACCAACCGATTGAAGATTACCAATCAGTACAATATGATTTTCCTGATGAAGATATCTTGTACTTGAAGATGAAAGATTCTGATGAACCATTGCTTGAAGAAGGGCCAGAACCTAGTTCGCGTACACACATGGTATTTCATGGAGTTATTAATTCATATGGTAATGGCATTGGGGCAGTGATAGCTAGATTAACTGTCAAGTGTACGAACAATATGTCTGAGTATGAAGCCTACATTATGCGGCTTGAAGAGGCCATTGATCTCAGAATAAAATATCTAGACGTCTATGGAGATTCAAATTTGGTGGTAAATCAGATCAAAGGTGAATGGGAGACGAACCAACCCAATTTGATACCATATAGAGATTATGCGAGGAGGATTTCAACTTTCTTTACAAAGGTTGAGTTTCATCATATCCCTCGAGATGAAAACCGGATGGCAGATGCTCTTGCAATGTTAGCTTCAATGATTATGGTGAAATTTTGGAATGAAGTTCCTAATTTGATAGTGATGCGTCTCGATAGGTGTAAGACCCTAATTTTGACCCTAAGATCCCTCATGGCATCATAACATTGCATTTGCATCTTGCCTCAAGGATCATAGCATCTTGGCTCCTTACCTTTGGGTGGGATCTCTTGAGAGTTAGTTTGAGATCACCAAGAATTCTTGAATTGTATATTATTGCTTTTCTTATTTTTGTTTACTAACCAAAAGCACAAAAATATGTCACTAGTATCTTTTGTTTGTAGCTTGAGCAGTCACGAGATCCAAAGCTTCTAGGAGATCCTATGTGCATAGATATGGCCAAGTGAAGATGAAAGCAAGCATGGCAATGGTTCCCAAAGCTCTCATCCATCAAATATGCCTCCCAAGTATCTCAATTCATCATTTTGATCAAAGAAAACCAAAGGGTCTGAGGCTTGTTTCCCAAGGAAACCTTAATTCATCTATATATCAACTATGCCTTGCTCATGAAGCAACCTCAACCTATGATCAAATGAAATCAAGGGAAGTTCTTTAACTTATCATTACATTCATATTTGAGCTTATTTGAGTGTCCTCAATCATCAATTCATAAAGATATGAGGTTTGGACTTGAGAAGTTGATCAGTCAATTCATCTGACTATTTTGAAATACACTGAGACCTAACGTTTAATGTGTTTGTCAAATGGATATGACCCCAAGATAAAAAATGTTCTTAATAACCATATGAACAACTTTCATGTTCATCAAAAATTGATTTGAAGCTTGGAAGGTCATCACCGATTTCAAGACATTATAGGTCATTTTGACTGAAACCCTAATTTTGGGTCAACTTCCCAAGAACATAACTCATTCATTTTTCATGATTTTGAGGTGGTATCAAATGAATTGGAAATTTTAAGATGTATAATTTAATTGTTATGTTGAACAAATGTTCAAAATCCTAAAAGAAATACATGTGATAATGCAAAACATTATAGGTCACTTTGGACCAAAGGCATTGAAATGTGAAAAAGTCCAACTTCAAGTGCCCATAAATTCTTCATCAAAAATCCAAATGATTCAAAATTTAAGTCCAAATTCATTTCCTTGAAAATATAAACAACTTTAATATTGAAGAGTTTGTCATTTGGAGCTTGGATCATTGAAGCAGAAGGGCTTGAAGTTTGGCTATTTTTGAGATTTTCACATGTACATGTTTTGCACCCCACACTTCATGATCATTTTTCACCAATTTCCAAATGTCAAATGAAGTTTTAGTCAACATAACAATTGATCCTCATGCAAAAAGCTTTCCAACCATTACCCCTAAGGTTATGCTTCAGTTTTTGAAATGCCATTTTCGAAGGGGTGAACATATTGGTACAACTTTGGAAACTCATTAAAAATGCATTGCATGAGCTAAGCATACACAATCTGCACGTTCATTGTGATTTCATTTGGCATAAGCTTGCAAATCCAAGTGGAATTGGGCCCTCCATGCGCCTGTACAGGCCCATGCATGGAGGCTCTTTCCATCCATGCACATGAAATGATCATGCACTCAGCCATTCCTTTGCTATAAATAAGTGCTTCAGGCTTCTCATTTCAGCAACCTAAGGGCACCTTACATGCTGCACGATTCATTCCTCAACCATACTCAAAGGAACTCACCATTTTCTTTCAAAAATTTTCAGATCTAAACTTCAATTTCCTTGATTGATTTTTAGATCTACAGTTCTTAAGCCTTGCTCACCTTGATCCAAAGAACAAACTGCAAGCATCAGCACCAAGAGATCATGCTCTCAAGCTCTTCAATTCAGAGGTTCACTTCAAATTTTATTTTCTTCGATTCTACTTATACCTTGCATATTTCGTGTTGTTGCTATGTTGTCTGAAGTCCTATGCATAGAGGCAATCATTTCATGCTTTGAATTGTTGAAATCCAACAAGTTTCAGTTGAACACCATAAAATTCAAGCTCTGATTTCTCCTTCTATGGAAACCTAGAGCAAATTTGGTTGGTACAGGGGTGATGTACATCACCCCAGCTTTCATTTGGCACCTGGATCGTGGCATTTGGTGAACTTTTTATCTCTGCAAATTTTGGCCGTCGCAGGAAGTTGGCAGGAGAAGACGGTGGTGCACACCACCGTCTGGTCTCCAAATTAAATCTCAGTCGTGCATGTCCTTTTCCAGATTTGATCATAGCCGTCCCATGTTATGACTTATTTAATGGCTATGTGTGATGCATTGACTAAAGAACATGGTAGGCGCGCGCTCAGGAGCCATGTGATGTGCCAGCTCAATTAATGAGCTTCATCCAACGCTCCGTGTTTTTCCATATTTTTCATTTTCTGATTTAATTTTCATTTTATTTTTTAAATTCCATTTCATTTCAAAAAATCATATCTCCTTCATTATTGGTCCAAAAAATGTGAGACCAATTGCATTTTTCTTATTTTAATTTCTAGTTTCTTAAAATGATTTTTAATATTTTTTATTTTATCATTTGAATTTTTTTATAAGTTTTCTCTTTTCTGGTTATTTTTAATTAATTAAAAATAGTTTTTGATATACAAAAAATACAAAAATATTTTTCCAACCTCTTTGAATGATGATAGATCTATGAAAAATATTCTCATCAATTTATTAATTGATTTGAGATTTATTTGAGATTTTAATTCAATTAGGTTATTTTTTATGCATTTTAATTGATTAAAAATAGTTTCTGACTTCTAAAAATGCTGAAATTTTTTGTCAAATTTTGTTTGACCTTGTTGAACTTAGGATAATTCACTTGGACTTTTCAAAGTTGATATGAAGTGAATTTGAAGTTTGACCTTTCTTTATTATTTTAATTCAAGTATTATTTTAATTTTGAAAAATACCAAAAATATTTTATTTGTTTCTTGATCTCTAATTTGTTGTAGGAGCTTGATTCCCTAATCAAGATCTCTAACTTGTGTTATTGCCTACATTATTATTGACCGGCCTCAGATAGTTGTGACTTCTACATAAGTCCAATTACGATTGCTTAACATATCGCTAAATTGCCTTATGGCACACTAATACTAACCATTAACCATTAAAATTTAATTCTTGCACTTTACATTTATGCAATTTACTATTATTGTACATATTATTCATTTGCTTTTGCCCTTTGCTCATTTGAGCACATGTTTATGTTAACGCAATTTTCCTTTTGCTCACTTGAGCACATAATTGTGTATATACTTTTGTGCTTGTGTTTTGTTTGATTGTTGTGAACCAATTGCAAATGGACAAAAAAGGACTTAGACTTTAGGACATTTCCTATGTAAAAATGGAGTCAAAGAGCAACTAGGCCTTAGGCCCTTAGAGTGCTATAAAAGTCAAAGAGCAACTAGGCTTTAGGCCTTTAGAATGCTATAAATGTTGAAGAGGACTTTGAACTTTTTGATGTGTGTGTTCCTGGTGCTAGGGATTCCAACATTGAGCCTAAGTGAAGAACCATTGTCATGAGCTTCTAAAGAGAGAGATCTAAGAGCCATTGGAGGATCTTCTAAGAGCTTGCTTGCTTGATTGATTGCTTGAGTTTACACTTATTTGCTTGCTTATTCCAAAGGATGGGAGCTACTTGGATCATCAATATGATCTCAAGAAGGGAACTCCATTTGTGGTCTTATTTATTTCCCTTCATCTCTTGTATGCTTAGGACTTAGCCATTCTTCTTCTCCCCTCCACTCTAACCCAAGCCAAAACTTCTGTGCAAACATTAACACTTCTTTTCAAACATTAGAAACCTAAGCATTATGCTTTTGATTTTCAAACTTTCTTTTCATAACACTTATTTTGAATTGAATCTTTAAGTCAACTTTGACCATATTTTGTAAATACTTTTCATTGGTAAATATAACCCATTCAAATGCTTTTGTGGTTTCAATGGCCACTTTCTTATCAAAAACTTTTTCATAACCAATAGCTATTAGGTTTGAGTTATCCTTGAGGTAGATATAATACTCACCTATATCCTTAGTGATGGACAATGAGTCTTCCATGCTTATTATAGGGTTAACCCTTCACTAGCATGTTGAAGTTATCCTCACATGGTGGATTTGTGGTTTTAGGTTGAGTTTTCTCCCTTGGATAACAAAAGACCTTAAGGCTTTTGGACCAATCAATTCACCAACTTGCTTTGAGATTTTTACCCCGAACTACGAGGTTTTGATCCTAATATTTTTTAAGATGGTACATAGGCAATGGGTTTATCCATTCAAACACAAAATTGTAATTAACTTGTATATTCTCTTCTCTTCTCCCCAATCATGTTTGCACAAACAAATTTTCACAAAAATACCAACCTTACAACAAGTGTGAAAAGGGCTCCCTAGGAGTGCCTAGGATGTTTTGGGTGCTTAACACCTTCCCATTGCATAACCAACCCCCTTACCCAGATCTCTGACATTTTTATTAGTTTTTGATTCGATAAAACTTCTCGGTTTTTGTTCGCTTTCTAACCTTTCCTTTGGATAAATAGAAGTGCGGTGGCGACTCGACTTGTATGGTTTACTTTTGATTTAGTCAATAAATCTAAAGGTAACGAATACCCCGCTACAATAGGCAAGCTCATGTGTTTGTTGTTGAAGAGGTCAAAGATGAAAAACCATGGTATTTTAATATCATGATTAGTAAGGTTTAGTAAGGTAGGCTTAGGCATGACAACATGATTCAGATTGGTTTGTATAGGAGGGAGACTTTTGGTTGCAACATTGCGACTGTGTGTTCTAATGATACCCTTAGAGTGGAAGTGAGTACCTATTAATACAATTTTGAACCAAAGTAAAGTTTATAGACTAGAATGATTATCCGAATGTAACCGTGTTTTCTACGAGTCTTGATAATATATGCTGCAAGTATTTTCCAAAACTTTTTATTCATGTACGCGGCATTTTCTTGAGGACAAGCGTAGGTTTAAGTATGGGGGAGTTTGATAACGCGAAAACGTATCGTATTTTTGGCCCCATATGCATTGCTTTTTACTCGATTAACACCTATTATTACGCAGTATTTTATGTTTATTGCAGGTATTTATTAATTAAAAGGTTTACCGCAAGCAAAATGGAAAATAGCAAAAAGGAAAGAAAAAGGAAGAAAAAGAGAAGAAAATGAGGCTTTCAAAGGGATAATGGGCCACCAAAGCAAATGGGCTTGTGGCGCCCATTATCTAAGGAGTGTGGCGCTCGCCAAACTGACCCATGAGGAAGGTGGCGCCCGCCACCAACCCTTGAGAAGTGGCAGTTTGTTGCTACAAAGGTGACGCTCGCCACTCATCATGAAGCTAGGATTGTGGCAACCGCCACAACCTAGTATTCCTAAATTTCCTCCAGCTTTTTAGCCATGATTGCCACTACTTTGCTACAAATGAGGAATATGAAAAACATATATAAAAGACCTCTCAGACTCGCACGAAGAACACTCTCCTCTTCCAGTTTTCAGTTTACGCTTAATTATTATTCAACACTATTTTTCTTTTAGTTTTCTAGGCAGTTTCTTACCATTGTAAAAGTGATAGTTTCTCCACATCGGGGACTATTACGGTTTATTATTTTTTACGCATTTGGGATTCAATTGTAAGGATTATTCATTGCCAAAGCTTGCCGGAATTATTTTAATCGAAGATTCAAGATTCAGTTCCAGTTTTTAAATTGCAATCCAGATTTTATTTTGATTACTTTTTATTTATTTATGCCTTATTGCATGTTTAATTTCCCGAATACCATGTCTGTTACCGGATCCATGTCCGACTAAACCCTTAGGTATCAGTATGTAAAGACCGTCGAAACGACGAGATTCAATAAATAATTGGTGTTAGTTTTTATAAAACTTAATTTTCTGGTTTTAGTTTCTTATTTTAATCAAACTGTTTTTCGTACGAGAGTACAAAACAAACTAAGGTTACCGTCAACAAGAACGAGAGTTTGAGATTTTAACCAGATAGCTGAAACTAGGCATTAATCCTAAACACAACGAGAGCGCTTTAGGATTAATTAGACTTTATTTATATTCAAAAATTACTTTTAAATTCAAAATGAGACCGCGAGAGCTAAACATTCTGATTTAGGAGTATGGTCAGAGTCAATAAAAATGAGAGTGTTAGACTAAGTCCTTTTTATAAATAATTTCTACTGAAGAATATTTTAACAAATAAGATTACTCCAACTATCTATCGAATTCCCGAAGTTTGATGTATTACATATCGATATCCCCTATACCCCATATCTTATTTATATTTACGTTATAGTTATTTCTCTTCATCCCTCCAATCATTGAACAATCATCAGCCTTAGATTTACATAGCAACATTAGACCATGATACGTCGATTATTAGTCCTTGTGGGTTCGATAATCTTTAAAACTACGCGATAGGACTGTGCACTTGCAGTCACGATTCACATAGACTTACTAAGTCGCGATCAAGTTTTTGGCGCCGTTACCGAGGACTAATTTAGTAGATATCGTAACTCTAGCGTTACCCAGTATAGACTAAGGAGTGTGAAAGGGCTCCCTAGGAGTACCTAGGATATTTTGGGTGCTTAACACCTTCCCATTGCATAATCAAGCCCCTTACCCAGATCTCTGACATTTTTATTAGTTTTTGATTCGATAAAACTTCTTGATTTTTGTTCGTTTTCTAACCTTTCCTTTGGATAAATAGAAGTGTGGCGGTGACTCGACTTGTATGGTTTACTTTTGATTTAGTCAATAAATCTAAAGGTAACGAATACCCCGCTACAGAAAAGTGGCGACTCTGCTGGGGAATATTTGCCTAGTGGGTTTTGCCTACTTTTCATATTTGTTGTATTGTATTATATATTATTTTTGTGACGTATTTTTGTGCAATTTGGGATTACTGTATTGTATGTAATGATTGTATTGCTTGATATATTAATTGCTTGTATGCTTGGTGATCTTTGTGAAATGAGTTCTATACCCGAACTCGAGTGCACTTAGGATAGGAGAATGGCATAGTCTTGTTGACTTGTGTGGAGTTATTCCTTAGCAAGTTGACTTGCAAGCCCATTCACTTGGTGGAGGTCATGTTGGGATCAATAACGTCACACAAGTAGTCGTGGTTAGGCATTACTCTTTCCAATATAGACCTTAGAAGCCAAGGACCTTAGTCTATCAAGCCCATCTTGGTGTTTTTCTAGGACGTAGTGCGAAGGTCGTTCAAGTGTAAGATTTGATACGATTGTTACGCGATACTACACTCATAAGAGTCTCTCTTGAGAATATTTTTGGAATACGAGTAGTCGTTTATCCGATAATATCCGAAAGATGGGATGATGACTATGGGAACCTCTTGTAGAACATGTTTGGCAGGTTTAAACCCTAGTACACTCCCTTTGGGTGGTTCTTAACCGAGACTCCATGCTCGTGACTTGCAACAAACCCTTGATTCATGGTTGATCCGTTCTTGTGTATCCTTAATATCAATGGAACTTGGGTGTTGATAAGGTGTAAATCGTAATCCACCAAAATGGATGATTGATATTAAGGATGACTTGATCCATCCCATGACCTTTATGTGGTGTGCTTTGCTTGATCCTTGAGTGTGATTGTTGCATCCATGCATTCATGCACCCATTTGCATCCATATCATCAATAATGAGAAAATTTTCAAGGAACATAAGAGGTCTATTTGCAAATTTTCAGACATGGACAAACAAAGAAGGAATACGAAGAAGTACAGTTTCAGACAACCCGACTTGAAAGAGCTAAGGAATTTGACATCCTATGTATTAGATCCCTTGGGTTTCAAGGCGCGTCATGGGAAGCTTTTATCTATTCTGGCTACTCAAATGGAGGAAGGATTGATGAGCGTAATGGTGCAGTTCTATGATCCCTTGTACCGTTGCTTCACATTTCCGGATTTCCAGCTTTTGCCTACACTTGAGGAGTATGCCTATCTTGTGGGTATACCTATCCTGGATCAGTTGCCGTTCAGTGGCTTAGAGAGGGTTCCTACTTCTCAAGAGATAGCTGACATGTTGCATATAGATGAATCTCTGGTTGGTGCTCATATGACTACCAAAGGTGGAATTCAAGGTCTCTCTTCTGAGTTCCTCACTGCTCAAGCTACCTTATATGGGAAAGCCATGAGTGAGGACACCTTTGAGACAATATTTGTACTTCTCATCTATGGGCTAGTGCTATTCCCCAACATCGACAAGTTTGTGGATGTGAACACTATTAGGATTTTCTCTACTCTTAATCCCGTTCCGACTCTGTTGGGTGACACTTATTTCTCTTTGCATATGAGGAATGCAAAGGGTGGTGGTACCATTGTGTGTTATTTGCCTCTGTTGTACAAGTGGTTTATTTCGCACTTGCCACAGACGGACGCCTTCAAGGAGAACAAAGGATGTCTACGATGGTCCACGAGACTCATGTCTCTCACTAATGATGATATCTTTTGGTACAACCGTGTATATGATGGTGTGAGGATTATCGACTCTTGTGGTGAATTCTCCAATGTGCCTCTTCTTGGTACATGTGGTGGAATTAACTACAACCCTATTTTAGCACGTCGTCAGCTTGGGTTCCCCCTACAGGACAAACCTAATAACATTCTGTTAGAAGGTGTGTTCTTTCAGGAGGGTAAAGATCCCCAAGGCTTGAAGGGCAGGATGCTTCGCGCTTGGCGCAAGATCCATAGGAAGGGAAGGAAAGAGCTTGGTCCGAAGAACTGTATTGCTTTGGAACCCTATACCTCTTGGGTTAGGAGGAGAGCTTCCGAGTACCTCACGCCTTATGAGTATTCGAGACCTACACCTTTGGTTGTGGCTGGGCCTTCAACCCTCCCTGACCAAGGAGTAGAGGAGTTGAGAGACGAAGACCGTTCACGTGCCTGGATCCGTGAACGAGAGGAGTTGCTTCAGCAACTTAGAGAGAAGGATGCTTTGATAGAGTTTCTCGAGCACCAGGTTATTGATGAGCCTGATGATATGGTGACTTCTGTTCTTCCTCAGTATTCCAAGTTCTGTAAGAGGAAGTACGATCGACTCGCCAAAGAGAAGGCAGATATGGAGGCAGCCTATGAGAGGGAGGTGAAGAGGCTTCGTGCGGCTTATCTTCCAGTCTCCAGAGCTTTAGATGATTGCTTCTAGGGTTCCATAGGATGTTCATTTTCCTTCTCTCTTGTATTGGATTTGGTTACCAAGACTGTACTTCTTTGGTGTAAAAATATTTTCCATATATGATTGAGATGATGTTTCCATATATGTCTAAATGATTAATATTTTCAAGATTTGCAAATAGAACTCTAAAGTTCCTCTGATAAATAAAATAAATCATATGTACAAGCATTGCATGCATCATGTGCATAAGCAGGTTTTTCTCCAGGCTTCTTGTTCAATGGTCTAACTCTGTGTTCTTCATTTATTTTGAAGACAAGCTGACTCACCGGTACTACACTCGAGCCAACACTTCGAGACTGATGGATCACCTAGAGCAAGAGAACCGTGAACTAAAGGAGGAAGTGGCCAGATTGACTACCCTGATGGAGTCTTTCATGGCCGCCCATAGCCAGTCGTCTCCGACACCTTCAACTCCTCCCCAGAGGACAGTCATCTTCGAGATTGCCTCTTCAATAGTGCCTGCGGCCAGCGCCTACTTTGCATCAACAGATATGCCAGCCGGGTTTCCCTGGGGGATGCCCGCAAACTTTGTTCATGAGGGTCTTGCCCCCACGTGTGCTTCTCTGCCGGCATCTAGCCCGGTCCTCGCCGTTCCACCTCCTGTCGTGCATACTATGCCAAGAGTAGACGACACCATCTACCATTCTAAGCCGTCTGAGGGCCCATATGTTTATGAAAAGATGGACGCTATGAACGATCAGTTTCTTGAGCTCCGTAAGTAACTCAAAACTCTCAGAGGAAAGGACCTCTTTGGCAAGTCTGCTACTGAACTCTGCCTAGTTCCAAATGTTAAAATCCCTGTAAAATTCAAAGTACCTAACTTTGAAAAGTACAAGGGAAATACTTGCCCTCTCATCCACCTAGTTATGTATGCAAGGAAGATGTCAACTCAGACCGACAATGATCAACTCCTTATTCACTATATTCAAGACAGTTTGTCTGGTGCTTCCCTAAGATGGTATATGAGCTTGGACAATGCAAACATCCGATCCTTCAATGACCTTGGCGAAGCTTTCGTCAAGAAATACAAGTATAATATGGATATGGCTCCCGATAGGGATCAATTGAGAGCCATGTCCCAGAAGGACAAGGAAACTTTCAAAGAGTACGCCCAGAGGTGACGAGATCTAGCAGCACAGATTGTGCCTTCGCTGGAAGAGAAAGAAATGACCAAGATCTTCCTGAAGACCTTGAGCTCATTTTATTATGAGCGGATGATTGCCAACGCTCCTTCTGATTTCACCGAGATGGTGAACATGGGGATGTGTTTGGAGGAAGGAGTCAGGGAAGGGCGCCTGACTAGAGAAGAAGGCTCTTCTGCCAAATGATATGGGGCGTTTGGAAAGAAGAAAGATGGTGAGGCACATGCTGTGACCTCCCATGCTAAACCTAGAAGACCCTCAGTGAGGAGGAAGACCGTGCGTCCCGTTGGTAATCAGCATCAGGTGGCTCACATAGCGCCTGTTTTCAGAGAGAATCAGCACTATCAACACAATACTAATTAGCAACAACAACATCAACAATATCAACAACAACAACACCGTCCTCAACAGCAGGCCTACCAGCCTCAAAACAACAATCAGACTAGTACCAGCTATGAGAGGAAGAGGGTCACCTTTGATCCTATTCCGATGACCTACGCAGAGCTATATCCCTCTTTGATAGAGAGGAAGCTGATTACTCCACGAGACCCACCGGCTATACCTACCAATCCTCAGTGGTGGTATAAGCCCGAGCTACACTGTGTTTATCATTCCGGTGCCCCCGGACATGACGTGGAAAACTGTTACCCGCTGAAGATCAAGGTTCAAGACCTTGTGAGAAGTGGTATCTTGTGTTTCGAGGACGTAGGTCCCAACGTGAAGAAGAACCCATTGCCCGAGCATGGGAAATCAGCTGTCAACATGGTCCAGGGCTGCCCTGGTAAATATAAGGTCAAATATGTCAGCCATATTCGACAATCGTTGGTCGAGATGCACAGAGTGTTATATGATTACAACCATTATGAACACGACCACGACAGATGCCAAATTTGCACTGTCAATCAGAGGGGATGTCGCCAAGTCCGTAAAGACATCCAAGAAATGCGGGATGAAGGTGTAATTGAAATACTTCGGATCGCGATGGTGATGATGAAGTCAATGTGATATCTCCAGTATTTCGGATCCCAGAGCCTGTTGTCATCCGATATGATGGCAGTAAGCATAAGGCTTCTCCCTCTTTGATAATTAAACCAGCTGGCCCTGTGCCATATTCTTCCGTTAAAGTTGTCCCCTATCGCTACAATGTTGTGGCATTGGAGGATGGGAAGGAGGTGCCCCTGCCCTCTATTTCTGTTGTTAATATTACTGATGTCAACGACCTGACCCGTAGCGATCGTGTTTTCTCGGCTCCACCGAAGCGCCAGTCTGACGTCCGAAGGGCTGATGTTGCTGATTGTGCTGTGCGTCCAGTTGGGAATGCTGTTATTGCTCTGAATCTGGAACTTGTTGCCAGTAAACCTGCCACCGTTGTAAGAACTCATGTCGTTGCTGGCTAGAATGGCACCATGAAAGAAGATTGTGATGAGATGTTGAGGCTCATCAAGAGGAGTGAATACAATGTTGTAGATCATCTTCTACAAACGCCATCAAAGATCTCTGTGCTATCTTTGCTTATGAACTCAGAACCACATCGTGAAGCTCTGTAGAAGGTGTTGGATGTGGCGTATGTAGTTCACGATGTCACAATAGAATAATTTGATAGTATTGTTGCAAACATTACCGCTTGTAACAATCTGAGTTTTTGTGATGCTGATCTCCCTGAGGAGGGAAGAGACCATAATTTAGCACTACACATATCTATGAGCTGCAAAGATGATGCCATGTCTAATGTGCTGGTAGACACTGGATCATCACTGAATGTGTTGCCAAAATCCACTTTGGCTAGATTGTCATACCAGGGGCCTCCCATGAGGCAAAGTGGAGTGGTGGTGAAAGCTTTTGATGGATCCCGCAAAATGGTGATTGGTGAGGTTGAACTCCCAGTTAAGATTGGACCAAGTGATTTCCATATCACTTTTAAGGTCATGGATATCCACCCATCATATAGCTGTCTGTTGGACAGACCATGGATTCACGAGGCAGGTGCCGTGACATCCACCTTACACCAAAAATTGAAATTTGTCAAGAACAAAAAGCTGGTGGTGGTAGGGGGAGAGAAGGCTCTCCTGGTTAGCCATCTATCTTCCTTTTCTTACATAGATGCTGAGGATGAAGTTGGAACGCCGTTCCAAGCTTTATCTATTGCTGAGCCTACTAAGAAATGAACTTCTTCATTTGCGTCCTACAATGATGCTAAGTTGGCCATTGAGCATGGCACAACTACTGGTTTGGGACAAATGATCAAGATGGAAAACAACAAATCCCGGGCTGGCATAGGGTATTCTTTTGGCACCTTCAACAAGCACGGTCTGTTTCAGAGTGGTGGGTTCATCCACGCCGTTCAAGATGAGGAAGCTGATGCTATTGTGGAAGAGAATGCAGAGGAAGATTCTGGCAACTTTGTCATCCCTAGAGGGGTCTGCAATAACTGGGTCGCTGTTGATGTTCCAACAGTTGTCCATAAGTCAACGTAATGTTCATTTTGTTTAAAAACCCTTCTCCCATGCCAAAAGGAGGAGTGATGACATTGTTGGCTCATAAATACAATGATATTTTCATTCAATAAATTCATGTTAATTGTTTGTTTTTCCAATTATTTTCACTTTTTGCGTTTTTGCATGAAATTGGTGATCACATAAAACCTTAAAAAATAGAATAAAAACAATCTTTTCATCTGCATAATGATTTGCCTTGTTTGAATTCAAAAATCTCTTTTATCCAAAATCATTGTGCAGGTTGATCAAACCCATTGAACATAATGATCCAACACCATCTCCCAACTTTGAGTTCCCTGTATTTGAGGCCGAAGAAGATGATGTTGAAGAGATTCCTGACAAAATTAACCATCTACTTGAGCACGAAGAGAAGATCATTCAGCCACATCTTGAGAATCTGGAAACAATCAACTTGGGGTCTGAAGACTGTGTGCGAGAAGTGAAGATTGGGGCACTCCTGGAAGAATATGTTAAGAAGGGGTTGATTGAGTTGCTATGAGAATATGTCAACGTCTTTGCTTGGTCATATGAAGACATGCCTGGTCTGGATACTGATATCGTGCAACATTTCCTGCCTTTGAAGCCTGAGTGCGTGCCTGTAAAGCAGAAGCTCAGAAGAACTCATCCCAATATGGCAGTGAAGATTAAAGAGGAAGTTCATAAGCAAATTGATGCGGGGTTTCTGGTGACGTCTACATATCCTCAATGGGTGGCCAATATTGTGCTTGTGCCTAAGAAAGATGGAAAAGTCCGAATGTGTGTGGACTATAGAGACTTGAATAAAGCTAGTCCGAAAGATGATTTTCCTCTACCACATATTGATATGTTGGTAGATAATACAACTAAATTCAATGTCTTCTCGTTTATGGACGGATTTTACGGATATAATCAGATTAAAATGGCACCCGAGGATATGGAGAAGACAACATTCATCACACCTTGGCGAACATTCTGTTATCGAGTGATGCCATTCGGTTTAAAGAACGTCGGAGCCACGTATCAACAAGCTATGACTACCTTGTTTCATGATATGATGCACAAGGAGATCGAGGTATATGTTGATGACATGATTGCAAAGTCGAGAACGAAAGTTGAACTTGTAGAGCACTTGTTGAAGCTTTTTCAGCGTTTGAGGAAGTATAAGCTTCGTCTGAATCCTAACAAGTGTACATTTGGAGTCCGTTCCGGCAAGTTATTGGGCTTTATTGTCAGCAGAGGGGTATTGAGGTTGATCCTGCAAAGGTCAAAGCAATACAAGAGATGCTTGCGCCCAAAATTGAGAAGCAAGTCCGAGGTTTTCTTGGCCGCTTGAATTATATTTCCAGATTTATATCACACATGACTGCCACATGTGCACCAATATTCAAGCTCCTCCGGAAAGATCAGCGTCATGATTGGATCGTGGATTGCGAAAAGGCCTTTGACAATATTAAAGAGTATCTGTCCGAGCCTCCGATTCTGTCTCCGCCTGTGGAAGGGAGACCATTGATTATGTATCTGACCGTTCTTGAATACTCAATGGGTTGTGTCCTTGGTCAGCAAGATGAATCAGGGAAGAAAGAATATGCCATCTACTATCTGAGTAAGAAGTTCATCGATTGTGAGTGTCGATACTCAATGCTTGAGAAAACATGTTGTGCTTTGGCTTGGGCTGCTAAGCGCTTACATCAGTATATGTTAAATCATACGACTTGGTTGATATCCAAAATGGATCCAATCAAGTATATCTTTGAGAAGCCTGCTTTAACTGGGAGGATTGCCCGTTGGCAGATGTTGTTATCAGAGTATGATATTGAGTGTCGAGCTCAGAAAGCTATTAAAGGTAGTATCTTGGCTGGCCACTTGGCACATCAACCAATTGAGGATTATCAGTCGGTTCAGTATGACTTCCCAGATGAGGAGATTCTGTATTTGAAAATGAAAGATTGCGATGAGCCTACACTTGATGAAGGGCCAGAGCCTGGTTCCCGTTGGAGCATGGTGTTTGATGGCGCTGTAAATCAATATGGAAGTGGTAGTGGGGCAGTGATTATTACTCCTCAGGGCACACATTTTCCTTTTACAGCAAGGCTAACTTTCAAATGCACGAATAATATGACTGAGTATGAGGCCTGTATTATGGGTTTGGAAGAGTGTATTGATCTTAGGATCAAACATCTTGACGTCTATGGTGATTCGGCCCTTGTTGTTAATCAGATTAAAGGTGAATGGGAGATGAATCAGCCTGGCCTCATCCCATATAGAGATTATGCGAGGAGGATTTCAACGTTCTTTACTGAGGTTGACTTCCATCATATTCCCCGAGATGAGAATCGGATGGCAGATGCACTTGCTACGCTTGCTTCAATGATCGTGGTGAGACTCTAGAATGAAGTTCCTAATATCACTATGATGCGCTTGGATAGACCAGCTCATGTATTTGCAGTAGAGGAGGTGCAAGATGATAAGCCATGGTATTATGATATTAAATGCTTTCTTCAGAATCAGATTTGCCCGCCTGGGGCATCTGTGAAAGATAGAAAGACTTTGAGGAGATTATCTGGCAGTTTCTACCTCAATGGCGATGTGCTTTATAAAAGGAACTTTGACATGGTTTTGCTCAGATGCGTGGATAGAGACGAAGCAGACCTGTTAATGACTGAGGTCCATGAAGGTTCATTTGGTACTCATTCCAATGGACATGCCATGGCTAGGAAAATGTTAAGAGCAGACTATTATTGACTGACAATGGAGTCTGATTGCTGCAAATATGTGAAGAAGTACCACAAGTGTCAGATTTATGAGGATAAGATTCATATTCCCCCGACACTTCTGAATATGATTTCATCACCATGGCCTTTCTCCATGTGGGGAATTGATATGATTGGCATGATAGAGCCGAAAGCGTCCAACGGTCACAGGTTTATTCTCATAGCAATTGATTACTTCACCAAGTGGGTTGAAGCGACATCATATGCAAACGTGACCAGGCAGGTGGTTATGAAGTTTATCAAGAACGAACTCATATGCCGTTATGGTGTGCTAGACAAGATAATTAATGATAATGGATCTAACTTGAACAACAAGATGATGAAAGAGCTGTGTAGCGAGTTCAAGATTGCACATCACAATTCTTCTCCTTATAGACCCAAGATGAATGGGGCTGTTGAAGCTGCTAATAAAAATATCAAGAAGATTGTCCAGAAGATGATTGTTACGTACAAAGATTGGCATGAGATGCTGCCATTTGCTTTGCATGGTGTAGCACCTCAAATTTGCACCTACCTTTTGTACATACATTCTCATATTAGGTCATTAACATAACATAGTCCATTGCATAGCATTGCATTGTCCTTTGCCCAAGTGCGAGTCCTCTGACAAAAATTAGGTCAAACTGGTCAGGAGATCAGTCAATCAAGCAAGCAAGTGCAATTTCCATTGAGACAAGGCCCTAGGGTTGGTCCAACATGTTCACATGACCTAGGGGTCCTTTTGAAGTGTTTTGGTCAAGGATTGGCTGCTCAGAAGTCTTCAGTCATTGCTCAATCCACCAGAAACTCTAGAAAGTCAACTATGGTCAACTGTGGTCAACTGTGCTTGAAATCAAGGATTTAAACGTGGGAGATGGTTTGAAAGGCTTCATTCATGTCCATACAAGTCTCATTTGACATTTCAAAGATCAAGATTGGAGAAAATAAAGTCAGACAAAAAGTTTCCAAAAATAGCAGGTGACCTGTAATTGGAAACTGCCAAAAATGGAAAGTTCTTCTCCTCAAATTTACTTCATCATACAAGCTTCAAATGAAATTTTGTCCAGCATCAAAGTTGAAGATCTTGTTCTCCCATTTCCAAAAAGTCCAAGAGCACCCATTTCTCATTTCTGGTTGGCAAGTTATGATCAAATCATTCTCAAGAATTTTTGAACTTCAAAGTGAGATAACTTCCAAACCATTTGGCCAAATTGAGTGAGGTTTTTTGCTACAAGTCACATTTGACATGCTCTATCCAAATTCTTCATCACATTTCACCAAAAATCATCCAATCAAAATGGCCTTTTTCAAGTGCATTGAATTAAAAATGGGAGGGGTAAAAAGTGACTTTTCATTTTAAGCCTTTTCCACACATTCTACCAATTACACTTGATTAAAAACCACATTTGGAGTTTGTTTAGGCCCATTTTCGCACTGTAGCATGCCATGCACATGCAACTTGAGTGTTTTTACCAATTGACCAAAACACCTTCATTTAAGCTAATTTCATTTACCATCTTATTAACCAAGCTTAGGCATTGTTAATCAGAGTATATATGACCTGTTTCAGACTGAAAAACCCTAGCCACATTTTTACAAATCAGATCTGAATTTCTTTTTCTCTCAAAAACTCTCATTCTTCACTTGGATTTTTTCTGAAAAAATTGCCAAAAGACTCGTGCCCTGGTTCATTGGTTCATTACTCACCAACATTTTTGGAGCTTTGGCAAGCATCATTTCATCACTGTAAAGCAAGAAACCGCTACTGTTCCATTGGACCTCTCACATGGCAGCTTTTGATTTGGACATCACCAAGCAAGTTTGAGCCACGATTCTCCCTCTATTCATCATCTGGAACTTGAAGGAGCTTCTGTTTCAACTCATCACAGCCAAACAACCACGAAATCCACATTGTTCTTCAAATCTGGTAAAAATTCGAACCTAGCCATTGTTAAAATCATGATATGCTTGTTAAAGATCTTTCCATGCTGGTTGTATTGAGCTTTGAATCGTGAAAAACCATTGAGAATTGAGAGACAAAACATTGAATTAAAGTTTGGTTGTCAAATATTGTTTAGCTCATTTCTTCCATGTTAGCTCGAATTAATGAAAATCAAGGTCGGATTAATGATGAGCACTGTTAGATGAATTGATTGGTATATCTATTTCCAAAATCTGGGAAAAATGTTCATCACGATGATGAACATGTTACTGTTGCATAAACCCTAGATTTCTAAACCCAGATATCGTGCTTGACCGCTTGAAATTTTGCTTTGCATGATTCTCTTGTTTCCTGGCCATGAAGCGAATGGCGGCGCGCCACCTCACTAAGTGAAACGCGGCGTTTCACTTAGTGAGTCCCATAATTACAATTCTGCCATTTCCATGTCTTAATTTAATTAAATCATTTTCTTTTTTTTCAATTTTATTTCATTTGGCATGGCAATCTTAGAAAATTCATAAGTCACTCAATTTTAATCCAAATTTGATGGGATTTTTTGTGAAATGCTCCTCATGATCTCTAGTTTATTATGGTGATTTTTCCAGATATTTTGCACGTGTAGATTTTAAAAATTCCTAGGTTTTGTTCATGTATGTCCAATTTGTGTATGTCATGCCATTTTGCTTGTGAAATGATGATACATAATCCAATGCCTCTCAAATTGTTTGTACTTAAACTAGACATGTTCATGGTGATTTTGATATAGAGTTTGTAATTTTATCATTGCTGGTTTTTGAGATATGATTTTTTTGAATAGGGGTGTGACAATTTGTGTCACACCATTCATGTCCAACTTCATGATTTTAATTACCATGCTTATTGAACTCAAAATAGTTTGGATTTTTGCATGAAGATACTTGTGCATGTTGGGGATGTTTGTGAATTTTTCTGGAATTTTTGAATTCATTTCCTATTTGTTTGATAATTTCTCCCCTGTTTGACCAAATTGTTGACCTCTTGTGACACATGATGTTATTTGATTTGTGAAATTCTAATGCTTAATTGGTTGGACTTGAAATTTGACATGTGAATTGTAGACATCTTAAAGTTTGTCATGGTTTTAGTCCCATTCATTTATCATATGTTGTTTCTGTTTTATGATTAATTGAAGTTGGTGTATGTTTTGATGCTTTGTATGAGTTTGCTTGAGCTTGCTTTGACTTTCTGATTTTCATTGACATATTTCCCTTGATCCAAATGAGCTGCAATTTGGCATGCTTATCATGTTATGGATGATGATTGATCATGAATTATTTGAAGATTTTTTGAAATGTTTGTGATTGGATTGAGTTGAATCATTCTGTTGACTTCTATGAGCTCCTATATGACATGCTTTGACCTATTTTGATCATGAAATGATAATAATAAATGATATGAACATGGGACCAATTGGGTTTGATTTCTAATTGTTTGATCTTGATTTTGGATAAGTTTCATGTTCTATTTTGATGATTTGATCTCATTTTGACCCTAGTCTTGGACTAGTGGTTTGTGCTCTCACTTTTGGGTTGTGTTTCAGGTTAATAGCACAAATGCTTATGCTTGATGGTGTGCCTCATTTGGAGTTGCTTTCTTGTTTGTCTATGACTAATCATTACTTTGTTTTGTAGGTTTTAAAACTTGGTCTTGTGCCTTAAAGCTTGCACCTTTGTGCATTGACTTGTGTTTGACTGTGTATAATTAACTATTAACCATTTGCTGTTTAATGTTGGTTTGTCTAAGTACTGACTGTATTTGATTGATTTCAGGTACATTAGTTGCTTTAGTTCTATTAAGAACTTGCTTTGCTTTGCTTAAGAGCATTTGCATTGAGGTATAACATCCTAACTCCATGTAGTCTGGAAGACCTGGCCTGTTACTTGGCCAGGCACCTATCTGAAGTCATCCTTAAGAGGCAATGTTTGTGTTTGTTTACATTTGTCCTTGTACATACTCAAAGACCTCCTAAGTGAAGAGGCATTGGCAGATATAAGGGATGTGCAATCCATCCCCTGCTATTCTGTGTGTCATCTGCTTTGCTCACACCACTGTGTTGATGGATTGCATATATTAACCCAAGATCATTGTACATTGAGTCAGTGTCATATGTGTAGAAGGGTTCCCACCTTCCGAACCCACACATTCTTGTCTTAAGCTCTCCCAGGCCAGGGATAAGAGTTGTGAAGTCTCATCTTCACTCACCTTTCATCAGCTTCACCCTAACTCTCAATGTTAGGGTTAAGAGCTAACATTACCCCGTTACAGTGGTTTGTTTGTTGAGGTTGATATGACCCCTCGACTAAAACCTAACCTTGATTGAGCCCATTGATTGCATATAGCGTGTGCTATTTGTGCTTGTGTGTTTGTTTTTAGCTTGCTTCCTGTGCAAGTTAGGTTTAGTTTGGCTTGCTTCCTGTGCAAGTCATGTTTAGGAAAGGCTTGCTCCCTGTGCAAGTTAGCTAGAAACCTTAACTTAGGGATGAATTTGCATGATAACATCTAGGCTCGAGTCGTAGTCTCCCTAGTTGTGTCTCCCTCTGTTATCTGGTTAGGCTAGTCCTGTGTCCCTCCGTAGGGGAACTACGTCGCCCTGATCCTCATACTAGATGAGGTACGTAGGCAGGAGATGAGCAGATCTCTCCGGGCGCCTGTGTCTTTGTTTTGTCTTGTTGTGTGCTTGGAGTCCGGTATAAGTCCAACAAGTGGCATCTTGTTTCCAGTGTGGGTGTGTTTGGTTCGGAAGCTGATGTAAGTCCAGCGATTGGCATTCGGGTTCCATGTTTGCCCATTTTTTTGTATGGAGTTTGACGTAAGCCCAGCGATTGGCAGTCGATTTCCTGTGTCTGTTGTGTTTGGTTTGTGTGAGCCGAGCTACGAATGCTCTGATTCTCCTTCGTCCAAAGGAGATACGTATGCATAGGATGCGATATCCTAGCGAGCATGTGTCGTTTCCCCAGTTCGAACTACTTTGACTCTGATGTCTATGTTTGATAGACTAAGTAGGCCCAGGATGCGATATCCTGCCGAGTCAGTCTTGTTTATTTTCTTGTGTCTCTTTCATCCAGTGTGTGTATGTTTGAGCAGTGTTTAGCAACCATTTTCCTTCCTATTGTGCGTGGATCCCGTCGAGTACGACGGATGCGTAGGGGTGCTAACACCTTCCCTCCGCATAACCGACTCCCGATCCCATTCTCTTTGGTCGCGAGACCATGCTTTTTCCAGGTTTACTCTGAGCGTTTCCTTTCCCTCTTTTGGAATAAATAACGCACGGTGGCGGCTCTGTTGTTCTTGTTTCCCGCCGGTTTTTCGCGTAATGCGACAGCTGGCGACTCTGCTGGGGATATAGAGAAGTTGACCTGTGCTGGTCCATCTTCCCTAAGCGAGTCTCTCCTAGCGCTCTCTAGGTTAGGGTTTTGGTTGCTGTTTGCTGTTATTTATTGCATTCATTATTTATTGTTTGCATTCATTTTTTGTTGTTTGCATTTATGTTTGCACTTATGTTTGCATTCATTCATATTCATTGTTTATATGGCTGGCTGGTTGTCTGTTTCTCTCTGTTGGGGTGTGTAGCGGTGTATTCGTCGCTATATGATTTATTGATTAAACCATAAGCAAAGCATACAATGAATTCGAGTCGCCACCGCACTTTTATTTATCCAAAGGACTGGCTAAAAAGCGAACAAAAGCCTAAGAAGTTTTACACATAGAAAACTAATGAAAAGATCAGAGAGTCTGGGTAAGGGGAAAATTACGCAATGGGAAGGTGTTAGGCACCCACTACGTCCTAGGTACTCCTAGGGAGCCCTTTTCACACTTGTTGTATAAAATTGTTATTTGTTTTGAAATATTATTGTGCAAACATGAATGGGATGATGAGAAAAGAATATACAATTTTTATTATTTTTGTGTTCGAACGGATGAACCCGTTGCCTACGTACCTTCCATCAAAGGTAAGGATCAAAACGCCGTAGTTCGGCTAAAAGATTTCCAAAAGTTAGTGGATTCAATTTTAAACACAAGCCTTAAGGTCTTACGTTATCCACGGGAGAAAACTCAACCTTATACAAACAACGAGTCCACCATGTGAGAAAAGCTTCAACTTGCTAGTGAGGGGTTAACCCTATAATAAGCAAGGAAGACTTACAATTCAATCAACTAAGGACAAATAGGTGAGATTAACATCAACCAACTAGGATAAATCAAACCTATGGCTAATGTATGAAAACTTAACAAGAATGGACAAAGCCACAAAACAATTGAATGGGTGAAGTTAATTGATTATGATTATTCACAAAAGGAGGGTCAAAGTATGATTAAGATTGATTCAAAAGAAATATTATGAAATGGAGTTTGAAAAGTCAAGGACTTAGGGTCCAGGTTTCTAATTTGAAAGCATGAAGATGTTTGCACAATATTTATCTCAAGTTTTGAAAGTAATGTGTGAAAAGGTTTAGGACCAAATGGATGAATGGATGAAGATGGAATGTAAAACTTCCTAGAAGGTTCACCTCTTGAAATCATATAGAAGATGACTCAAGTGTGTCCTTTGGAGTGGGCAATGGGTAATAACAAACAAGCAAAGCAAAAGATGAAAGTCAACCAAAGCGGATACCGGATGCCAATTACTGGACTTATACCAATCTCCTAAAACGAAACTGGATATCAGAGGCCACTCTATGGACTTATACCAATCTCCTCAACAAAGAAATAAAAAGTGGATACCGGATGCCAATCTATCTGGGCTTATACCAATCTCCAATAAAACAAAGCAAACACTTGGATGTCAGATGCCAATCTATCTGGGCTTACTCTAACCTCCAACATATGATCTTGGGAAAACAAATGCCAAATTACATGGACTTACAATTGCATCCTCACATAAATCAAACAAATGCATCAAGCAAAGAGAATGCGAGTGGCCAATGAAATGGTCTTATACTCACTTCCATATCATAGGAACAATGGCCAATGAATGGTCTTACAATTGTCCTCAATGGGCAAACAACAAAGATATGTCACAAAGACAAATGAAATGATCATGCACTAATGAGCAATTAATGATGATAAATGCACAAAGCATGCAAGCAAACATGTGCAAATGAACTAAGTAATCAATCAACCAAAGTCATTCAGCACACTCTATAACCAAACAATTAGGCTCATACAAAGGGTGGGCATTAAAGCCAACTGGAATAGGGTTAATGGTGCTCTTAACCTTGACATTGAGAGCCAAGGTGAAGCAGATGAAAGGATATGAGGGGTGTGCCTCATGCTCTTATCCCTGGTCAGGGAGAGCTTCAAATGATAGAAGGTGTGGGAGTTCAGAAAGTAGGAACTCTCTCCACAGATTATTGACTCGATAGATCTTGGGTTTTTACTCACTATGCATCAACACATGTGGTGTGAGCAAGGTGAGTGACACACAGAATAGTAGGAGATAGGTTACATATCTCTTTTGTCTACCAATTGCCTTATTCAAAGGACTTTTCCTGCTTGGGACAAAAGTAAACAAGCACAAACATCGCCTCTTAAGGAGGACTTCAGACAGTTGCCTGGCCAAGTAACAGGCCAGGTCTTCCAGACTACATGAAGAAAAAAGGATTCTACCTCAATGCTAATGCTATCAAGCAAAGAAATGCAAGTTCTCAAAGAACTATTAGCAACTAATGGTACCTGAAATCAATCAAGTAAAATCAGTATACAACTTAAATTCAAAACCAATATAAGACAAGGATCAACAGTCAACACAATCAGTCAAATGTGCAATGCACAAAGCTCAAAGCATATGAGCTAAGCATCCTACAAAACAAACAAATTAGTTCATGATAATCAATCAAACTTAATCAACTTGCATAAGTCTCCTTAAGGCATTTGCTTCTTAACCTGAAAAGCAAACTCAAACATGAGCAACAAGACCACTAGGACAAGCCTAGGGTCAAAAGGAGATAAAAAATCCAAAACAGAAAGTGAAAGATATCCAAAATCAAGTTCAAACAATTAAGGAACAAACCCA
Organism: Lathyrus oleraceus; assembly: GCF_024323335.1. Taxonomy (NCBI): domain Eukaryota; kingdom Viridiplantae; phylum Streptophyta; class Magnoliopsida; order Fabales; family Fabaceae; genus Lathyrus; species Lathyrus oleraceus. Next base: position 483,543,144 of record NC_066585.1, on the reverse strand, counting down.
AGTGGTTTCACATTCATATCATTCATCATTATCATTTCACAAACAAATTAGGTCAAGGCATGTCAAATAGAACCTCAAAGAAGTCAACAGAAAGACTCCACTCAAATCCAGTCACAAACATTTTAAAAAATTCTCAAATAATTCATGATCAAACATCATCCATAACATGATAAGCATACCAAATTTCAGATCATTTGGATCAAAGGAAGTAGGTCAATGAAAATCAGAAAGTCAAAGCAAGTTCAAGCAAACTCATACAAAGCATCAAAACATGCACCAACTTCAGTTAATCATAAAACAGTGACAACATATGATAAATGAATGGGACCAAAACCATGACAAACTTTAAGATGTCTACAATATACATGTCAAATTTCAAGTCCATCCAATAATGCATGAGGATTTCACAAATCATATAACATCATGTGTGACAAAAAGTCAACAAATGACCAAACAGGGGAGAAAATTCCAAACAAATAGGAAATACCATCAATAATTCCAGAATAATTCACATGTATTCTCAACATCCATAAGTATGTTCATGCAAAAATCCAGACCATTTTGAGTTCAATAAGCATGGTAATTAAAATCATTAAGTTGGACATGCATGGTGTGACACAAATTGTCACACCTCTATTCAAAACATCATATCTCATCAACCAGCAATGATAAATTCACAAACTCTACACCAAAATCACCATGAACATGTCTAGTTTAAGCACAAAAAATTTTAGAGGCATTGGATTATGTATCATCATTTCACAAGCAAATTGGCATAGCATACATAAAATGGACACACATGAACAAACCCTAGCACATTTAAAAATCCACACGTGCAAAAAATCTGGAAAAATCACCATAATAAACTAGAGATCATGAGGAGAATTTCACAAAAAATCCCATCAAATTTGGATTAAAATTGAAGAACTTATGAATTTTTGAAGATTGGCATACAAAATGAAATAAATATTGAAATAAAAATGATTTAATTAAAATATAAAACCGGCAGTGGCAAACTTGTAAATAACCGGTCCCTTAAGTGAAACGCTGCGTTTCACTTAAGGGCGTGTCCACGCCTGATTGGCTTCATGGCAATGAAACAGTAAAAACACATGCAAAAATGGTTCAGCAACGATCAAACACGGGATTTGGCCAGGAAAATTAGGGTTTCGCTACAGTTCATCATCATCATTTCCAGATTTTTTCAGCAAGAACTTTTTGCAACAAAAATCAAAAATCGACATACCATTGTGTTCATCTCATCATGTACATCAAGAAACCAACAATCATTAACACTAAATCATGCTGAAATGAAAGAATCGAGCAAAATATCATCCACATATGAAACTTCATGTCAACATAACTTTCACAAAACTCGATGAAATTTCACGATTTAAAGTTCAGTATCACCAGCAAGGCAAGATCTATCCAAAGCACAACATGATTTTAACAATGGCTAGGTTCGAAATCTTACCAGATTTGAAGAACGATGATGGAACAGTGGTTATTTGGTTATGATGAGCTGAAACAGATGCGCAAGGATGTTCCAGATGATGAATGGAGAACGAATTGTGGCTCAACAATGCTTTGTGAAGCTCCAAACCCGAACTGCCATGGAAGGAAGCTCAATGCAACAGTGTCGATTCTTGCTCTACAGTGATGAAATGATGCTTGCAAAGACCTCAACAATGATAGTAGATGGTGAATCAATGGTCCAAGGCTCGAACTCCTTTACAGTTTTTCAGAAAAGTCCAAGTGAAGAATGAGAGTTTTTGAGAGAAATATGAAAGTTTGGATCTGATTTGTGAATAGTGGCTAGGGTTTTCTATCAGAAATGTGCAATATATACTCTGTTTAATGAAGCTTAAGTTTGGTTAATGAAGTGGTAATTGAATTTAGCTCAAATGGAAATGTTTTGGTTAATTAGTGAAATTAACTCAAATTGCATGTGCATGTGCTACAATGCGAAATGGGCTTAGGCAACACATCCCAAATGAGATTTCTGAACATTTACAATTGGTAGAATGTATTGGAAATGGTTAATTTGAAAAGTTCATTTTTCACCCCTCTCTTTTTTAATTCAATGCACTTGAAAAAGGCCATTTTGATTGGAAGATTTTTGGTGAAATGTGATGAAGGATTTGGATAGAGCACATCAAATGTGACTTGTAGCAAAAAACCTCACTCAATTTGGCCAAATGGTTTGGAAGTTATCTCACTTTGAAGTTCAAAAATATTTGAGAATGATTTGATCATAACTTGCCAACCACACATGAGAAATGAGTGTTCTTGGACTTTTTGGAAATGGGAGAACAAAATCTTCAACTTTCATGTTGGACAAAAATTCATTTGAAGCTTGTATGATGAAGTAATTTTGAGGAGAAGAACTTTCCATTTTTGGCAAATTCCAATTACAGGTCAACTTTCTATTTTTGGAAATTTCTTGTCTGACTTCAAGTCTTTCACTATGGATGTTTGACATGTTATATGAGGCTTATATGGACATGAATGAGACCTCTCAAACCAATTCCCACCATCAAATCACTGATTAAATGCACAGTTGACCACAGTTGACTTTGCTAGGGTTTTGGTTGACTGAACCATGTTCTGATGAATTCCAAGCCCCTACCACTTGAGATCTTGATTCAAAATGATGTCACAACTCATATGAACTCTTGATGAATGATCATGGTGCCCAAATTCTTCAAGAATGGCCACCATCCACTGTTCAATGACTGTTTTGACTGATTTGACCTAGCTGGCTTCATCTGCAAGTAACATGGTTAGATGACAATATTTTTGTACTTTCGGTTAGTAAACAAATGAAAAGCAATGATATACAAATGCAATACATGCTTGGTGATCAAGAACCACACTCACAAGATAACCCACCCACTAGGAGGGAAGCAAAGGTGTACAAAGATCCTTGAGGCAATGATATGGTATGATATGATGCCATGAGGGATCTTAGGGACAAAATTGGGGTCTTACAGGGTGGGAGTTACTTGAGGTAAAAGGCCCAATACCCAGGCCATGAGTGAAATCTAGGATGCTTAGGAATAGAGTGATTCATGGGAAGCGGGTGGTATTGCGCCACTTAGCGGAACATTGATATCACGAGCAGTTCAGACCCTGGTGGGATATTATCGTTGCATACTTCGGGTGTGTATATGATGATATTCTGCGAAAGGTTATTTATGTTGCGTTTCTCTCGACCTTACCCTGGCCTAGACGACACCCGTGAGTGGGGAAGGGTTTGATCTTTATTACAGGTACCGTTGGTGACTTGTGGTTCTGTTGGTGACTTTGGGTTCAGACGACAGTTCTCAGTTGACTTTGGGTTTCAATTGGATTTGGGGTTCTGAGTTTAAACCGAAGCTTCGACCTTGTGTTCAGAGATGCACGGCCAGCCAGTTGTGTCTGCATCATTTGCATCATAGCATGTTTATTTTCAAAAAATACGCAATATATAAAAAAAATAAGAAAAAAGAAAGAAAAAAGAAAGAAAAAAGAAAGAAAAAAGAGAAAAAAACTAATCTCTGCATGCATATCATTTCTCAGGTACATTCTAGAGCTTGTTCACTGATAGAGATGGCAACAGTCCCAGAGCCGAAGCGAAAGACTTGTTCCTACAGCTTTCATCATGAGCCATTGACTTCATTGATCGAGTTGAGTAGCCTAATAACCAGTGGTAACCAGAAGGGGTTTATTGACCAGTTTGGGGATATTCTGACGCTGTTGAAGATGGTAGTCGATCCGGTGCCGTTGCAGACCCTTCTTCAGTTCTACAACCCGAAGCTTCATTGTTTTACCTTTCAAGATTATCAGTTGGCGCCTACTCTCGAGGAGTATTCTATTCTGTTGAGTGTCCCGATTCAGCATCAGGTTCCCTTCTTGGACGTACCGAAGGAGGCTGACTTCAGAGCTGTTGCTAGAGCTCTCCAGTTGAGTGTCAAAGAAGTCTGTGATAACTGGAAGCCCAGTGGGGATGTTGAGGGTTTGCCTTTGAAGTTTCTGTTGAGGGTAGCTAGAGAAGAAGCAGAGAAGGGGAATTGGGAAGCTTTCCATGCCCAGCTTGCTGTTATGATCTATGGGATCGTCCTGTTCCCAAGCATGCCCAGTTTTGTTGACTATGCTGCGGTCTGTATCTTCATTGGAGGGAATCCAGTTCCTACTCTGTTAGCTGACACTTATTATGCTATTCACAGTAGGCATGGTAAGGGTGGAGCTATCAGATGTTGTTTACCTCTCTTGCTCAGATGGTTCATGTCTCTTCTGCCAGCCAGTGGACCCTTTGTGGATGCTCAGAGCACTCATAAGTGGACTCAGAGGGTCATGTCTCTTACCGCTTATGACATCAGATGGCAATCTTACCGGATGGATGTGAGAGATGTTGTTATGAGTTGTGGAGAATTCCGGAACGTGCCACTCGTGGGGACCAAAGGTTGCATAAATTATAATCCAGTTCTTTCTCTTCGTCAGTTAGGGTTTGTAATGAAGGGAAAACCACTTGAAGCTGAGGTAGCTGAAAGCGTGTATTTTGAGAAACAGAGTGACCTGGCTAGATTGGAGCAGATAGGAGGAGCTTGGAGGTCTGTTGGAGTTAAGGATGGAGCTGTCTTAGGGAAGAAGTTTTCCATCGCTATGCTTGATTACACTTATTGGGTAAAGAAGAGAGTGGAAACTTTGTTGCTACCCTACGATAAGATGGAGCCATTGCAGGAGCAACCGCCTTTGATCCTTGCTGAGAGTATGCCTGCTGAGCACTACAAGCAAGCCCTGATGGAGCTTTACAAAGCCAAGGCTGATAGGTTGAACTTGGCCCATCAACTCAAGGGAGTGCAAGGAGAAGATGCTAACAGACTAAGAAGCAAGAAGAGATCCTACGAAGAGATGGAATCCATGTTAGATGCAGAACACCGGGAGTGTTTGAGGCTGCAGAGAGCTGAAGCCAGCTACCAGAAGAAGATCAGAGACTTGGAGAAGCAACTCAGAGACAAAGACATCCAGTTGAAGAAAGAGGTAGATTTGAGGCAGACATCAGAGGAATACCTGGGAGGAGAAGTTATGGAGCTTAGAAGACAATTGAAGGAGAAGATCACCCCTTTACCAGAATGTTCAGATTGCACCCTGTTGATAGACCAGTGCCAGTACTTGAAGACTCTCATTCCGGAAGACCGTCTGTCTTAGATTATATCTTTGATGTCTATGTTGAGAATCGCCTCCAGGCTTGTTGGATGGGATTCATTGTTGTACTCCGTTTATTCGAATATTTGTTGACTTGGTTGTATGATCTTTTTGCTCTTATTTATAGATAAGGTTGTTGGTGTTTCATGTTGTTCTCGTTTACCTTGTATTTGTTGTTCCCTTGTTGCTGCAGGTTGCCATCTTTTGAGGATGAGTCAGGCTCTTTGAATGCCTGAGAAATGAACATGTCATGTGCATCATACGCATCATTAACATCATATTCATATCATTTTGCATAGCAGGTGTTCTTGTTCGCGACTTCTCACTTTGGTTCCTGTGTTTAGGCAGGATAGCTGATCAGAGACCGCACCGCTACTCAACGAGACTCAACCATCAAAGGAACATGGATCAAGTATAAGCTGAGTTAGCTGAGATGAGGGCTAACATGGCCCAGTTCATGCATATGATGCAAGGGGTTGCGCAAGGACAAGAGGAACTCCGAGCTCTAGTTTAGAGGCAAGAAGCTGTAATTCCACCGCCCAACCAAGCCCTGCCAGAGGGAGGCCCGATCAATGACAACCCTACTGCGGCTGTGCCCATCAACAACTATGCTGTAGGGGATGAATTAAGAGGTATTCGAGTCAACGGTCAACCGATTTCTCCAGAGACCGCCAATTCCAGAGTAGTCCGTGCTCTGGCCCGTAATCAGGCTCCGATGGTGGACAGACAAGAGGATATCTTCACTATGCTCAGTGAAGATGAAGACGTCCTGGGAAGGGTTGATGAGAGAGATCGTAAAGTTGATGCCCTCGCTGAGAAGATCCGGGCTATGGAATGTCAGAACTCTCTCGGTTTTGATGTTACTAGTATGGGGTTAGTGGAAGGCTTGAGAATCCCGTATAAGTTCAAAGCACCGTCCTTCGACAAATACAACGGCACTTCTTGCCCTCGCACCCACGTGCAGGCCTACTATCGGAAGATCTCTGCCTACACGGATGATGAAAAAATGTGGATGTACTTTTTCCAAGATAGCCTATCTGGGGCGTCTCTGGACTGGTACACGGAGTTAAAAAGAGATTCAATCAGATGCTGGAGGGATTTGGGAGAAGCTTTCCTCAGACAATACAAACACAACATGGATATGGCACCTAGCCGGACTCAGTTGCAGAGTCTGTGCCAGAAAAACAATGAAAGCTTTAAAGAGTACGCCCAGAGGTGGCGTGAGCTTGCTGCGAGAGTTCAACCCCCTATGCTGGAAAGGGAGTTGACAAACATGTTCATCGGCACTCTTCAAGGTGTATTTATGGATCGGATGGGAAGCTGCCCATTCGGTAGTTTTTCTGATGTCGTCATCTGTGGCGAAAGAACTGAAAGTCTGATCAAGGCTGGTAAAATTCAAGATGTGGGTTCTTCCTCGTCATCCAAGAAACCTTTCTCTGGGGCACCTCGCCGTAGAGGGTGAAACCAATGCTGTACAACACCGAGGGAATGTGTATAGAGGAAATGTGAATAGAGATCAGTATCGCTCGGTTGCTGCAGTGACCATTCCTGCACCTCAACCTCGTCAACAACAACAAAGAGTTCAACAACCGCAACAACAACAACAACAGCAACAACGTCCGTATCAGCCCAGACAAAGAATGCCTGATCGACGTTTTGATCCGTTACCAATGTTGTACGCCGAACTGTTACCCGAACTACTCAGGTTGGGGTTTGTTGAGTTGCGTACAATGGCTCCACCTACAGTATTGCCTCCAGGGTACGACGCCAACGTCCGTTGTGACTTTCACTCCGGGGCGCCAGGGCACCATACTGAAAAATGCCGGGCTTTCCAGCACAAGGTCCAAGATTTGATCGATGCCAAGGCAATCAATTTCTCTCCTGTGCCTAACGTTGTGAACAATCCTATGCCTCAGCATGGTGGGCATAGGGTGAACTGTGTCGAGAGGGAAGAAGCTAAAAATCTTGTTATCAGTGTTGATGAGATTCAGACTTCTCTACTTGTGATAAAGGGCCGCCTGTTGAAGAGTGGTGTTCACCCGGGCTGTGATGAAGACTACTTGGGCTGTGCAGAGTCTGATAATGGGTGTGAACAATTGCGGGCCGGTATTCAGAAGCTGATAGACGAGGGCTGTGTTCAATTTGCTCGGGCTGATAATGGAGGTCGTGGGGCAGTGTCAACTGTCACGATCTACTTTAAACCGTCTAAGGGACGAGGCCAAAGGGTTGTTAGTGCGCCTGCAAATAGTGGTACCCCAGTTACCATTTCTGCTCTGATAACCATCAATGCTCCAACTACTATCGTTGCGTCTGGAAGAAGACCAGTTGAGAATAGTAGGGCTGTGCCATGGAGGTATGATAACGCCTACCGCAACAACAGAAGGGCTGATAATCAGACGAGGCCAGTAAGTCAAGCGCCTGTGACGATCAGTGCACCGGTCAAAACTCCTGTGGTTGTGAGTCCCGTTGTGGACAATGTTGGTGGACCAGGAGGTTTTACCCGGAGTGGGCGACTATTTGCTCCTCAACCGTTGAGGGATGCCAATGCTGAGGCATCTGCTAGATCGAAGGGCAAACAGGCCGTGGTTGACGAGGAACCGGCTCAGAAGGAGGCTGAGGGTTCATTCGAACAGGACGCAGAGGAGTTTATGAAGATCATAAAGAAGAGTGATTATAAGATCGTCGATCAACTTAATCAGACTCCGTCCAAGATCTCTATTCTCTCTTTGCTGTTGTGCTCTAAGGCACATCACAACGCCTTGTTGAAGATGCTGAACATGGCGTATGAACCTCATGAGATTTCTGTCAATCAACTGGAGGGTGTAATGGCCAATGTGAGCACCAGGCATGGTGTAGGGTTCACTGACCTGGATTTAACGCCTGAAGGGCGCAATCATAACAAGGCCTTGCACATCACTATGGAGTGCAAGGGGGCAGTGTTGTCTCACGTATTGGTAGACACCGGGTCGTCGCTGAATGTGCTGCCTAAGCAGATTTTGAAGAAGATTGATGTTGAAGGGGTTGTGCTCACTCCTAGTGACCTTATTGTGCGCGCATTTGACGGATCCAAACGTTCTGTGTTTGGTGAAGTTACTTTGCCGGTGAAGATAGGTCCGGAAGTGTTTGATATAATCTTCTATGTTATGGACATTCAGCCCGCCTACAGTTGTTTGTTGGGGCGTCCGTGGATTCCCGCAGCAGGGGCAGTCTCGTCGACTCTCCACCAAAAGCTCAAGTATGTCTGGAACGGTCAGATTGTGACCGTGTGTGGCGAAGAAGAGATTCTGGTGAGTCACCTATCCTCGTTCAAGTATGTCGAGGTGGATGGCGAGATCCACGAAACCTTATGCCAGGCATTTGAGATTGTGGCTCTTGAAAAGGTGGCGTACGCTGATCAGAGGAAGCCGGGTGCTTCGATTGCTTCGTATAAGCAAGCCAAGGAGGTGGTTGATTCCGGCAAAGCTGAGGGTTGGGGCAAGATGGTGGACTTGCCTGTCAATGAGTACAAATTCGGCATTGGTTACGAGCCTCTCCAAGCAGAGCAGATTGGTCAAGCGGGTCCAAGTACCTTTACCAGCGCTGGGCTGATGAATCATGGCGACGTCTTTGCAACCGGTAGTGAAGACTGTGATAGCGACTGTGATTTAGACAACTGGGTTCGCCCGTGTGCACCAGGGGAGTCAATCAACAACTGGACGGCTGAAGAAGTGGTCCAAGTTACTCTTCAGACAGAGTAATTTTCTTTTGTTTTTTCATTTTTGCATGAAAACCCTACGTCCTGCCCAAGGCGTAGTGGTTCATTGTAGGGCCTCATCATGTTTTAATGATTATCATTAATAAAGGACGTTTTGCAATCAAATTTTGTGATCCCTGTCTTTCTATTTTTGTTTTCGTTTTTTTTTTCAAAACAATAAAAATGGCAATGTTTTTGTTTTTTGTGACTTTATTGAACTCTTTTTCTAAAACAAAACATTAAAACATGCAGAAGTGACCTTATGGCATCCACTATGAACAATCCTGTTATGGCTCAGTATGATTTTGATAATCCCATCTACCAAGCTGAAGAGGAGAGTGAGGAAGACTGTGAACTCCCTGCAGAATTAGTCAGACTGCTGAAGCAAGAGGAAAGGGTCATCCAACCTCATCAGGAGGAGTTGGAGGTTGTTAATCTGGGTACTGAGGACGCCAGAAGAGAGATCAAGATTGGGGCTGCTTTAGAGGACTCTGTCAAGAGGAGGCTGATTGAGATGCTGAGAGAATATGTGGAGATATTCGCCTGGTCATATCAAGATATGCCTGGTTTGGATACAGACATTGTGGTGCATCGACTACCCCTCAGAGAAGAGTGCCCTTCGGTCAAGCAGAAACTTCGCAGAACTAGTCCTGATATGGCCGTCAAGATCAAGGAAGAGGTTCAGAAGCAGTGGGATGCGGGTTTTCTGGCTGTTACCAGTTATCCACCATGGGTAGCCAACATCGTTCCTGTGCCGAAGAAGGATGGCAAAGTCAGAATGTGTGTCGATTACCGGGATTTGAATAGAGCGAGTCCGAAAGATGATTTCCCATTACCTCACATTGATGTATTGGTTGATAATACGGCTCAATCCTCGGTATTCTCTTTCATGGATGGTTTCTCGGGCTACAATCAGATAAAGATGGCGCCGGAGGACATGGAAAAGACGACATTCATTACACCTTGGGGCACGTTCTGCTATAAGGTGATGCCATTTGGGCTGAAGAATGCCGGTGCTACCTATCAGAGGGCTATGACGACTCTCTTTCATGACATGATGCACAAAGAGATTGAAGTGTACGTGGATGATATGATTGCGAAGTCGCAGACAGAAGAGGAGCACTTGGTTAATTTGCAGAAGTTGTTTGACAGACTGGTAAAGTTCAAACTGAGGCTGAATCCGAACAAGTGTACGTTTGGTGTGAGATCAGGGAAGCTGTTGGGCTTCATTGTCAGTGAAAAAGGGATTGAGGTTGATCCAGCAAAAGTCAAAGCTATTCAAGAGATGCCTGAACCGAAAACTGAAAAGCAAGTCCGTGGGTTTTTAGGGAGGTTGAACTACATTGCAAGGTTCATATCTCACCTAACTGCCACGTGTGAACCAATTTTCAAACTGCTTAGAAAGAATCAAGCAATCGGGTGGAATGATGATTGTCAAAAGGCTTTTGACAAGATAAAAGAGTATTTACAGAAACCTCCAATCCTGATTCCTCCAGTTCTAGGGAGACCTCTGATAATGCACCTATCAGTAACCGAGAACTCGATGGGGTGTGTATTGGGACAACATGATGAGTCTGGTCGAAAAGAGCATGCCATATACTACCTTAGCAAAAAGTTTACCGACTGTGAAACAAGATATTCACTGCTCGCGAAAACTTGCTGTGCTTTGGCCTGGGCTGCTCGCCGACTGAGGCAGTATATGTTGAACCATACTAAGATGGATCCAGTAAAGTACATCTTTGAGAAGCCGGCTCTCACCGGGCGCATTGCTCGATGGCAGATGATTTTAACAGAATATGACATCCAGTATACGTCACAGAAGGCTATCAAGGGTAGTATTCTGTCAGACTACCTTGCCGAGCAACCAATCGATGATTATCAGCCGATGATGTTTGAATTCCCTGATGAGGACATCATGTATCTTAAGATGAAAGATTGCGAAGAGCCGCTTGTTGAGGAAGGACCGGATCCCGATGACAAGTGGACACTGATGTTTGATGGGGCTGTGAATATGAACGGTAATGGTGTTGGGGCAGTGCTCATTAATCCTAAAGAGGCTCATATACCTTTCTCTGCCAGATTGACTTTTGACGTCACCAACAATGAAGCTGAGTATGAGGCCTGTATCATGGGGATAGAAGAAGCCATCGACCTGAGAATCAAGACGCTTGACATTTATGGAGATTCCGCTCTAGTGATCAATCAGGTTAATGGAGATTGGAATACGAACCAGCCGCATTTAATTCCATATAGAGATTACACCAGAAGAATACTGACGTTCTTCAAGAAGGTGAAGTTGTACCATGTCCCCCGGGATGAGAATCAAATGGCTGATGCCTTGTCTATGTTGTCCTCTATGATCAAAGTTCATTGGTGGAATCATGTGCCACATGTTGTGGTGAATCGACTCGAGAGGCCTGTGTATGTGTTTGCAGCCGAGTCTGTTATGATTGATGAGAAACCGTGGTATTATGACATCAAGAACTTCCTCAAGACTCAGGAGTATCCTGAAGGTGCGTCAAAGAATGATAAGAAAACCCTGAGAAGGCTAGCTGGAAGCTTTTACTTGAATCATGATGATGTGCTGTATAAGAGGAACTTCGATATGGTCCTGCTCAGATGCGTGGATAGACACGAAGCAGACATGTTGATGCAGGAAGTGCATGAAGGTTCATTTGGTACCCATGTTGGTGGTCATGCAATGTCCAAGAAACTGTTGAGAGCCGGTTATTACTGGATGACTATGGAATCCGATTGTTTCAAGTACGCTCGGAAGTGCCATAAGTGTCAAATTTATGCTGATAAGGTGCATGTACCACCAAGCCCTCTGAATGTCATGAACTCGCCTTGGCCGTTTGCCATGTGGGGCATTGATATGATTGGGAAGATTGAGCCTACTGCTTCGAATGGACATCGCTTCATCTTGGTTGCGATTGATTACTTCACCAAGTGGGTGGAAGCAGCTTCCTATGCTAATGTTACCAAACAAGTGGTTGCCCGGTTCATCAAGAAAGAAATCATCTGTCGTTATGGAGTTCCTGAGAGAATCATCACTGACAATGGTTCGAATCTCAATAACAAAATGATGAAAGAGCTTTGCAAAGATTACAAGATTGAACATCACGATTCTTCTCCTGACAGACCGAAGATGAATGGTGCTGTAGAGGCGGCAAACAAGAATATCAAGAAGATTGTGCAGAAGATGGTCGTTACGTACAAGGATTGGAATGAGATGCTGCCTTTCGCTTTGCATGGGTATCGTACCTCTGTACGTACGTCGACCGAGGCAACCCCGTACTCCCTTGTGTATGGTATGGAAGCAGTCCTACCAGTTGAAGTGGAGATCCCTTCTCTGAGAGTTTTGTTAGATGTTAAGCTGGATGAAGCCGAGTGGATTCGGACAAGGTTTAATGAGTTGAGCCTTATCGAAGAGAGACGGCTAGCAGTTGTGTGCCATGGGCAGTTGTATCAGAGAAGGATGAAGTGAGCCTTTGATCAGAAAGTGTGTCCTCGGAGCTATCAAACTGGTGATCTAGTTTTGAAGAGGATCCTTCCTCCTGGTACAGATAACAGGGGCAAGTGGACTCCCAATTATGAAGGTCCATATGTTGTGAAGAAGGTCTTCTCCGGTGGAGCCTTGATGCTTACAACTATGGATGGTGAAGATTTTCCGTCCCCTGTTAACTCAGACGTAGTCAAAAAATACTTCGCATAAATTGACCCGCTGGACAAAAAGAATAAAAGAGTCCAGGCAAAAAAGGGCATCCCGGCGAACCAAAAAACAGAAAGAAAAGGTTCGGGCAAAAATTAGGGATAAAATGAAAAGAATTTGTACACCCGGTAAGTCGAAAACCCGCAAGGGCGGCTTAGGCAAAAATGGGTATCCCGGTGGATTGAAAACCCGAAAGGGCGATCCAGCCAAAAGAGGGATTAGAGCGAAGACTACAGTCTGAGTTATCTGTACTTCATCGCGCTTCGTCGTCTGTCATCTCGAAAGATGTGATCGGTCTAGTCATTCTTCTCAGAAAGCAAGGAGTTGGGAAAAAACTGATGATCTGTGAGTTATAACAGAATTGGGAAATAGTGGATGCCGTGTTCACATTGCCATTAGGATAGTTTATGTTCCTTTTGTGCGCGATTACCTCTTTCTAGGAATTGCTCCCCAATGTATTCGCCTTTTCAGGCACATTTTCAATCAATAAAAGTCGTTATTCAGATAAATAGCTCTTGTGTTTTTATTTTTACTGTTTTGTTTGCAAAAACGTCCGAATTTTTTATAAACATTGCATATAAAAACATGAAGGCTAAACAATAACTTGTAGAAAGATAAAACATTTGAAAATCATTTTGAATGTTGAGGACACTTGAGCATATCTTGTCCATGTATCCCCTGGGGGCATTTGTTGTGCTGTTTTGCAGGTCGTCATCCGTGAGCACTCCCCAACAGTTATTTCCCCAAGCCAGTATGGAAGCTATCAGAGCTATGTTCCCATGCAGAGGTGTCTATGGATAGTACCTTATATCCCCCAACAGATCTAAGGGTTGCCTATCCCCAGCAGGCCTGTATTTGCCGATTTCCTCCCCGAGTGGAGCGGGTTCAATGAAGTTTATCTCCAGAGCTTATCCTAACTGTGGATTGGTTGGGTCGTCCCCAGCGGAGTGTTTTATTTCCCAGAGTGGAGTTTATCCTACTTGTGGATGGGTTGGGCTCTCCCCAGTGAAGTCGCCGGTTTTGTCCCTAGCAAGTCGCTTCATTACTCCCCGGCGAATTGCCTTGTGTTCCCTCAGTGGAGTTGTATTGATGGTTTCTCAGCGCAGTCGTCCTGTGTACTCCCCGATGGAGTGTTCATCCTTTGCATGTTGCATATAGTAATCATTGCATCCTCAAACTGCGTAGCATTCCCCTTCCATGTGGAGCATTACGCCATAGAAAAATTCAAACATATGCATTCATATGTTAACCTAACCAGACCGTATCCCCGGCAGAGGCGGATCATTTTTGTTCAACATCGGTACAGCACGTCTGCTACGGTTGCTCCTGACAGCATTCAAGACTGACTCTCCCAGAGAGGTTTATTTCCTCACCCGTCCGCGAACGGAAAGCTTGTTTCTCCCCAGTGAGACTCCAGCAAGTGTTTGGCCTTTCCTTGACGTACCTAAGATGTCATTCTTGTGATACCAGTAAGTGTCATGTCAGCACCCGCGTGTGTTCTTTCTTCGGGTGTCGGTAAACACCATTGTTTCGGTGTCGGTAAACATCGAGTCTCATCCCAGTCATCGGTAAATGTCTGTTCTTTTTTCGGATGTCGGTAAACATCATCTTTCGATGTCGGTAAACGTCGAGTTTTTTCCAGTCATCAGTAAAGGTCTGGTAATTCCCCAGCTAGAGATTCCAAGTAGAGTCGTCGGTAAACGTCCTGTCTGGTTTCCGGTTACAAGTATTTGTTTTTCCTTCCCCGGTAAAGTGTTCACCTTTCTGTTGGTGTCGATAAACATAGTCTCACCCCTCAGTCATCGGTAAATGTCTGGTCATTTTTGGATGTCGGTAAACATCATCTTTCGATGTCGGTAAACATCGAGTCTCATCCCAGTCATCAGTAAGTGTCTGGTCGTGCGTTTTTCTTGTTAATAAAATCGAGATCCCCAGGAGTCGTCGGTAAACGCCTTGTCTGATTCCACTACAAATATATCCTTTTCCTCCCCTAGCGGAGACGCCATCGGTAAATGGCCCTACTTTCTTCGATATCGGTAAATATCGAGTCCCCAGTTGGAGAAGCCATCGGTAAATGGTCTTGCTGAAGTTGATATCGGAAAATATCAAGTTGCTTTGAAGCCATCATCGGTAAATGGTCTTGCTTCTTTTTAACATCAAGTTGTTTCCCAACAGCCATCGGTAAATGGCCTCACTGAAGTCGATATCGGTAAATATCAAGTTTCCAGTATTTAGCCATCGGTAAATGGTTTCGCTTTCCTGAAGTTGTCGTGCAGCCGTCATCGGTAAATAACTTGGCTTTCCTTTGTATCATATCCCGCCATGTGCAAATTTCTACGGTTCTTTGGTATTCAATCCCTGAGTACCTTGAAAGTCTGACAGCCGTTGCTCTCATTCGTTCAGGTTCCCAGCTGATTGAATAGGGGCAGCTGTAGCACCTCAAATTTGCACCTACCTTTTGTACATACATTATAATATTAGGTCATTAACATAACATAGTCCATTGCATAGCATTGCATTGTCCTTTGCCCAAGTGCGAGTCCTCTGACAAAATTTAGGTCAAACTGGTCAGGAGATCAGTCAATCAAGCAAGCAAGTGCAATTTCCATTGAGACAAGGCCCTAGGGTTGGTCCAACATGTTCACATGACCTAGGGGTCCTTTTGAAGTGTTTTGGTCAAGGATTGGCTGCTCAGAAGTCTTCAGTCATTGCTCAATCCACCAGAAACTCTAGAAAGTCAACTATGGTCAACTGTGGTCAACTGTGCTTGAAATCAAGGATTTAAACGTGGGAGATGGTTTGAAAGGCTTCATTCATGTCCATACAAGTCTCATTTGACATTTCAAAGATCAAGATTGGAGAAAATAAAGTCAGACAAAAAGTTTCCAAAAATAGCAGGTGACCTGTAATTGGATTCTACCAAAAATGGAAAGTTCTTCTCCTCAAATTTACTTCATCATACAAGCTTCAAATGAAATTTTGTCCAACATGAAAGTTGAATATCTTGTTCTCCCATTTCCAAAATGTCCAAGAACACTCATTTCTCATTTGTGGTTGGCAAGTTATGATCAAATCATTCTCAAGAATTTTTGAACTTCAAAGTGAGATAACTTCCAAACCATTTGGCCAAATTGAGTGAGGTTTTTTGCTACAAGTCACATTTGACATGCTCTATCCAAATTCTTCATCATATTTCACCAAAAATCATCCAATCAAAATGGCCTTTTTCAAGTGCATTGAATTAAAAATGGGAGGGGTAAAAAGTGACTTTTCATTTTAAGCCTTTTCCACACATTCTACCAATTACACTTGATTAAAAACCACATTTGGAGTTTGTTTAGGCCCATTTTCGCACTGTAGCATGCCATGCACATGCAACTTGAGTGTTTTTACCAATTGACCAAAACACCTTCATTTAAGCTAATTTCATTTACCATCTTATTAACCAAGCTTAGGCATTGTTAATCAGAGTATATATGACCTGTTTCAGACTGAAAAACCCTAGCCACATTTTTACAAATCAGATCTGAATTTCTTTTTCTCTCAAAAACTCTCATTCTTCACTTGGATTTTTTCTGAAAAAATTGCCAAAAGACTCGTGCCCTGGTTCATTGGTTCATTACTCACCAACATTTTTGGAGCTTTGGCAAGCATCATTTCATCACTGTAAAGCAAGAAACCGCTACTGTTCCATTGGACCTCTCACATGGCAGCTTTTGATTTGGACATCACCAAGCAAGTTTGAGCCACGATTCTCCCTCTATTCATCATCTGGAACTTGAAGGAGCTTCTGTTTCAACTCATCACAGCCAAACAACCACGAAATCCACACTGTTCTTCAAATCTGGTAAAAATTCGAACCTAGCCATTGTTAAAATCATGATATGCTTGTTAAAGATCTTTCCGTGCTGGTTGTATTGAGCTTTGAATCGTGAAAAACCATTGAGAATTGAGAGAGAAACATTGAATTAAAGTTTGGTTGTCAAATATTGTTTAGCTCATTTCTTCCATGTTAGCTCGAACTAATGAAAATCAAGGTCGGATTAATGATGAGCACTGTTAGATGAATTGATTGGTATATCTATTTCCAAAATCTGGGAAAAATGTTCATCACGATGATGAACATGTTACTGTTGCATAAACCCTAGATGTCTAAACCCAGAAATCGTGCTTGACCGCTTGAAATTTTGCTTTGCATGATTCTCTTGTTTCCTGGCCATGAAGCGAATGGCGGCGCGCCACCTCACTAAGTGAAACGCGGCGTTTCACTTAGTGAGTCCCATAATTACAATTCTTCCATTGCCGTGTCTTAATTTAATTAAATCATTTTCTTTTTTTTCAATTTTATTTCATTTGGCATGGCAATCTTAGAAAATTCATAAGTCACTCAATTTTAATCCAAATTTGATGGGATTTTTTGTGAAATGCTCCTCATGATCTCTAGTTTATTATGGTGATTTTTCCAGATATTTTGCACGTGTAGATTTTAAAAATTCCTAGGGTTTGTTCATGTATGTCCAATTTGTGTATGTCATGCCATTTTGCTTGTGAAATGATGATACATAATCCAATGCCTCTCAAATTTTTTGTGCTTAAACTAGACATGTTCATGGTGATTTTGATATAGAGTTTGTAATTTTATCATTGCTGGTTTTTGAGATATGATTTTTTTGAATAGGGGTGTGACAATTTGTGTCACACCATTCATGTCCAACTTCATGATTTTAATTACCATGCTTATTGAACTCAAAATAGTTTGGATTTTTGCATGAAGATACTTGTGCATGTTGGGGATGTTTGTGAATTTTTCAGGAATTTGTGAATTCATTTCCTATTTGTTTGATAATTTCTCCCCTGTTTGACCAAATTGTTGACCTCTTGTGACACATGATGTTATTTGATTTGTGAAATTCTAATGCTTAATTGGTTGGACTTGAAATTTGACATGTGAACTGTAGACATCTTAAAGTTTGTCATGGTTTTAGTCCCATTCATTTACCATATGTTGTTTCTGTTTTATGATTAATTGAAGTTGGTGCATGTTTTGATGCTTTGTATGAGTTTGCTTGAGCTTGCTTTGACTTTCTGATTTTCATTGACATATTTCCCTTGATCCAAATGAGCTGAAATTTGGCATGCTTATCATGTTATGGATGATGATTGATCATGAATTATTTGAAGATTTTTTGAAATGTTTGTGATTGGATTTGAGTTGAATCATTCTGTTTACTTCTATGAGCTCCTATATGACATGCTTTGACCTATTTTGATCATGAAATGATAATAATGAATGATATGAACATGGGACCAATTGGGTTTGATTTCTAATTGTTTGATCTTGATTTTGGATAAGTTTCATGTTCTGTTTTGATGATTTGATCTCATTTTGACCCTAGTCTTGGACTAGTGGTTTGTGCTCTCACTTTTGGGTTGTGTTTCAGGTTAATAGCACAAATGCTTATGCTTGATGGTGTGCCTCATTTGGAGTTGCTTTCTTGTTTGTTTATGACTAATCATTACTTTGTTTTGTAGGTTTTAAAACTTGGTCTTGTGCCTTAAAGCTTGCACCTTTGTGCATTGACTTGTGTTTGACTGTGTATAATTAACTGTTAACCATTTGCTGTTTAATGTTGATTTGTCTAAGTACTGACTGTATTTGATTGATTTCAGGTACATTAGTTGCTTTAGTTCTATTGAGAACTTGCTTTGCTTTGCTTAAGAGCATTTGCATTGAGTTATAACATCCTAACTCCATGTAGTCTGGAAGACCTGGCCTGTTACTTGGCCAGGCACCTGTCTGAAGTCCTGCTTAAGAGGCAATGTTTGTGTTTGTTTACATTTGTCCTTGTACATACTCAAAGACCTCCTAAGTGAAGAGG